>NW_011889116.1:3133428-3271275 GCF_000151845.1 Pteropus vampyrus
TTTGGATTTTTGAATCCTCCTCTTTTTAGTCATTATTGTCTCCATTGTTCCTATGTATGCCAAATGTTCATTACTATCTTGCTATAACAATTCTCTTCTTGTTATTTAAGCTTATAAAGCCCTGTTCTTAGTAAGGGTTTCACTCTTCTGCTTCTATTTGACTGATAGTCACCTTACTCCTAATTATGTTTTTTTGATTGTTTTTTTTTGTTTGTTTGTTTGTTTTTTGTCATTTTGTTTTAGGTGAGCTGATGCCTTTCCGTATTTCCTCTTTGCAGGCATCGTAGTGGAGAATTCCCTTAATTTTTGTGTCTGGAAACGTTTTTATTTCTTTTTCTTATCTAAAGATGATATTAACTGTATATATTATTCTAGACTGGTAGTTCCTTTCACTTAATAGTTTGAATATTTGATTGCATTCCTTTCTGGCTTGTAAGATTTGTACTGAGAAGTCCGATGATAATCTTATGGGTTTTTTCTTTTATAAGTTACTGTCTACTTCTCCTGGGCTGCCCTGAGAATTCTATCTTTGTCGTTGATTTTTGATAATTTTAATACAATGTTACTTGGTGAAGGCTTTTTGGGTTGAGATAATTGGGTATTCTGCTGACTTCTTGAATTCCAAGCTCCAGCTCATTCCTTAGATTTGGGAAATTCTCATCAATTATTTGTACGAAAATGCTTTCTAGTCCCTGCTCCTTTTCCTCGACTTCGATAGTGCTCATTCTTCTTATGTTTCCTCTCCTGATGATATTAGCTAGTCCTTGTATTTCTCTTTCATTATTTTTTCATTCTTTGATTTCTCTCTTCATCCTTCTGATTTATTTCTAGATTTCTGTCTTCGATGCCACTAATCCTTTTCTCCATTTGGTCCACTCTATTTCACAAGCTTGCTATTTCATTTTTCAATTCTTGCAGTGTATTTTTTTTATCTTCAGAATTTCTATTTGGTTCTTTTTGTTGGTTTCAATCTTCTTGCTAAATAATTCATTCTGCTCATCTAGTTGTTTTTTTAATTCCTGAAATTGTCAATATGACTTGTTTTGGAACTCACTGAGTTTTTTCAAAAGTACCATCCTGCATTCTCTTTCATATAAGTTGCATATTTCTATGTTCGTAAGCTTATTTTCTGGAGAATTTTCTTTTTCTTTCTGAGATGCATTGTCACCTTGGTTGTTCATGGTGTTTAATGGATTATTTCTCCACCTGGGCATTAATGGAAGTATTCAGCTCTTTTTCAGAAAGATTTATTATATAAAGTTCTCTCTTTAGCCTGCTGCAAAGAAAGCACTTTTCTTTTCGTTTCCACTATGTAGCATATAAGCCTCTTCCATCTCTGCTTTATATAAAGTGTTAATAATGCCCTTTTATTTTTTTATAGATGTTTAATCTCTCTCAGTACTTTCAGTCTCTATCCTTGTTTGTGTTAGCAACATTTTTGGTAATGTTTCTTCAGATTTCTGTGGGCTCCACGGTGTTCAGTCTTGGAGGGTATGGAAAGAGGGGCCCTTTAGCTTGAGAGTTGAGGACTGTGGCTTAGCCTTGGTTTTGCAACCCCAGCTAGTAAAAATCAACTGTTGTTTCTCTGCCATCCGCTGCTCTGCTTTCTGCCTTGATAACTGGGCCCTGCCACTGGCTGCATGGAACTCACAAATCTCCCAGGCAGGGCTGTTCAGGGAAGTCACTGTACCTTCTCCCCTCCCCCTCCGCCTACAGGGAGCTCCTGCGGCTGTGAGAGGCAGCTTCTTTATTTCTCCCAGTCCTCTGGCCCACACCTTGGGTTCTAACCTGTGTTAGCTCTTCTTCACAGATTCTATACTCAGAGGTGCTAGTGTGCAGTTTGGGTGTTTAGTTGTTGTTGTTGAGTTTTAGATGTTCAACCTATTGTTGTTTCAAGGGGAGAGATCTGGGGATGTCTCTCACTCTACCATGTTTCTCCAAACTCTACAACTTATTTTTTTGCATAAGAGGAAAATATAATTTTAAATAATAAATCCCTCTGGGTCTTTGTAAACTATCAATCAATTAATATGTATTGATATATGTCTTGCTCTAGGCTGGGAGGAGTGGTTACAAAACAACAAAACACATATATGTTCTCTACTTTTTAGAGATTTAGGTTATAGTTTGGGAGACAAGATAAATGCCTGAAGCAAGGCTGTTATGCAATTACTACATGCATATAGGAAGCACCAGTTCCAGGTTCTAAACTCAGTGTTTCCTATTCTCAGGATTTTGTTGTGAACCCACTTCCAGGGTGGAGTCAATCGACAATGAAATATTTTTTTTTCAATTTCTAGCTACTTTCTCCACCCAACAAGACTAGAAAGGCTCTGGGAAGATGACCTGAACAATTTATATAGGCTGATAATAGGTGATAATTATCTTTTTAAATAAATATCATTTTGCTGAACAAACATGGGCACATAAAGCTGATAGGAGAAAAAAAAGCACAGTGAGATCATGAGAAACTAGGAACTAATTTTGAAAGAGATTTTTTTTCTCTCTGGACTCTCTTCAAAATTTTGTAGACCCTTCTCAAATATTGGAAGTGGTAGTCACTGCTGCCAAATAATCTTAAAATATTGCTGATAATCTTGGCATACATTTGTCTTCACTTTTAAGTACAAAGATTCCACATTCAGGAGAAAGGGGCCAAGCACTTTGGAAAACTAAAATTTATATATATTTAAGAAATAAAATGCATGTGGTTGCTATTGCCCTCAACCTTAGAGAACATCCTCAGAAATCGCATTTGACTATTTGCTCCCCTAACCAGCCCAGTTGCTCTCACTAAGATATCGTTCTGTTGTATGAAACTACCTGGTGTGCATTTTACTTTAGAAGTGCAGTTACCATTGCTCCTGAAATGCCATTTTGCTTTTGGAAACATTCATAGGAACTAGCATTTAGAAGGTGAAAAGATTTTTGAAAGCTTTAAAATTTCCCAGTAGGAGTGCCAGTTCTCAGAAAACCATGAAAGAACACAGGCTAGGTCATAGCTAATACAACAACAACAAAGCTGAAAATATTACTCAAACTGTAATATTGTGGTAATATTATTAAAAGATGAGAAAAATAGTAATCAATATTAGCTGCCATGCATTGCTTTCTAATGTTTTAAAGAGAGGTTAGATAATTTTTCCATGGTTACCCAATTAATAAATTGGCCCAGATGGAATTTGAACCCAAAGTGCCTGCTCTTCCCACCACCCCAGTCCATTTGAGCCCTATCCAGGTAGAAATATGGTAGGCTCTTGAAGTAAGTAATCTGAGCACTTAATTTATATAGTAAGGAAAGCAGTGTCTCCTGACATTTTACATCTGCTATATTTTCTCTACAGATATCTTCTGCTTTTAGATTTTCAAGAAAAAATGGTACAAAGGTATAGAGTTCTAAGAAAATATTAATAACTGATTTGTGCCTGTCATCAAATACTTTAAATATATTATTTCTTATTTTTAGGATAGCCCTTCAAGTTATGTAGTATCATTGTTCAGAAACATGGTTTTAGAGCTAGAACCTGATTTCCTATATTCCCAAGGGTCTCAATACCTACTTTGCCATTTTAGCAATTAAAGACATTTTAGTGCTTATGTCCTCATCCCCATCCATTTTTTCTTTAGAAGCAGCTTTTGCCATAAATATTTTTTTAAAATTAAATAGAAAACATATAATTATATAAAAACTTTTTTTTCAAAATGTTATAAAAAAGGTAGAATTATGAAATTCTGACTTTAGTTAGGGTTTGGGGATGCCAAATTTTATTTTTACCAAATGAACAAAATTAATCATTTGAATAAAACCCAATCCACAGTTTGCTTTAATTGCCAATAGCTGGACTATCAAAAAATACCCGGATAAGATGCAGTAGCTCAGAAAAAAGAGGCCTCTTTATTACACATGAGCATCAATTGCCAAATGATACAGATTTCTCCCCCATCCCTCCCTTGATTATATGCCAACTTGTTTTTATTAATTATTTATTGCCACGATAATGCTGTATAACATACAACTCAAAAACTCAGGGACTTTAAAATAATAGGCCTTTATTTAGGTCAGGATTCTGTGGGTCGGCAATTTAAACTGTTCTCAGATGAATGGTTTTTCTAGTATTAGATGGGCTTACTTACATATCTTGTGGTTGGGGTTGATAGTGGGGTGATAAGGATGTCAGGGCTACATGCCTTTCATCATGCAGCAGTCTAAATCATGCATGTTCTCAAGTTGAAGAGAAAGCAGCAAGAAAAGAGGCAAAACACCCACATATTTTTAAAAGCCTTTGCTTGCATTGTTTTCTACTCTCTCATTACCCAAATCAAGTCACAGGACCAAGTCGAGAATCTATAAAAAGCAATGATGCAGGGAGGCTCAAAAACAGATAGCCATCAATGCAATACATATGTCATATTTCACTCTTGTCATAATTATTCACATACTTCCTACATGGAAAATATGCCTATCTGTAACGCAGGATATCAAAAGTCTCATTAAGTTACAGCATCAGGACCAGAATCCAGTATCTCATGATCTATGATCATCAGGTATTGATGTGGCTTCTCAGATGAGGATCCAAAAACCTATGAAGTACACTGACAATTTATTAGCCACCCATGTACCAAACATTCAGTGATGATAGAGTGACTTGATAATTACAAAAACATTCTCTTTGAGAAAGGAAAAAAAAAGGGGGGAACACCTAGACCTGGTAGACATATTTGGCAATTCTCAATGGACAAATGTGACCAGGACCATACAAAGTAGAGGTGGAGATTGTTTTTTAACTATCCCATTATGCTTTCTGAGAGTGGCTCACCAGTCCATTGTTCTCAATGGTCCATAACTTCATTCTTTAAAATATTCTTTTTTCCATTCCGCTGGGTTATTTCTGAAGAAAACATTAAAAGATATGATTTCTGAGCAACTTTTTAGCCCGCTTCTTGCTTAAAAAGGGCACAATGCATTTCTGAGTTTTATACAATCTCATTTTCTTTTAATTCAGGCTGATAGCACCATACAACTCCCATAAAACCTTTCAGGCTTTATATAAATACAGTTCAAGTCTGTTCCATTGGCAAAAACAAAAACAAAAACAAAACAAACAAACAAAAACCAAAAATCACAGCCATAATCCATAATTCTTTTTGAGATAGGCCTCTCCTTCTCTAGATATTTTTTAGTGTTTCTTTGGTCATGTCAGGTTGCTGTAAGACAATGCTATTAAGATTTCTAGAAATACTTTTGTCTAGTTGGGAGAGTCTACTTAGTAACTCCTTAATTCTTTCAAAGGTTTTAACAGAGACTTAGCAAAATGTTTTGGTATTTAGTACTAAGACCACATATTTCTGGCAGCTCCCTGGATTTAATCTTTTACTAGCTCAAGAAATTAAAGATGAAAAAAATAAATCCAATCCAGTGAGTTCTGTTATTCTCTAAATTTTACTTGCAAACTGGCAAATTCTTTAACTCATCTCTTTTTTATTATACTTTATTATATATAGCTAGTAAGAGCCAGGTGACATTTTCAATATTCTGTCTGTCAATATCTTTACTCAAGTATAAACACTAATTTGGTATAGTTTCTATATGGAAAGTTACCACAATTTACTTATTGTTTCACCACTAAATAACATGGTTTGTCATTTATACAGGCTGATACAGTAGTTTCCTGACCATTTTCCAGGCTTCTCTATTTTGACACTTTTTCCAGCCTGTATTTCCTGCCTTTCCCAAAGCTAATGACACATATAACACATATTTTAGATTTTTATTACAACACTTTGCTTCTAAAAACAGTCTGTATTTGTTATCTATTGCTACAAAAATGCTATATAACAAAAAACTCCAAGTCAGAGATTTAAATCACTAAGTATTTATTTAGCTCACAAGTCTGTAGGTTAATGATTTAGAATGAACTTATCTGGGCCAACTTCTGATTTTTTAAAAGAAAAAAAGAAAGCTTTGTTAACAGGAGGAGAAATAGTGTATCATGGGGAGACCGCTTTAGAAAGATAAACTTTAACGATGCAGTTATATATTTAGGACAAAATATAAACTGAGACTGGATCAAACTAAGACCTTTACAGTCCCTAATAGAAGTGACTATGTAGTCCTCTCCCCATAAACAGGTCAATATCTTATTATATCTTTTAAAATAATCTGGAACTTATGTAATATGTCCAGTCACTCATCTCTAGACACCAGCCTTAATGTGTGCTCATCATTTCAGATTCTGATATGTGTGAAGTTTTTTCCCACACCACCAAGCAATTCTCCAGCTGGGTGTCTGACAATGTAACTCAATTGCGAGACTCTTCCTGGAGCCAGCACCAGATCCCACAGGTTAGGGGCTCAGTCCTTTATTTGAGTTCGCTCATATGTTTGGAGGTTGACTGACTGTCAACCATGGTATTAGTCATAACTGGGCCGTGTGTCTTACCTCATCTAACAAGCTAGCCTGGGAATTTTATAATGGTGAATGCAGAGAAAAAAGAGAAGTAGAACCATGAAGTACTTTTTTCAAGTTACTGATCGCATCAAATTTTCTAATATTTCATTGTCCAAAACAAGTGTTATGGTCAAGCTCAGAGTCCATATGAGAAAGAAGTGCCAAATGATGTTGACACAGGAAGACATGAATAATTGGAACCATTAATTCAATCAATTAAAAACATTATTAATTTTTTTCTTCCCAATAATATGATAGACATCTCCAGGAAAATAATAGTGGTTTTTCTTGTTGTTGTTGTTTTTGTTTGTTTGTTTGTTTGTTTTGTTAGGAATAGTAAAGGAAAAAACATTTTGGAAGATATGTAAAATAGAGTAATACTTCAAAGAGCTAAAAATTTAGATGAAGATTTCAATATCCAATGTCTACAGGGGTTAGGAAGGTATTATAATTAATGAAGCTGGTGGGGCAGGAAACTATGGGCTGAGATAGGAATTATGGTGAACTATAAAGCCCTACATAAAAGAAGCAGCTACTACTTAATTACAGCAGATCATTGTCATAAATATGATCAAAGCACTGCCAGTTTTTTCCAGTTTTTCAAAAGAACCTAGAAATCTAGATTTTTATATAAAATCTCTTGCTTTTAAATTATTAGTAAATAATTCAATAAAAATTAAAAAAAAAAAACTAAAAAAACGCTAAGACTGTTTGTCTGGATTCACAAAAATGTCCACAACTGTAAACTGGATCTGACCCATAGGTTGCCAATTTGTGACTTTGCTTGACCTTTAACCTTTTTTCCAGCTTTATCGAAGTATAATTGACAAATAAAATTATAAGATATTTAAAGTGTACAACACGATGATTTTACATACTTATACATTGTGAAATGATTTCCCCATCAAGTTAGTTAACACATTCATTTATCATCTCACATATTTACCTTTTATTTTCCTTTTTTTTTTTTTTTGGTGAGAACATTTGAGTTCCACTCTCTTAGCAAATTTCAATTATATAATACAGTGTTATCAACTATAGTCACCATGTTTTACATTAGATTCTCAGATCTTATTCATCTTATAACTGAAAGTTTGTATCCTTTTACTAACCTCTCCCTGTTCTAACCCCCAAGCCCTGGAAATCACTTTCCTACTTTCTGTTTTTATGAGTTTGACTTTTTTCTTTCATTAAAAATTTCATGAATAAGTATTATCATGTGGTATTTGTCTTTCTCTGCCTGGTTAATTTTACTTAGCATAATGTTCTCCTGGTTTATATTTTCTCCATTCATCTGTCAACAGACACTTCAGTTGTTGTCATGCCTTGGCTATTTGTGAATAATGCTGCTATAAGCATGGTAGTACACATGACATATGTTTTTAAGTTTCAAATTCAATAAATCACAAATAATTCTAATCTTGCAGTGAGTTGGAAATTAACACATAATCTAAGACTTTTCATCTTTCGATGATATTAAATTTGCATGTAGATATTTTTTCTGTAGATACTTTGACAGACAGTTTATAAAGGTTAAACTTATTCAAAGCCCAACTCAACCTGGTGTACATTTAATGAGAATCTGGTGTAAGCGCTGATTTTTCTTTCTAGTGTTTCCCATATATGTTAATCTCTTTAAAAACCTAGGGTTTTCCCTAAATATGCATTCATACAACACTCTGAAATAAGTCGTTAAAGAAAAAGCTATGCTACATTCAGAAGACACAAATTAGGATGTTCAGTCAAAGCAACTCTACCCAGCAGCACCAAATACACAGCTAAAAATAGCCAGTTTTGGTAAAACTCTTAGGTTTATTTTTCCCAGTATTGTAAGGAAATAAAGAAAGCATCAGAAGATAGTAGAGACTTATAAAGCTTACTAAAAATGGCTTGAACAAATATAAATTCCACTGCTTTGATAGATTTTCCTAGCTATCTCATACTATGCTATATTAAAAAAAAAGATAATTTACACATCAGTGAGTATTGCTGGACTTGGACTAAAAATAAAAAGGTTCTTTTGGCAATCCATTGGACAAGTGTCTCAGATAATACTAAATTTTGTTCTATGGTAATGGAGAATAAGTCTGATTAGTTTCAACCAAAAATGATTTCCCCTTCTCATTGTCAATAATTAGTTTAGAGTGGTCATAGGACTGAATTCTAGATACATAAACGAAGGCGATATCTGCCAGGTTATTTCTGGAACAAGGTTCCTCAAAGATTCAGGTAATTATTCAGAAATAAGAGGGATTATTTTTTTTGTTGAGCATTTCCTTGTCTAGATGCGATGCCTGGTTATTTCTTTCAAAAATGAATTATAATTTAAGCACGGCAGTGCAGAAAGATTGGAAGAACCTCGGACTTGGATAATGTTATTGAACCACTGAATCAACCAGCTGTCACTCTAACTCTAGACTTATTTTCTGAAAGACTAAATTTATGTTTAAGCCAGGTGATGTAGGTGGCTCTGCTAGTGATATCTGAAGACAAAAAGTTACACTTTTATAGGAGTTATATAATTGAGAAGTGGATTTTAGGTTAAACATTTATTTTGAGGTATAAATATATAAAGACTTATATTATCTTCTGTAAATTTTGATGAAAATAGCTTAAGCATTAGAAATCAGCCTGAAACAATCAAATGTGTATGTATCCGTGAATTGTTACATAATTGAACTGAGAACCTTTGGAACCTGATATAATGTCAGGTATGCTTTCCTTTTTATAATGCATGGCATATGTTTCTTTAGGTTAAAATATTATTCATAGATCATTGCGACGATGTTAGTTGATGTTATATGATGTGAGATAAGAACATACTTTTGTCTGTTTTCAATAATTAGCCTGATAACCTATATTATTTGAATAATATACCCTCTACAACTGGGGATGAAATGTCATATTTTTTTATGTATTTCAATCACTAATGATGTTTTTTTTTATGGTGACATTAGTTAATGAAATCCGATAAGTTTCATCTGTACATTTTAACAGTAAAGCATATATATATATATATATGCCTTTACACTGAGTGTTCACCTCCCATAGTTAGATTTCTTTCTGTCATCACGTATTTGACCCCTTTAACCCAGTCTACCACCCCCTCCTCACTCCCTCTACCCTCTGTTAACCACTAGTCTATTGTCCATGTCCATGAGTCTCTGTTTTCTCGTGCTGTTCATTTGTTGCTTTTAGGTATATATCCCACATATAAGTGATATCATGTGATTTTCAACTTTTTCTGTCTGGTTTATTTTACTTAGCATGATTATCTCGAGGTCCATCCATGTTGATGCAAATGGCAGTACTTCATCTCTTCTAATGGCTGAGTAATATTCTATTGCATATATGTACCACTGCTTCTTTATCCAAACATCTATCGTCATCTATCGTAGGACACTTCGGTTGCTTCCATAACCTGGCCATGGTGAATAATGCTGCTATGAACATCGGTGTGCAAATATCTTTTTGGATATGAGTTTTCAACTCTTCGAGGTAAATACCCAGTAGAGGAATTGCTGGATTATACGGTAGATCAATTCTTAGTTTTTTGAAGAAACTCCATACTGTTTTCTATAGTGGTTGTACCAATTCGCAGCCCCACCAGCAGTGTTCAAGGGTTCCTTTTTTTCTGCATACTCTCCAAAAATTGCTATTACCTATCCTGTTGATTATAGCTATTCTGACAAGTGTGAAATGGTATCTCATTGTGGCTTTGATTTGCATTTCTCAAACAGCTAGTGATGTTGAGCATCTTTTCAAATATTTGTTGCCCATTTATATGTCCTCTAGGGAGAACTGTCTATTCAGGTCCTCTTTCCATTTTCGATTGGATCATTTATTTATTTATTTTTTGTAGTTATTGAGTTGTATGAGTTCTTTGTATATTTTGGATATTAGGCCCTTACTGAAGACGTTGCTTGCAAATATATTTCCCCATTCAGATGGTTGTCTCTTTACCTTGTTGAAGGTTTCTTTTGCTGAGTAGAAGCTTCTTAGTTTGATGTAGTTGCATTCATTTATTTTTGCTCTTACTTCTCTTGCCTTTGAGGTCAAATTCATAAAATTCTCTTTAAGTCCAAGAACTTTGAGTTTAGTTCCTCTGTTTTCTTCTATACATTTTATTGTTCAGGTCTTATATTCAGGTCCTTAATCCATTTTGAGTCAATTTTGGTATGTGGTGATAGACAACAGTCTAGTTTCATTGTTTTGCAGGTGGTTTTCCAGTTTTCCCAACACCATTTATTGAAGAAGATTTCTTTTTTCCACTGTATGTATTTGGCTCTTTTGTCAAAAATTATTTGCTCATATATACATGGGTTTACTTCTGGACTCTCCATTCTGTTCCACTGGTTTGTGCGTCTGTTTTTCTACCAATACCATGCCATTTTGATTACTGTCACTTTGTAGTATAATTTGAAATCGGGCAGAGTGATGCCTCCAGCCTTGTTCTTTTTTCTCAGGATGGCTTTGGAAATTTGGGGTCTTTCGTGCCTCCATATAAATCTGATGATTTTTTGTTGTATTTCTTTACAAAAAAACAATGGAATTTTGATGAGGATTGCATTAAATCTGTATAATGCTTTAAGTAATAAGGTCATTTAACTATGTTGATTCTCCCAATCCAAGAACACGGAAACTCTTTCCATTCCTTTGTATCTTTTTGATTTCTTTTAATAGGGTATTGTAGTTTTCATTCACATGTTTTGTTAGATTTATTCCTATTTTATTCCTTTTGTTGCAATTGTAAAAGAAATTATTTTTTCCACTTCTTTTTCTGACATTTCTTTTATTAGAGTGTATGAACGCTATGGATTTTTGAACATTGATTTTGTATCCAGAGAATTTACTGTATTTGCTTATTGTTTCTAGTAGTGTTCTTGTGGAGTCTTTAGGGTTTTCTATGTAGAGAATATTGTCATTTGCAAATAGTGACAGTTTGACTTCTTCGTTTCCTATTTGGATGTATTTTATATCTTTCTCTTGCCTGATTACACTCACTACGGCTTTCAATATTATATTGAATAATAGTGGCGATAGTGGACAGCTGTGCTTTGTTCATGATCTTGGAAGGTATTTAGTTTTTCACCATTCAGTATAATGTTCGCTGACGGTTTGTTATATATGGCCTTTATTTTGTTAAGGTACTTTTCTTCTATACTGATTTTAAGTGTTTTGAGAATAAATGGATGCTGTATCTTCTCAAAGATTTTTCTGCAACTATTGATATGATCATATGTTTCTTATTTTTTAATTTGTATGTGGTGTATCACATTAATCAATTTGCACATGTTAAACCATCCCTGTGCCCCTGGGATGAAGTCCACTTGATTGTGTCGTATAATCTTTTTAATATGTAGCTCTATTTGGTTTGCTAGTATCTTATTTAGGATTTTTGCATCTGTGTTTATGAGAAATATTGGTCTGTAGTTTTCATTTTTTCTGTTATCTTTACCAGGTTTTGATATCAGGAAAATATTGGCCTCATAATATAATTTGTGAAGCTGCCTCCTATTCGTTTTTTTGGGAGAGTTTGAGAAGAATAGGTATTAAATGTTCTTTGAGTGTTTGGTAGAATTCACTGGTGAAGCCATCTGTTTCTCAACTTTTACATTTTGGTAGGTTTTTGATGATTGTTCTAATTTCCATACTGCTAATCAGTGTCCTTTGATATTCTACTTCTTCCTGATTCAGTCTAAGAAGGTTTCATTTTTCTAAGTACTGATCATTTCTTCTAGGTTATTCAATTTGGTGTTATATATTTTTTCATAGTATTCTTGTATGATCCTTTGTATTTCTGCTGTGTCTGTCATCATTTCCTTTCTTTTATCCCTGATTTTGTTTATTTGTGTCTTTTCTCTTTTTTCTTTAATGAGTCTAGCCAGGATATTGTCAATTCCATTAACATTCTCAAAGAACCTGCTCTTTGTTGCATTTATTTTTTTATTTTTTTTTTCATTTTCAGTTTCATTTATTTCTGCTCTAATTTTGATTATTTCTTTCCTTCTGCTGAATTTAGGCTTCATTTGTTCTTCCATTTCTAGTTTTATAAGAGGAAGTGTTAGGTTGTTTATTTGAGCTCATTTTTGTTTTAGGAGATAGGCCTGTAATGATATGAACTTTCCTCTTATGTTTGCTTTTGCTGTGTCCCAAAGGTTTTGATATTTTGTACTATCATTATCATTTGTTTTTCTGTATATCTTGATCTCTCTTTTTATTTCTTCTCTGACCCAATTATTCTTCAGTAGCATGTTTTTTAATCTCCAAGTTTGTGATAATTTCCTCTTTCTTTTTACAGTTGATCTCTAGTTTCAAAGCATTATGATCAGAGAATATGGTTGGTGTGATTTCAAACCTCTTATATCTGTTGAGACTATTTCTGTGTCCCAGAATGTGGTCAATCTTTCAGAATGTTCCATGTGCACTACAGAAGAATATATAAGCAGCTGTTTTGAGATGGAAGGCTCTGGAAATGTCGATTATGTCCAGTTGGTCTAATGTGTCATTTAAGGATGTTATTTCCTTATTGATTTTCTGTTTGGATGATCTGACCATATTCGAAAGTGGGGTATTTAGGTCCCCTACTACAATAGTGATTAGTCTGTTTCTCCCCTTAGTTCTGTTAGTAATCACTTTTTATATTTCAGGGCTCCATGATGGGGAGCATAGATATTAATAACTGTTTTGTCTTCTTGGTGCATGATTCCCTTTATCATTATGAAGTGTCCCTCCGTATCTTTCTTTCTTTTTTTATTTTGAAGTCTATTTTGTCTGATATTAGTACCATGACTCTCGCTTTTCTCTGAATCTCATTTGCTTGAAATATCATTTTTCACCCTTTCACTTTGTGTCTATATTTGTCTTTGGAGCTGAGATGTGTCTCCTGGAGGCAGCATATGGTTGGGTTTTCTTTTTATTCCAAAACACAACTCTGTGCCTTATTGGTGAATTCAGTTCATTCACATTTAGGGTGATTATTGAAATATGAGGTCTTCTTATAGCCATTTTGTTATCTGGTAGCTCAATGTTTCCATTGCCTCCCTGTTCTTGTGTTTCTGTTTTCTTTATTTTGTTTGGCTTTTGTGGGTTTTCTCTCTGATCCTTGTTGTATGTTATATACTTCAGTTCTGAATCTTTTGCGTGTGGTCACCATTATGAATATGTAAATGATGCTTATGTATATAGTCGTCCATTTTCTTCTACGCCTGCCTATCTCAATTCCCTTTTGCAAATTTAGATCTTTGAATCCTCACCTTTTCAGTCATTGTTGTCTCAGTTTTTCCCTATGTGTACTGAAATTTCATTAATATCTTGCTATAGCAAGTTTCTTCTTATTGTTTAAGTTTATAATGCCCTGTTCTTAGTAAGGTTTGCACTCATTGGCCAATCAGCCTGCTAGTTACCTTACTCCTAATTATGATTTTTTTTTTTGTCATTATTTTAGGTGAGCTGACTGACCCCTTTCAGCATTTCCTGTAATACAGGCCTCATAGTGGAGAATTCTCTCAATTTTTATATGTCTGGAAAGGTTTTAATTTCCCCTTCATATCTAAAGGACAACTTAGCTGGATTCATTATTCTTGGCTAGTAGTTCCTTTCATTTAATAGTTTGAATATTTGATTTCACTCCTTTCTGGCTTGTAAGGTTTGTGCTGAGATTCTGACGATAATCTGACATGTTTTCTTTTATAGGTTACTGTCTTATTTTCCCTGGCTGCCCTTAGAAATCTGTCTTTGTCCTTGATTTTTGATAATTTTAATACAATGTGTCTTGGTGAAGGCTTTTTTTGGTTTAGATAATTGGCGTTCTGTTGACTTCTTGAATTCCAAGCTCCAATTCATTCTATAGATTTGAGAAATTCTCGTCAACTATTTGTATGAAATGCTTTCTAGTCTCTGTTCCTTTTCCTTGCCTTCAGTAATGCCTATTATTCCTATGTTTCCTTTCCTGATGGTAGCAGCTAGTCCTTGTATTTCTTTCATTATTTTTTGTTCTTTCGTTTCTCTCTTCTTCCTTCTGATCTATTTCTAGATTTCTATTTTCAATATCACTGGTCCTTTCCTCCATTTGGTTGACTTTATTTCCTAAGGTTGGTATTTCATTTTTCAACTCTTGCCATGTATCTTTTCTTTTCTTTTTCTTTTTCTTTTTTTATCTCCAGAAGTTCTATTGTCTTCTTTTTGAGGGTTTCAAACTCCTTTCTAAGCAACTCATTCTGCTCATCTAGTTTTTTTTTTCCAATTCCTGAAATTGTTGATTTGACTCATTTCAGATCTCATTGAGTTTTTTCAGAAGTACCATCTTGAATTCTCTGTCGTTTAGGTTGCATATTTCTATGTCTGTAAGGTTATTTTATGGATACTTTTCTCTTTCTTTCCGAGTTGCCTTATCACCTTGGTTGTTCATAGTGTTTAATGTACTATTTCTCCACCTGGGCATTAATAGAAATGTATTCTTTTTTTTTTTTTCTAGGAAGATTTATTATATAAACTTCTCTCTAGCCTGTTTCAAAGAAGGCATTTTTCTTTTAGTTTCCAGTAGGTGACATCTAAGCCTCTTGACTCCTTGCTGTGTATAAATTCTTAATAATGCATTTTTTAATGGATGTTTATGCATGCCTGCTACCCTCAGTCTCAGGCCCTGTCAGTGTTATGGACAGTTTTGGTAGCTTTTGCTCAGATTCCTGGGGCTCCGTGTTGTTTGGTCTCAGAGCTTATGGTGGCAGGGACCCTCTGTGTTGGGGGATAGGGGCTGCAGCTCAGCCTCAGTTTTGCTACCACGGCTGGTAAAGATCAATTGTTGTTTCTTTGCCATCTCCACTTCTCTGCAGTCCCCACTTCTCTGCTTTCTTCTCTGATGGCTAGGCACTGCCACTGGCTGTGTGGAGCCCACAGCTCTCCCAGGCAGGGCTGTTCAAGGAACTTGCTATATCTTCTCTCCTCTCCCCTTCTCCTATAGGGAGCTCCAGTTGAGAGAGGTAGCTTCTGTGTTTCTCCCAGTTTACTGCCCGACACCCGCGGTTCTGACCTGTGGTATGTCTTATGCGCAGATCCAACACTCAGACGTGCTGGTGTGTAGTTTGGCTGTTTTTTGTTTAGTTTTAGGTGTTCAGCTTATTGTTGTTTCAAGGGGAGAGATCTGGGGACATTTGCCACTCTTCCATATGTCTCATGTCCCTTATTCTTCTAGTTGAGTGTGAGCATACTACACAATAGAAATTAAAAGTCTGATAGATTGCATAATTTTATGTAGCAACTGTATACTCATAGCATATTTGTCAAAATGATATCTAAAAGGTCCCACACTAGTGTGTCATTATAGCTTAAATACAGAATATGCATTTTAAGTAAAACATTTGAAAAAGTTTAAATCGTTTACTACATTCTTTTTTTCTCTTACAAAGTACCTGCACATGAAAGGGCTGATACATATAAGTGATCCTAAACTACCTCTTCAAAATGTAGTGATGTGATTGTTCATAGTTTCCAAGATGTCAATGTTTTCACATCTTTGAAATTAGGTTCAATAGCATGTTCTAATTTAATTGGCACTGTTTTTCTTCTTCTTTAAATATACTTAACACTTTGTTTTAGATTTGATGAAATGCAATATTTGAAAAATTTTAAACTATTTCTGGCAAGTGTGTATGATACATAGGCTTGAGTTAGTGAAAGAAAGCCCTGTAGGGGGCTGATTCTCTTTACCTATGCTGCAGCAAGGACTATAAATGGAATCGAGGCAGAGCATGAGTGCTTACTTTTTACATACAGTCACCTCATAATCTGAACTGTGAGTGGATTAGGAACTCTGAGAGGGCTTTTCAAGGGCTTTGTCAGAAGTCGACCCTTCCTGGCAGGTGGAGATGAGATTTTCCCATTAAAAATATCACCCTAGGGTGATTCAGTTACTGGTGGTTCAGTTGTTGCTTTCTTGGTCTCTCAAGTAGGTTAAAATGAAAGCATTATGTTAACAGCAGGGCATATTCTAAGGCCACAGCGTCACCCTCTCTTCTTTACTCCATCTCAATATGCCTGGCTGGGCTCTCCAGCCAAGCTCCCCAAGAAGGTTGTGTAATGAGCCACATGACTGCAGTCTAAATAATTGCTAGCTTTATAGAGTATCCTCAATTAAACAAAAAAGGAAGTGCATTTTTAAAATTATGTTATTTTTCTTTATATTACAGAGATAACTACATCACAATGAAATTACTTTTCCCTTCCTTTTTTACTTTATGCTGAGATACATTGTGTCTGTTTCCGGTCATTGCATTATTAAAGAGTAGCAATACACTGGGGTATGCTCAGAGTGATCAAGATAACAAGAAAAATAAAGTGACCATTTGTCCCAGTTTGTTGGGGATTGAGGTAGTTCTCAGGATGTGAGGCTTTCAGTGTGAAAACCAGGAAAACAAAGTAAGACAAGTTGGTCACCCTATGAAGAACATGAATCCATGTTGTACAAAGACATATTAAAGGGTTTCAGCACATTTATCCTAGAGAAGATTTTGGAGAAGATATGATAAATTCTTCTGTATATATGTAAAGACTGCTATTATTTTATTCTGTATAGGCTCAAGAGATTACAAGGATTCATAGATAAATTTACAGATTTTGATTCACTATAAATAATAAAAAAACTGTTTATAATCCTACCAACCTAAAGGTGGAATGGGATAGACAAAGAAGTTGACTTTGATGAAACTCCGCAAGTAATGGAAAACATTCAGTATAAAGATATATCATGAATGTCACAGAGAGGATTCAAATTTTTGGAGAAGGAGTTTGGGTTATGTGGTCTTTAGGATCGCTTTCAATTCTGTTTTTAATGTCTATGATTCTATTAGGATCACAGGATATTTTGATTTAAGTAAAACAACCAAAAACGTTTGACGATCTCACATTTATTATCAAAAAAGTAATAGGAGAATTTTAAAGTAGCAAAACAAAAACCACAGGATAGGAGGAAAACCAAAATCAATCTGAGGTTAGTGTAACAAGTGCTGTAAGCCATCAAGTCACTTTTGAAGCAGTCTCGGATAAGAGATTAGCCATAGATGGAGAAAGACCATTTTAGAAGATAATGAGAAACAGTTGCTGAGGATAGTAAAATAATTAAAGCATTAAATTAATTCTTACAAGTTTACCAAAGAGATGACAAAAGTATGCTTACTCTTCTATGACTCAAAAAAAAAAAAAAAAGTCACCTAGGTGACTGAAATACTTAGTATCCAGACAAAATCAGTGCCAAGTATTAACCCTAAGTCTTCTTGCACCAAATTTTATATTATTCAAAGAGAAACTTTAAGCCTATCCTTGACTCCTTGCATTTGGGTTAAGTAGCACCAGGACTGACAAAATCGAAGTCATGCCCGAAGTACTTTCATCTGTCTGGGACCAATCAGTTTTAGTACTTACAGGGCAGAACAAACCTTCTCAAGATTGAATGAAAAAGAATTGGTTAAACTCCAGATATTGAGGCACTAACAAACCTGAATTTTATTTTCAAAACCTTGTTTTCATAACACAATCTACTTGAATTTGCTAATTTGTAAAATCCCTATTTCCTTATGTATATTAAGGATGAGTTTTGTCTTCAAAATAATTGAAGCATGAGAGTAAATTGTTTGCTCCAAATGAAGTTACAAAGACAGAACAAAAATTATACTTATTGGATTCCTACTGAATGCACAGTTCTATACTAATTATTATAGTTCTACAAAATAATAATAATAATAATAGGTGCATTTCCAGGCTTCGATAAACTTCCAGTTTCTGTAGTAAACAGGATAAAAATATTTTAATTTGACAAATGTTAATTGAGCATTCACTAAGAGGTTATGTACTTTCACACAGTTGTCTTAAAGTGGATGTAGATCATATTTTATAGACGAAGCAATGTGAATTGCCCATATAGTAACCATGTGTATCATTTTGCCCTGGCCAGTGCCAGTTTACTTCTGTTGTTTTGGTGTAATTTTTAACAGTAAAGTTTTTCACTCTCCAAAGTTCCCCAGTTTTGATTATAAATTATATGGTCACCTCAATTATCACAATAGTAGCTGGAAGACTTGATATTAAAATAATGGTCTGCTATTTTCATTTGCTCCTTTGAACATGGTCTGAAATTGGATGTTCAATAGTAAGAATATAACATAAATCAATTGCTACCTTCTGAACATCCACTGCTAACAATACTACTTCCAGACAATTATTCATTTTCGTGCAAGCAATCTTGTCCTACTGTGGCCTATCCTATCTGCTTAGTCATCTTCATCTGCTCTTCCCCACCTATATCACACTACTATCACACATTTCAATTTAGAACTATAGAACCTCAACATTTGCATTGTTCATAAACCTAAAACCTTGACCTTAGACTTTCTTGACTCTAAATTCACAATCAATCCACATGGAACATCCACTCCCATGATCATTTATCGAATACAAAATGGTTACCAGGAACTATTCCACCTCTTAAAAACTGAAACTCCAATAACTCTCATTTACTAAAACTCCCTTTTATCCCAGCTTTCCTGCTATCATTCTTGCATAACCAATTTCCTTTAGTCTCATTTGTAGTTACTTTCTATTTATTGACCCCCATATTTTCTGCCAGATAATTAAACTATTTCTGGCCTCATATTCTTTTCTACTCAGCCTGGACTCATCTGAGAAAATGTCATCTGTTCCTATGATTTTTTAAAATATTTAAATAACATAAAAACAGAGTCATACACTTGTAGCTACAGTACCTCACATAAAAACCTGGGTTATACTAGGTACTCAATACATACATATTGAATAAAGGAATTACAACAGATGAATTGTCTGCTATAAGCTATTTTTTTCCTTCTAATTCTTATAATGGAGTCATAAATAGCATATATAAAAGAGATAGCTGATACAGCACTGGTCTAATGAGGCTTTAGAAATTAGTTAATTCCTCAGGTGAACCAGCTTGATCAAATTACTACATGAAAATAAAATAATATCTTAATCTTTGATCAGCTATGCCACTTACTATTACTTTTATGATTGGATTTTGTAATATTAGTACTTGTAAACTTGTTAATTCCCTACTAGATACTTAGCACATTATTTAATTGTTGGCCAGTAGGTATGCAGTGGCTCGTGGTCTTTGGGCTCATATGCTAAACAGTGGACTGTCCTATGGGAATACTCAATGTATTGGCACAGTTATCATTACATGTTGCATATAAGAGGTGGTGTTCCATAATTTACTGATAGATACACATATTTCCTCATTCATACATGCACTGAAAAAATAAAAATATAATTATATAAAAAGTGCTGAATGGAAACATTTAAAAAATTGTGTTTTTAAAAATGGTATTTTCAAAATGTAAACATCTTCATATAATAAAATACCTTATTTCTAAATATTTGACTATTTTAAAGTTATGTAATATAAGTAGGACTTTGTGAAATTAATTTTTTCACACATCCTGAAATTTTCTGGAAGTCCAGGTTTCTTTGTAGTTTTGTGACCTCTATCTAGCTTTATTTCAATAGTTTTTTGGTAGATGTATGTTTATGACAATGACAAACTAGTTATTTTCAGATTAATCTATCTATTGAGGATATAAAGAAAATCTAGATAAAACATAAAAATAACACTTTGATATAAAATAGTATAATATAACATAAATTACACAGAGAGTATGTATTGTACACATTATGTGTGTGTATATAGTAAGTCCTCACTTACTGTCATCAATAGGTTCTTAGAACTGTGGTCAACAACATAAAATGAAATGGACTTTGCAATAAGTTAATTGATATAAAAAGTTAAGTTTCTACTGCATCTCATCAATGTTATAATAAAATGGCATTGAATGAAGCAATGTTATTTTGAGAACAATGTAAATATATATTTATTATGTACTATAAAAACTAAAAATCACAGCTCAGGATTTATAAAAGAAGAGAATTCCCGTTAAACATCTAAGGTTTTTACTTGAGAATTTAAAGGGCTGTGCTCCAGAGTAAGAATGAACTAGGGCAGACAAACTCTCACAAGGACACTTGAAAACCATCATGTATTAAGGAAACCTGGGACTGCTAGCAACTTCACCTAACTATTTGCCAGAATGAAAATTAAAACATCACTGGAAGGAGATAACATCACCTAGAATCTCAAATTTATCTACAATTTTGTGTGCAATTATTTGGATTTAAATAAAACATAACCAACTATGCACAAATAAAGAATTTGAGACACTAAAGAAAAATATACATTACAAATAGACAAACAAGAGATTCATATATTAGAGTTATTAGACAAGGACCATAGAATAATTATGACTAACTATAGTTAAATAATTACAAATTTTTGATCCACATACTAGACTAGATGTTGAGAATGCAACAATAAATAGAGCTTGGTTTCTCTTGTCATGTAGCCTACAGTTTAATGGGGAAAACAGGAAGAAAATACATACAAAGATTTATACATCTGACAAGTACCACACACATACACAAAATCAATCAAACAAACAAACAAACAAAACCTACAGGATGCTCTAAGAGTATACAGACCAAGAAGTCCTACTCTAGATTGGAGGAGTCAGGTTCGGGGATCAATACTGGCAACTTTGATGAAGAATATTTAAGCTAAGACTGAAGGATGGGTAACAGGTTATATGAATAGCTCTTTTCCCCATTCTTTTTCTTTTTGCCTGGGGTAAGAACTCGGTCTTGCCTTTCTCTCTTCCACTCTAAATGGTCCACTGTTCTTGGATTTCAGCTCGCAAGCTTATGCTATTATTTTTACTATTTAGCAATCAAATCAGCTCTTGTGGACTGGTCTGGGAAGCCAGACCCCACTGAAAGTGTTAGAACATAGGTTGTGTGCATATTGAGTTTCATCCGTAAAGGCAAATACCTTGTGTTTGGAAGTTAGAAAATATGTGTACTATAAGTCTTGGCTCAGTAGGTGCCCAAAGCTTATTTACTCATAGCTCTGTCTTGGCATACAAATAGAGTAGTAACACATAGGTCCATCTCAAGGTCAAAAGATAAAGGTTGTACATGTGTGTCTGTGTGTCCAGCCCTTCCTATTCTTCCCAACTAAATTGTAACTCTTAATCCCTTGTCTACCATTGAATACACATACCCTGGGCTCTCTGAACTTCTCCTCCCCTATTTCACCTTTTCTTCTTTCCTTGTTTATTATTTCACTTTACAGCATTTATCTTATTAAGGAAAAGGATATTTTATCTCCAGCTAAAGGTTTGTGTCATCAGCAAGCAGATGGGGGAAAAAAAAAAAAAACAACTTTTGGTACAAGCGTCCTTCCAGGCATAGTTTCAAGCCTACTATATTTGTAACCGACAATTTAGGCTATATGGAAAGCTACTTTTACACACATTTACAACTATAGCCTAAAAGACCATAGCCTACTGTAATTCAATTACAGATGCCCATATACCCCACACATCAGTGATGCCCATCACCATAAAGTGTAGCCATTAGAGCTCTTATGTCACAGTAACCACAGCTTGACTAATATTAATATGGAAATTTATGTTTAACAAAGATTTCCAAGTCTTGACTGATGGCCAACTTATTTCAAGCAATATACATTTATGTAATCTTCATTTTCTGCCACTGAGAAACCAAGAGCCCAGATAAAAGTTAACTTTCTATTAGAATTAAACTTTCCATATTTCTGTCCTGGTGCTTCTTACTTTTTAAGACCTCCTCCTTCTTCTCTCCTCTGATGATTGGTGATAAGTCCCATGGCAACAGTGAGAAAGAAATGAATATACAACCACAGAACTTACCCTGTTTTTTCCTGGATTTTCTGAGAGATATCCAGTTGAGGTTGTCAAATTCCAGCTGAGATACTCAGGTGTAACTCAAGGCAACAGGACGCTGCTTGCTCTGGGTAAATTGATATATATCTGTCCTTACTCGATCTGTGTTCTGGTCTAGCTTTGGACCTGAAGCTGCTGTTAATTATACATCCATAACCAGGGAATTGCCATCACCACATTTAGAAATCTTCTCTGATGTTGCTTCTTAATTTCTGTTTCATTCCAGCTTCTTTATTCACTACTACATTCCTTCAGGTGTTACTTATTTTGACCAGCACTGACTCCTCCACAGGTTTAGTTTACTCTATTAAAGACTAGTGTCTCCGTAAAAGGTGAGACAGGGGAGAGAAAAAAACTGGCATAGATGATAGATACTCTGTTCATCCCTCTTGCAATTAAATCAAAGTTGTGACAGAAACAAGGAGCAAACAGTAAGAAAAATTGTCTGGGATCTAGATGAACAAGCCCTACAAGTAAGGAGAGAAATAAAAAGTAACCCTGCAACGGGAGGAGGTAAGATGGGGCAAGGACGCGAGGCTGTCTGGTCCTGAGTGGTTGAGTGAGACAGAGGCTGTAACAGTGGTAGCTGACAGCTGCAGACGCCTCTTAAAGGGTTTGTGTCCTTGAGCGGACTTTTGCAGTGACGGATCTGCTGGCTCTGAGCACCAGTGTCCTGTCGGCTGCTCTGGGGGAACCAGGGACTTACAGGGGGACACTGAGTTGTCGGATTGAGGGCCAGAAGATAGACTCCTTCTGTACAGAAGTGCCTGTGGTAACCACTGTTCCTCTGTAGAGCCCTGCCGCCTTGCAGAGTGCAAATGCAGCATCGCCATAGCTAAGATGTCATCAAACTAGATAACAGAGGTTGCTCCATCCAACTCACGGCCCCACTCAAGCCATATCCAAGTGTATCTTCAACAAGTGAGATGTTCCTTGTGGAGCAGTGCCTAGACTCACACTGGTGGTAGCTGACCTCGGTTTCTGGTGTGGCCTTTCGAGGCAACTATAACCACAGTATCTGGGGATTGCTTGCTGAATCTTAACAGGTGGCCCCGGAGGGGCACAGTCTGGGACTTAATTTGACCTGCAGCACAACTCCTCTCAGGACTGTGTAATTGGACACCTACCTCACAAAGCCATAATAAGACCGGGAGACTTAAGAGTTTTGCTTAATACATAGAAACAGACACAGAAAGGCAGCCAAAATGAGGAAACAAAGAAGAAGAAACCTTATGTGAGAACAGAACAGAGATCCAGAAATAATGGAGTCGAGCAATCTCACAGATGCAGAGTTCAAAACACTGGTTATAAGGATGCTCAATGAACTTAGGGGAATTGTAGATGAATTTAGTGAGAACTTTAACAAGTAGATAAGCATAAAAATGCAAATGGAAATTATAAAAAGGAACTGGTCAGAAATGAAGAACACATTATCTGAGGTAAAATGCATATTAGATGGAATAACAGAGTGAATAAAGAGGATCAAATGACCTATATAGAAGATGAGGAAGCCAGAGACACTCAATCAGAATGGCAAGACAAAAGAATCCAAGGCTATAATAATAATTTAAGGAGCCTATGGGACTCCATGCCATAGTTGTACCAGAAGGAAAGCAAGAAGTAGAAGAGCTATTTGAAGAAATAATAATGGAAAACTTCCCTAACCTGGTGAAGGAAATAGATATAAAACTCCAGGAATCTCAGAGAGTCCCCCAAATCAGAAACCCAAGGAGGTACACACCAAGGCATATCATAATTAAAATGCCAAAAGTTAAATATAAAGAGAGAATCTTAAAAGCAGCAAGAGAAAAGCAATTATTAGAATAGCTATAATCAACAGAACAAGTAACAAATGTTGGAGAGGATACAGGGAAAAAGGAAGCCTCATACACTGCTGGTGGGACTGCAAATTGGTATAGACACTATAGAAAACAGTATGGAGGTTCTTCAAAAAACTAAGAATTGATCTACCATATAATCCAGCATTCCCTCTACTGGGTATTTACCACAAAGAGTTGAAAACTCATACCCAAAAAGATATTTGCACATCAATGTTCATAGCAGCATTATTCACAGTGGCCAGGATATGGAAGCACCCGAAGTGTCTTACGATAGATGATTGGCTAAAGAAGTGGTGGTACATGTATACAATGGAATATTACTCGGCCATAAGAAGAGATGAAATACTACCATTTGCAACAACATGAATGGACCTCGAGATAATCATGCTAAAAGAAATAAGCCAGACAGAAAAAGTTGAAAATCACATGATATCACTTATATGTGGGATATAAACCTAAAAGCAACAAATGAACAGGACAAACAAACAGAGACTCATGGACATGGACTATAGATTAGTAGTTACCAGAGGGTAGAGGTTGTGGGTAGGGCGGAGGTAGATAAGGTAAAAGGAGTCAAATATGTGGCGACAGAAAGAAAGCTAACTATGAGAGGTGAACACACAGTGTAAATATATATATGACTGACTGTTAAAGTGTGCAGATGAAACTTATTGGATTTCCTTAACCAATGTCGCCATAAATAAATAAATTAATTAAATACATAAAAAAGAAAAGCAGTTAGTTACCTACAAGGGAGATCCATAATACGAGTAGTTGATTTCTCAAAAGAAACTATGCAGGACAGAAAGGCCTGGCAAAAAAACAAAAAAACAAAAAAACAAGATCTACAACCGAGCATACTTTATCCACCAAAGCTATCATTTAGAGTCAAAAGGACAGCTAAAGAACTTCCCAGACAAAAATAAGTTCAAGAAATTTATCAACACCAAGCAAGTATTACAAGAAATGTAGGAGAGACTTCTTTAAGAAAAAAAAAAAAAATGAATGTATCAAAAACAAGAATAAAGATTGGTAATAACTACATTCTTGTCAATAAGTACCTCAAGTGGAAAAGAATTAAGTGCTCCAACCAAAAGATAGAGTGGCTGAATGGATATAAATAAAAAAAGGCCCCCTACATATGCTGCCTATAAGAGACTTACTTCAGATTAAAAGACACACACAGACTAAAAGAGAGAGAATGGGAATAGACATTGCCTTGATGGACCTAGAGAGTATTGCACTGAAGGAAATAGGTTGAATAAAGATAAATATTGCATGATTTCACGTCCATGTGGAATCTTAAAAAACAAAATCAACAACAACGACAAAAGCAGAAATAAACTCAGAGATACAGAGAATATTTTGAGGGCTAGATGAGGAGGGGATTGGAGGACAGCAAAAAAAGGCAAAGGGATTAAGATGTATAAATTGACAGTTGCAGAATAAACATGAAGATGTAGAGTGCAGCATGAGGAAAATGATTAATAATGTTGCAATAAATATGTAAGGAGGAAGAGGGGTACTAGATTTAGTGAGGTGATCACTTTGCGAGTTATGTGGATCTCTGAACACTATGCTATACAACTGAAACTGGTATATTATTGTATGCCAACTGTAATTAAAAAAATCTTCTTTTATTTTTCCACGTTAATTAAAGGCAATTATTTTTTTTTTTTTTTTCGTTAAGGCCCCCCCAAGGGCCTTTTGTTTAAAAAAAGAAAAAAAAAGGTGAAGCAGCATATTATAGGTATTGAGAGCAGTGCTTCTCATACTTTAATGCGCATTCATATCACCTGAGGACCTTCTTAACTTGCAGATTCTAATACATTAAATGTGGAGTGGGGCCTGCGAGTCTGCATTTCTAATATGCTCCTAGATAATTTTGATGATCCTAGTACACAGGAAGATTAATACCCAAAATACAGGGTTTAGTATTAAATAAGCCAATCAAGAAAAAGTGCCTAGTAAGAAAATGAAGAGAATCAACCTATTTTTGAGTCCTTACTTTGGGAACTACTATGAGATTTCTATATATCTTCTAATTTAAGCCTCATAAGTACATTATTAGGAAGCTACTATTAGCCTCGTTATGGTAAAGACACAAGATTAGTATAGTATAGGTACCATATCCAAGGTTCCAAAGATACAAATGTGTCTGATACAATATTCAAGTTCTTAACCATCATATAATATATCTACATTTATTAAGAAAGCAGGCCAAAGGAAGAACTAGGCCAAAGGAAGAAGTACTTGGCAAAGTATAACTAGTCATTTTGACCCAAGATATAGCCAAATAATTGCAGTTGTTCAAGAGTTCAGATATTTACCTGAGTATAGTATACAGGCATTTAATTATCAAACAATTGGTTGGATTGATAATGGGTTCAATAAGCCAAATGGGGTTCAAATAATCAGCTTTATCTATGGTAAACCAATATTCGAAAACTAGATTTGGTTCTAAAGCTAAAATTATGCTCCCTACTCCCTCAACACTCCCACTTTTTAGATAATGGGCCCCACTAAATGGTGGGCATGATTTATCAACCCAGGTGAGTAAATTAGAAAAGAAGACCGTGAGCACATATGAAGTTCGTAGGTCCTACCAGATAGCCCTGGACCAGTCACAGGCAGTGGCTAAATTTGGCCTGTGCAAGAGCCCCTTCCAAGAGGCCCCATCACAATTACTGCCAGTGGTTGGCTTCAAACAATAATAGAACACACTGAAATAGCCCCACAAGAAGCACACCCAAAAGGTGGTCTTGGTGGGCACCATCAATTTTCTGGGCAAATCCAACTCCGTGGGGTAAATATACACACAGTATCTCATATGCTGTGATCATGACTAATATCCGCAGCCAGTAACCCTCAAGGTCAATCCCACTTACCGATGTGCCAATAGTTGTCAAGATTCAACTACAACTGGATAAAATACAAATCCACATAATGGACATTCCTAGAGCATTCACCTCGGGTGACCAGAAAGACTGCACCACTGGGACCCACAGCATATCTACTACATAAGGTCACCCTGCCAAGACTGGAAGACATAACAGATCTACCTAATACATAGAAACAAAGACAGGCAGCCAAAATGAAGAAACAAACATGTACCAAATGAAAGAACAGAAGGAGATTTCAGAAAAAGAACTAAACGAAATGGAGACAGGCAATCTACCAGATACAGAGTTCAAAACATTCATTGTAAGGATGCTTAAGGAACATAGTGAGAACTTTAACAAAGACATAGCAAGCATAAAAAAGAACCAGTGAGAAATGAACACTAACTGAAATAAAGAATATACTAGAAGGAATCAACAGCAGATTAGATGAAACAGAGGATTGACTCAGCCATTCAGAAGACAAGCCAGTAGAAAATGCCCAATGAGAACAGAAAAAATAAATAAAATTAAAAAAATAAAGATAAAGGGGCCTCTGGGACAACATCAAGCATAACATTCATGTTATCACTGTACCAGAAGCAAAAGAGAGGGAACAAGGGGTTGAGAAACTATTTGAAAAAAAAAAAAAAAAGACACAAAACTTTCCTAATATGGTGAAGAAAATAGAATACAAGTCCAGGAGGGGCAGAGAGTCCCTAACAAGATGAACCCAAAGAGGCCCACATCAAGTCCCATCATAATTAAAATTCTAAAGGTTAAGGACAAAAAAGAGAATCCTAAAAGCAGAAAGAGAAATGCAGTTAGTTACCCACAAGGGAGCTCCCATAAGAATGTCTGCAGATTTCTCAACAGAACCTTTGCAGGCCAGAACGGTTTGGGAGAAAATACTCAAAATGATGAAAAGCAAAAACTTGTACCCAAGACTGCTCTACTCAGCAAGGCTAACATGTACCAAACAAGAAACCCAAAATATATAAAACAAAGAGAGAAATAGATCTACAATAATAGCTGGAGACTTTAATATACCACATACAAAAAAAATGATAGAATGACTACACAGAGATTAATAAGGAAATAGAAGACTTAAAAACAATATGAACCAATGACATATATATATATATAACATTCCACCCAACAACAGCAGAATACACATTCTTCTTAAGTGCATATGGAACATTCTACAGAACAGACCCTATGTTAATCCTCTAGACAAATCTCAATAAATTTAAAAGATTGAAATCATACAAAGTATCTTTTCTGGTCACAATGGAATGAAATCCTATCAATAACAAGACAATGGGCAAATTCACAAATATGTAGAAAATGAATACTGCATTATTAAAAAATCAGAGAGTCAAAGAAAAAATTGCAAGGGATATTAGATAATACTTAGAGACAAATCAACATGAAAACACAGTATATCAAAAATTATAAAATGCAGCAAAGGCAGTGTTCAGAGGGAAATTTACCGCTATAAATGGATTCATTAAAAAAGAAAGATCTCAAATAGACAAGGTTTCTACCTTAAGGAACTAAAAAAAGTGGAACAATTTAAAACTAAAGCTGGCCAAAGGAAGGGGAAAATAAAGATTAAAGCAGAGGTAAATAAAATAAATAATTGATAAATATATAGATTTAAAAAAAGTTGGTTCTTTGAAAGATCGATAAAATGAGAAACTTTTAGCTAGATAAACAAAAATTAGAGATGATACACATAACTGAAATAAGAAATGACACTAGGCAGGACTTCATTTCCAACCATATGAAATAAAAAGGATTGTAAGAGAATACTATGGAAATTTTACATCAAAACTAGATATCCTGGATGAAATGGATAAATTTCTAAACACACACACACACACACACACACACACACACGCACGCACACACACACACACACAACTATCTAAACTGATTCAAGAAATAGAAAAACTGTTTTTTTAAGAAGAGGTTAAATAAAAAATCTTCCAGCAAAGAGAACTGGACCATACGACTTCATAGGTAATTTCCACCAAGTATTTAGAGAAGAAATAATCCAATTCTCAAATTCTTCCAAAATAGGAAAAGGAAAGGACCACTTGCTAATTAATTTAATACCAAAGTGAAGACATCACAACATAAGAAAGTTACAGACCAATTTTTTTTTATGAATATAGATGCAAAACCATCAATAAAATCCTAGCAAACTGATTCCAACAGCACATTCAATGTACTAAACACCATTACCAGATGGGATTTCTTGCAGAAATACGAAAGGGGTTCAACATTAGAAAATCGATGTATAGAACAGGATAGAACAACAAGAACAACAACAACAAAACACACCTTTTTCAATTGATGAAAAAAAGGCTTTTGACAGAATCTAACACTCTGTCATGCTAAAAATCCACATAAAACTAGAAAGTAGATAATAATTGTGTTTACAGAACATTGTGCATGTAATGCTACTAAATTAAGCTGTATATTTAAAAATGTTTAAAATTGTTAATCATATGTGAGATATATATATATATATATACACACACACACACACATATATATATATCAATTAAACATTCCAAAAAAGATAACAATAGTTTAAAATCTTTTAAATATTTTAAATCCATTAGTACATAAAGATATTAAACATTAAATGAGTTATTCACCTTTGGAAGTTCACTCTTCTTTGTATTGAAACAGGTAAATAAAAGGGAAGATGAAGTATTTATCCTGCTCCTTCTACGTAAATTTTATCTCTTACTAATTAATTGGAAGATGAGAGGATTCATCTATTTATAAGGAACTATCTATAGAATAATTCTATAATAGAATTAAAATTTTACCATTTTCATTTCCTAATTAATTACTTGATCTAGGCATTGAACATTAACAGCTGCTAACAACACAAAAGGAGATAGAGCCATTTATGTGCCTTATGATTAAAGAACACTGCCTATAGTATTCTTAAAGAGGACAAACTTGAGTCTGATGCAGGCTTCAAGTCCAGGTGTTCAATTTGCAAGAAATACTAAGGACAGAGAAATATGCATTATACCATGAGTATGCAACATATTCTTTGGGTTTTTCATTGCATAAATTTTAATAAAAGCTAAGGGGTGGAAGTGGAAATTTGTAAATTAAAAAAAATTGCAAAACAATAAATTTCATAAAAATTGACAAAACTGTAAATGAATACGAAGAAATGATAACTATAAAACCAAGACAGAAGTTATTTTATAGGTGAAAGGGAGAAGTTTTTGACTGGACAGGGAAAGTAGAAGGGCTTCTGGGGTGACTAGTACAATTTTGTTTCTTGACCTCAGCTGAGTACGCTTGTGTTTGTCTTATAGTAACTCATTATACCATGCACTTTTTCAGTGTATTTTTATAATCTATGTTTCATTTTACAATAAAAACAAAAAAATAATTGATTAAAGAGAGAAATGTATTCACAATTTTTTAAATGGCAATGATAATAATATTATTTTTAGGGGAGATTGTAAAGTTTAAATGAAAGTCCTATGTAAAGCACTTAGGTATCCCTGGCATGTCTAAAGTTCTATTATTGTTGTTAAGAATGTTTTGTTTCTCATCCTAAAATTAATTTTTAAATCTACATAGTTATAATATTAATTTAAACACATCTTATCATCACAATCATAGAGTTGTTTTTAATTTTTTGTTGCAGGAATGAAACTAACCTTTGCTTTAATATGTAAGAGTTAAAGTATCCATTTTGCAATAATGATGGTGAATTGGAAAATTAATTTAATTATGAAACAATTGACTTTGAGTAAAGTACTTGCCACTTACAAGCTGTACAAAATTTGTGTGCAAGAAATATACTTCTAAGTCCTGGGCTTTGGGGAGACCTATTAATATTGTAGCAGCTACAATTATCTTAACTAAGACATTTGGGTACATTATTTAACATCTTTGTATTTCAGTTTACTTTTCTGTAAAATGGGTAATAGTCTCTAAGTTATAGGGTTATTGTGAGGATTGAAATAGTTCATCTTTACAAGAATTTCGAGCAACATCTAGCACCTAAGGCTCTCACTAATATTAGTGCCTTTCTGGATGCCTTTTTCAGAACTGGCTAAAGGACTGGGTACTGCTGATCTTGTCTTGGATGAAAAATTTTCAGGGCTTAGGGCAGGCAATGACTGATACACATGGGTGTTGGGTTATCTTTTTATATTGCTTAACCTATATCTGTGCCGACCACATATTCAGAATACCTCAGACCTTTTCTTTCCCTGCTCCACTCTTTAATCATATGTGCTACTTCATAATTTGTTGGCTTCTCTTTCCACTTAACCACAAGGGTCCCGTTATGTATGAAGTAGCTCCTCCTACAAACAATTCAGGAGTTAATTATCCCAATAATATTAACCTGAGAAAACACACTGTTTGAGGCTGTGTGGCTATTCCCTAAAGTGTTACTTGCTGCTTGCAATATGCTGGGAATGATGCCTTGGCCTGCTTTCTAGGTTTTCTTTGTAGTCCATCAGGTGAAATAAGTAATACTCTCAAAGTAATTAATTATGGCTAAAATGAAGAGCTGTATTTTTACATCTTCAACTCCTAGGAAATGGGAATACAAGGATATTGTCCTCTCTGGACAAATTTGCTTATGTTTATACAATTTTAAAACTGCTTATCCCTGAAGAAAAGAAATTAAATCTCACAGCTATGGATTGGAGAGTCATGAGGCCTTTCTATTTTGAAAACGAACAAAGGTTAAGAAGAGTGGCTAGATGTAAATGCCTCAAATTATCTTAACACCACAGTTTTCAGAAGGCAGGAATGGTATCTACCTTAATAGACATCTAGGGTTGAGCAGGCTCTTGCTGTATAGGAGAATGTTCTAAGGGTTCAAAATTTGACTCTTAGAATAGATCCTCCCCTATTGTGAGTGGCTAGAAACATAGGTCACAGGCATAAAATGAAGGTTCTAATCCAGTTTACTCCATTACTAGCTGTGTATTCTTGAGGTAGTCACTCATGATTCTCAGTATAAAACAGCCTCACAGACAAGAATTGAACACCAATGTGGAAGGCATTATGCCAGGTATTCAAGTGACAAAGATAAATAAGACATGGCCACTCTCTTTCTCTTATTGCACAAATAAGGGAATTAAAGCCGTTGCACCATTTGATCTCTAAGGTTCTTTTCAATATAGAAAATCTTTGATTCAGACATGCCTTATGTTTCATATATTTTAATTGTTATATGTTCCAAATTTGGTATTTTTTGGTTGCAACAGTTTGGATTGGTTTTCCTATTATTCCCAATGATCTGTCATTTCTTAAATATAATAACAAAGGCAGTAGAGTTAGCCCGTTTCCAAGTTTGCGCTTCTGTAGTCACCTCTTCTGCCCTGTACTGTTTCAGCTGAGATGCAGGATAAATGGTTTATCTCAGTTCCAAATCTGAAAGGTTGTATTCTATCTTGATATGAATGAACATTGTCATTATTTGGGTTCGCTAGCTTCTTAAAATCTATAAGACTTTACTAAACAAGGATTAATTGTTAAGGTGACAGTTGGAGATGTGCAAGGTAGAAGAATAAGTTAACCTGTAGTGAAATATCCCTTAACATAGGTGCTTCAATGTGCATAGATATGTGGTACATCAACTGCATAGGAATATAGAAGACAGAGCATTTTTCATATGCTCTGGACTCTTGAGAGGAAAAAGAGGAAAGACAAAAATAGATAGGTTCTATGTCACTAAAGGAGGAAGTGAACTTGACTTTTGAGAGTACTTGATGGAAAGTCAAATAATACTTATAAAAGGTAAGGAGACACAAGGTTAGCTAATGGTTAGGTTTACCCCATCTGTCTTGATTGAGTAGGGCTCTTTCCCAGGGAAGTCTTCAAAGGGCATCCTAAACAAAAGTTGCTATCACAGTAACTTAAACATGAGGGTGGCAGAAAAGTACCTCAGAGATAAAAATGGAAACGGAATGATGTTTGTTTATCTCTTAAATGGAAAGTCATAATAATAGTATCTACTTCATAGGATTGATGTGAGAATGAAATGAGTTCTCATATAAAAGTGTGCCTGGTACACAATAAGCAATATAATTGTTTCTGCAACAAAAATACAATAATGAACTCCCAGGAACTGAAGAAAATTAAACTTTTTCTTTTCTCTTTTTAAAATTTTTATTACGATGACATTGGTTAATGAAATCTAGTAAGTTGCAGGTGCATAATTCAACAGTAAGACACATATATACATTGCATTGTGTGTTCACCTCCCATACTTAGATTTATTTCTGTCACCACATATTTGAACCCTTTTACCCCATTTACCCTCCTTTCCCCCCATCCTCTGATAACCACTAGTTTATTGTCCATGTCCATGAGTCTCTGTTTGTTTGTCCTGTTCATTTGTTGCTTTTAGGTTTATATCCCACATATAAGTGATATCATGTGATTTTCAACTTTTTCTGTCTGGCTTATTTCGCTTAGCATGATTAACTCGAGGTCCATCCATGTTGTCACAAATGGCAGTATTTCATCTCTTCTTATGGCTGAGTAATATTCCATTGTATATATGTACCACAGCTGCTTTAGCCAACCATCTATCATAGGGCACTTTGGTTGCTTTCATGTCCTGGCCACGTGAATAATGCTGCTATGAACATCGGTGTGCAAATATCTTTTCGGATATGGGTTTTCAAGTCTTTGGGGTAAATGCCCAGTAATTTCACACATATTTTACAGTATGCTTGAGTTGATGGGAGTGTAGATGTACATGTGTACACATGAGCAGAGAGTAGGCTAATGTATATATATATACATGCATGGGAGAGAGTCTGTGTGTAATTGGCACAAAGTCGTGCTGTACTTAAACATGATTGAATATTACATGACATGGTTTTCTTTAATATTCCTACTCCAATAATACTCTTGTTTTTTGCGATTTCTTTACCTGCACTTGAAGTTGCCATCTATTCTACTACCCTGATTCCTTATTTTCTGTAACCCTAAAGAATTTACTATAAAAGAGACTGCCTGCATTTTTCCTATGTACTAAATTTTAAAACCTCCTCAAAATGACTGCCTTCCTGGTTGATTTTTCTCATTAGTACAAGGTCCTGAAGATAACTCTTTCCAATGTGCTGGCTGACACATAGTGAATAGGGTCTTTTAATACTTTCTTTTGACTGCTAATCTGGTTCTCCACCAGACTTAAAGTTACTTTCTCTGCTGGACAGGATGTCAAATGGGATCAAGATATAAATCTAATAAGCATTTCTACTATCTTGGGATTTATACATAACAATGAAACCATAGATCAAAATGAAAATCAAAGCAGCAATGATAGTTATGTAGGCTTTAGTTTTCTCACTTTTCCTTACCATAGTCATTCTCATCTGTACAAAAATATGTCAAAGTTCCAACCAAGAAAATCATCCCTATATTTCTTCAGATTATTTTTAAGAGATCAAGAATAGGGATCTAATATTTTTAGCTTGTTCATTATTGATCGATTAAGTCCTCATGTTTCCCTTTCTAAATAATGTAGTTATATTGTAACAGAGGATTTTAATGTGTTTCTGTGTTTGTTTGTTTGTATGATCCTTTTTAAAGTCAGAGTAATCCCTTTAGGATTTAGGGCATCGTGATGAATTATTAGTTTTCTTACAACTCCCTCGGGTCATTACATTTAGGATTACATGTATTTAGGTGGAAAAATGGCAGTAAGATTCAATGATAAGACCCCAAAAATGAGTTTGAGGCATTTCAACTGATTGTTTTGTTAACAAGAACACCTGTCAATCAAAGAAAAATACATCACTGCATAAAAATGCTCAAGCTAAAGTTTGACTAAAAAGCCTATGTGAATAATTCCAGCAAATTTACACAAACACACACACACACACACACACACACACACGCACACAAACACTTCTATAAATATGTATAGCGTGTCAACCAAGACACACTAGACTCAATGATTCTTCCATATTAAACATCAGAATTGGCAAAGATAATATTAATCACTCTCCTGTATATTTCTTCCTTTTTTTATCCTCTTTTTTCTTCTCCCCTTCCTCCTTTCATTAAACATTTACTGAGCACTATAGCATGCTATGCGCCAGCCACTCTACTAGCTGCTATCTATGGGGGATACAATGAAGAGTAGTTTATAATCTCTGCACTCAAAGAGTTCATGGTCTATTGTCCACACTCCTCTAATCATCCCATTAAATGATTGTTAGGCAAGTCTATTATAGTAGTAAGCACTAGTTGGCTGGAGGACATAGATAACTGACAAACCAAATTTTAAAAAGACAACTGAAAAAAAAACCAAAATAGTCTAATATTTGTTTGTCCCTCTGTAAAGTCAAATCACCACTCGTAGTTGAAGTACTGAGTTCAGCTCAGTATAGTCAAGAACTTTATTTTGTTCAGTTTTCTGAAAATAGAGTGGGCTAACTTGTATAGCAGTGGTTCCCTATCACTTTGAATAATCAAATACAAGTTTGTATCTGCTTGCTTAGCACGTAAACAATGTAGAGATTGGCCTACATGATGCCTAGTGCCTCCTCAAATTCTAAATAATGATTATATTTAAATAAAATAACACTGCACATTGTTTTGGTTTAACGCCCAGTGAACAAAAAGCAGCATCAACATCCATATCAAGAAGTCTTCAGTGCCGTAAGGCTTTTTCTCCTCCAATGAATGTGTTCCATCCCAAAACTTAAAGTACATCAAATCTATCTGTGAGGTTTTTTTTTGGGGGGTGGGGTGGGGCGGCGTGCAGATTTATACACCCTGAATTTGATATTTGGCTAGGATTCTGGGGATTTCAAATAGAATTCAATTATGATGAAAACAAATAAGTCACAGCAAAATCGCTGTAAAATTTCTTAAAAATCTGTGTAAAATTTATGATAAGAACCATTTAGGGAAAATAAACTCCTTAATATAACATTACTACTACTACATTGGCTTTAAACGAGATGCAAAAAAAAAAAAAAAATCAATCGAATCAAAACTACATTTTTTTCTGCTGATGCAATCATACATATATATTTTTTCTGCTGTGGTTTGTTGTTGTTTATTTGTTTTTGGCAGCCTCTTCTGAATGTAACATCCAGTCAAGAAAACACTTTTCTTTCAGATTTTATGCTATTATTTCTAATAGGATAATAAATTTTTTAAAAAGAAAGAAAATTCTAAATTTACTAAGAACACAAATATCAGCCTGTAGCTGCAGATACCACAAAATTCACACACACACACACACACACACACACACACACACACACACACACACACACGTGCAGAAATAGAAGTTAAAATCTCTTCTGATCTCATCCACTTTTACCATTTCAACCATTACTTCTAGTAACTAAATCTATAATATTTACCTGTATACCTGTCTTTTCTACAAATCGTCTCCACCTGAGTTTTGTACATCACTCTAATGTGTCAATAGCATATCAAGCATAAATTCAAATATGTGACTCCATCCTCTCCTCTCAGTCTTCTTTATTTCTATCACTATAAAGTAAAATTGTTTTCCAAATCACTCAAATTGTAAACATTTCATCTGACTTTTGTTCTCCATTTTGACTATTCGATGTAGCCTATCACATTATGTTGACTCTTCCTTCACAATGGCTATTATTTTTCTTCTCTTGTACATGGTTTCTATTCTATTTTAGAGATTTATCATCTTTAGTCTTAAGTATGGCAATACCTTCCTAAAGGGGCTCTATCCAGGCTCTCCCTTTGCAAACTATTTCACAAAACACTACCAGACAAAAATCTGAAAATAATATTTGCGCACATCATATTTTCTCAAAAATCTCCAGTGTTACTCCCAGATATTTAAAGGACAAGATCTGAAATTTGTAGCCCAGAATTTAAGTTCCCACATATTCAAGATCAGCTATAATTCTTATATTCTTTTACATTAATCAAAGAGGCATATTGTTAACCCTTGCCAAATTATAAAAAGAGACTGAACTAGGAGAAAGAAATAAAAATACTGTGTAATAAACAAAAATAAAGAATTTTTTAGGCTAGGTCTGTGTCTCTCTGCCTATGTCTTTGCTTATACCATTCTCTCCACCTGCAAAATCATTACAGATTATTTCCTTGTGCAGCATATGTGTACCCATCCACAATAAGTGCTCATGTCCACAGTAAGTGCTCATGTCCACAGTGATCACTCTATTTGATCTCTAGCATTATTGTTTGGGTTACTTACTTACATTTAGCATTCTCTTCCTTGTATTTAAATGATCTCTCTCTGAGTATTACTTTACTTCCCATTTAGATTGTCAGCTAGCTAACTAAGGTCAGGATAAGGCCTGGCACTTCTTTGCTAGCTCTTGAGAATGCCAGCCAAGTGATCAACAAATGCTGGTGTTTGATTATTAAATATTTACTAAAATTTTGCCTTTATCTGGTTTAGGGCAAAAACACTTGATTGGATTAAATTATTTATTTTATTGATGATAGTTTGTGTATTTGTGTGTGTACCTAGCCAAAATTAGCCTGTTATTCTATAAATTATAACTTGCAGAACCATACACCTAGCATCTCTCTGAAGACAGAGTTTCAAACTATGACTACTTCTTTTAAGCACATCAATTAAAATCCTAGTTCAGAGTTATTTAAAGTGGCTTGTATTTTATGGTCCTGTGAAGACTTTACATTGCAACTGTTAAGTTTTAAAAACAAAGAAAGTAGAAAGATGGTACAAGGAACTGCCATCTGTCCCTATAAACAATTATCGGCCAGCCATCTGCCCATATACTGGGTAATGATTTTAATGCTGGTGATAGCTGACTAAAATACCCTTTCTCCATGGAGCCAAAAGAAGGAAACCCATTAAAAAGCACCAATCCTTCTATTTGCTATTTGTGAATGTTTTCTCTCATACAAGAGCCTATTATTTAATTTGTATCTCTATGCTTTTCACTGTGTATTGAAGTTATTCTTTATGACCTCTCTGCAAACACCTGCATCTTTGCAAATAGCTGCCTCTATCTACAAATTACCAGAAGGAGTTAGTGCAACTGTGGAATATCTTTTAGACCCATTCAAAATGAACCAAAGTATCCAACACATTATAAAAGGGAGCTAATAGTAAAGGGATTAACAATTAACCTCAGGCTCAAGCTAAGCATAATGCAGAAATGAAAACAGCCAAATGAAAACTAGTTCACCTGCCTTTCAAAATAAACACAAATTTCACAATCTCATGCAATCCTTCTCATGCTTTCACTGCTTTATATTTCTGTGATCAAAACTGAAGTAAATTAGAATTTGTGGCAGTTAATTATTCTTTGAATTTCGGCAAAATTTACCCAATCATTTAAGGCGGGGCATGACTATTCAACAATGCATAGATTTTTTACATGTGTGACTTAATATATGAAATCAAGGTCTTGATTATGGTAGTAGGCCTGCGATATGGTTCGTTCAGCCCAGATTTCTTTTAATACACAGCTGTTCTAAAAGATATGATGTAGTAGTTCATAGCCTTTATCAATAACATAAATCTAAAGGTTAGGAATACTAACAAAATGGGCTATGTGGATTTTCAGCCAGTGTCATTTCTTGAGAGACATATATTAACTAAGTCTCAACCTATAGTGCCCTATACTTAACTCTTTGTCCTGAAAGTACTTGTTATTCAAGTGTAGGTTCAATTATTTTATAAAATAGGCTTCGATATATTTTCTGTTTTATAATTCCATGTGATATACAGAGCTTGCCAACATGTTTCACATCTAAACTAGTTCTAACACTTTATACTTAAAGAATTCAATTGTTTATCAGAATTTTTTGCTTTGCCTTTAGTTATCTATATCATTTTTCTTCTTTTTTATAAACAACATGGCTTCTCAGAAATCTTGCTTAAGTAATGAGTGATTGGTTTCCATGATATAGCCCACTGAAACTATCTTGGAAATTTTCACATAGCTAATAGAAGGTATGAAAAAAGTAATTCTCAGATACTATGTATAATATGAGCTCTGGTTTTTTCTAGAAAATGAGAACTGACGCTGCAAATTTTGGATCTGGACATACAAATAAGAACCATGTCCACAAGAACTTCAAGGGCTGGAGTTTCAATGGCTATAAAAACCCTAAAAAGCGACTTGCAAATATATTTTCCTATTCGGATGGTTGTCTCTTTTTCTTGACGATTTCTTCTGCTGAGCAGAAGCCTTTTAGTTTGATGTAGTCCCATTCATTTATTTTAGCTTTTACTTCCCTTGCCTTTGAGGTCAAATTCATAAAATCCTCTTTAAGTCCAAGGTCCTATGTTTTCTTCTATGCATTTTATTGTTTCAGGTTTCATATTCAGATCCTTAATCCATTTTGAGTTAATTTTGGTGTGTGGTGATAGACAACAGTCTAGTTTTATTCTTTTGCAGGTGGCTTTCCAGTTTTCCCAGCACCATTTACTGAAGAGGCTTCCCTTTATCCACTGTATGTTTTTGGCTTTTTAGTCAAAGATTATTTGCCCATAACTGAACAGACACTTCTCTCTAGAAGACATATAAAATGGCCAACAAATATTTGAAAAGATGTTCAACATCACAAGCTATTAGGGAAATGCAAATCAAAAACACAATGAGATACTACCTCACACCTGTCAGAATAGCTATAATCGATAGGAAAATTAATAACAAGTGTTGAAGAGGATGTGGAGAAAAAGGAACCTTCATATACTGCTGGTGGGACTGCAACTTGGTACAGTCACTATAGAAAACAGTATGGAGGTTCCTCAAAAAACTAAGAATTGATCTACCATATGATCCAGCAATCTCTCTTCTGAGTATTTACCTCAAAGACTTGAAAACTCACAGTAATGTTCATAGCAGCATTATTCACAGTTGCCAGGATATGGAAGCAACCAAAGTGTCCTACAATAGATGATTGGCTAAAGAAGCGGCGGTACATATATACAATGGAATATTACTCAGCCATAAGAAGAGATGAAATACTGCCATTTGCAACAACATAGACGGACCACAAGATAATTATGCTAAGTGAAATAAGCCAGACAGTAAAAGTTGAAAATCACATGATAAAATTCATATGTAGGATATAAACCTAAAAGCAACAAATAAACAGGACAAACAGAGACTCTTGGACGTGGACTATAGACTAGTGGTTACTAGAGGGTAGGGAGTAGGGGAAGGGGTGGTAGATGGGGTAAAAGGGGTTAAATATGTGGTGACAGAAAGAAATCTAACTATGAGAGGTGAACACACAGTGTAAATATGTGTGTGTGTGTGTGTGTGCGCCTTATTGTTGATGTGTACAGCTGAAAATTATTGGATTTCATTATTGGATTTCATTAACAAATGTCACCATGAAAATATAAAATAAATAACTAACTAAATAAATAAAACTAAAAAGAATGCATGCTCATCTATAAAATAATCAGCTCCTTTGACTTGTAAAATGATGCTAGACAATGTGTAAAATAAAACTGCAATTTAGAACTAATAACTATTAATGAATTAAAGTTCTATTAATAATTTTAAGTGAACAGATTTTTTAAAAGATCAACAAGTTTTCTTACAGAAAAAAATTAAAATGAGAGACAATTTTATTATTGTTGCTTCAAAACATATATCAGAAAATTTTCTCCTCCACCTGATAATTTTAAATATATGGATAGTGACATTTATATTGTAATAATCATAACAATGTTATTTAAGAATGAAAGGAAAACATAAAATCTCCATGTCATACAGACTTTCATTTGTAATCTTTGCTTTCTATTTTTTTTCTAAATCTTTTCTGGGAATAACAGAAATTTATTTATGATGACCATGACATATCAGGTGTGAAAAAGACATTAATAAGGCTGATATTTCTGTCACTGCCTCACTATGACATGAAAAAATAATGAGTGAATCTACTAAAAGGAGAAGAAAAAGAAAAAAAAGGAAAATCTATCTGTAGCAATTTACTCACCGATGTCAATTGATGACTCATTCCCACTAGCTAATTCTGCAGCCTGCCAAAGAACTTTGCTAAAGAACTCCTTCTGGGATCAATTACTGCAGTGTATTTTTGCTTGCTGGTGTTAGATTTCTGAAGCTATTGCTCTTTCATGCAGAGTGGCACTTCTATAAAAGTTCAGATGCTACTGCAATAGCAATATGTATTGGATATTCAGAAAGTCCTTGGTAAAACAGTGAAGAAAGTGAAGTAAATGCTTGAGAGTCAAGCAGATCTGCATTATTGTACAATATCTTTTGTAAATTAGGTGCACGAGTCTTCCTAAGTCATCTGCTTCCACTAAGTATCATCCTCCTCATCTGTAAACTAAAGCAAAAAATGGATTCAACTACATCATCCCTAATACTTCTCTTATTTTATGACTCCAGGATCATAATTTTCCTCTGGCTTAAATTTTAAACTTCATCCCTTTTTGACTCATCCCTTCTCTCATTTTTACCTTCTGAGAAAACAAAATACAAAACATCTCTGAATAAAGAATCCTCTAGATGCAAAAAAAATGAGGGAAGAGTAATGCCATAGAGGGCCTATGGGGAAGATATTTTGAGGAACATAGGGATTTATAAAGGCCAAACATGATTTTTTTTTATTTTTCTATGTAAGGCCATCTTGAATGGAGCTTGTGCTAACTTTCCGAAAACAAGGGAAATTTCGCTTTCTCCCCTCACCACATATATGTTTAACATTTGAAATCAGTATTGAGTGGCTAGGTAGTTTGTTCTTTTTAAAAAAGATTTGGTATAGGTGAGAACAAAAAAGAATAAAAGAAACAGTGCTACAGCAGTTTTTGTCTTGTTTCTGTATTTCTATTTTAAATTGCCTGAGCGCGAACCATGCTCTTGACCTAATATCGAATCCACTTCTTTCATTTAAAAATTTTAAAAACACACTGATGTTATTTATACTAAAAAAATAGACTAATTTTAATCCTATCAATAGCTGAAGAACAAAAAAGAACAATCTATCAAAAAAGAACAATCAAAACAAATGCTCACGGGAATTGACAGACATCACTAAGGTTAAATTATAGAAACCATTCCATTTCATCCTTCATCAATTCTAAATACCAACATTTGCATTTATTAAAGTGGAGGATTTCTCTTAAGATACTTGAATATGTCTAACTTTTTTTTCCTTTGGCTTAGGTACTCTGCTTAATAACTTGTTACTTAAAACTTTTTCAGGCATACCCATACAAATATAAATACTATGCTGGCCCTGGTCCTTTCTTTAAAAATAGAATCACTGTTTTATTATTATTGCTTCTCTTCTTATGTTTCACTATCCATATCCCAATTTTGTTCTGCTATTTGGTGGCCCAATGCTTCAGGGATGTGCTCTCTCCAGTTTCAGGGGACACACTGACATTAGTCTAAGCCAACCAAGGTAATCCCATTTCTCTTCCCAGAGAAATGTAATAGTAGATGTCCTGGGATACGCTTAATTGCTCACAAAAAAAGGATTTGTGATACTAAAAATATAAGAATGTGATGCCTGAACCACAAAATGCTGCAACCATTTTGCAAACATGAGTGACTAAATTGCTAAGATTGGCACAACAGAAAGAATGAACTTGGATCCTTGATGACATTATACAGTCTCTTAATTTTCCAACCTTTGGCATCTCATAGTTTCATATTTCTTTATTTAATTTTTACTAGAATATAATTGACATACAACATTATATTAGTTTCAGGTGTACAACATAGTGATTTGATATGTATATACATTATGACGTGATCACTACACTGTTTAGTAATCATCTGTCACTGTGCAAAGATATCAAATATTATTGAATATATTTTCTGTGCCGCATATTACTTCTCCATGGCATATTTATTTTATACTGGATTTTGTACCTTTATTTTCCCTTATCTTTTTCATCTATCCCATCATCCCCTCAAGCGACCATCAGTTTATTCTTTATTTCTATGAGTCTGTTTTTTTTGTTGTTATTCATTTGTTTTGTTTTTTAGATACTACATATAAACGAAATCATATGGTATTTGTCTTTCTCTGCCTGACTTATTTCACTTATCATAATACCCTCTAGGTATATAGATATGAGATATATCTATATCTATATCTATATGTCACATCTTCTTTATCCATTCAACTATCAATAGACACATAGGTTGCTTCCATGTTTCCATATTTTGGCTATTATAAATAATGCTGCAACAAATATAGGGATGCGTATATCTTTTTAAGTTAGTGTTTTCATTTTCTTCAGATGCCCAGAAGTAGATTTGCTGGGTTGTATGGTAGTTCTACTTCTAAATATTTAAAGAATCTCTACTTTATTTTCCATAGTGGCTGCACCAGTAGATAATCTCATAAACGGTGCATAAGAGTTTTCCTTTCTCCCCATCCTTGCCAAAACTTATTTGTTGACTTTTTGATACTAGCCATTCTGAGTCATGTAAGGTGGTATCGCATTATGGTTTTGATTTGCATTTCCCTGGTGATTAATGATATTATCTTTTTATATATCTGTTGGCCATATGAATGTCTTAAGAAATGTTCATTTATATCCTCACCCCATTTTTAATTGGCTTGCTGTTTTTCTTTTTCTTTTTTCTTTTCTTGGCTGTATTAAAATATAATAGACAATTACTTGTTCATATTTACATTGTACAATTCAGTGGTATTTTTTTCAATTACAGTTGGCCTGCAATAATATATTAGGTTCAGTTGAATTACATAATGATTAGAGAACTATATAAATCACAAAGTAATCACCCCACTAAATCTAGTACCCCACTACCCCTTTATATATTTATTACAACATTATTAACCTTTTTATGCTATACTTTATAACTACATGTCTATTATGTAACTATCCAACTGTAATATTTTTCCTGCTTTGAAAAAAAGTTTTATTCTTTTTTTACCTTTATTTAAACTTATTTTTTTATTTAATTATTTCTGGTGACATTGGTTAATGAAATCAAATAAGTTTTAGCTGTACATTTTAAGAGTAAGGCATATATATATGTGTATATATATATACGTGTGTGTGTGTGTGTATTTTTTTTTACAGTGTGTTCAACTCCTATAGTTAGATTTCTTTCTGTCACCACATATTTAACCCCCTTTACCCAATCTACCACCCTCCTCCCTGCTCCCCCCTGGTAAACACTAGTCTATTCCATGTCCATGAGCCTCTGTTTGTTTGTCTTGTTCATTTGTTGCTTTTAGGTTTATATCCCACATATAAGTGATATCATGTGATTTTCAACTTTTACTGTCTGGCTTATTTCATTTAGCATAATTATCTCGCGTTCCGTCCATGTTGTTGCAAATGGCAGTATTTCATCTCTTGTTATGGCTGAGTAATATTCCATTGTATATATGTACCACTGCTTCTTTAGCCAATCATCTATTGTAGGGCACTTCAGTTGCTTCTATATCCTGGCCACTGTAGAATAATGCTGCTATGAATATCAGTGTTCAAATATTTTTTGGATATGAGTGTTCAAGTCTTTGGGGTAAATACTCAAAAGAGAGATTGCTGGATCATATGGTAGATCAATTCTTAGTTTTTTGAGGAAACTCCATACAGTTTTCCATAGTGGCTATACCAATTTGCAGTCCCACCAGCTGTGTATGAGACTTCCTTTTTCTCCGCATCCTCTCCAGCATTTGTTATTACTTGTCCGGTTGAATACAGACATTCTAACAGGTGTGAGATGGTATCTTATTATGTTTTCGATTTGCATTTTCCTAATAGCTAGCGATGTTGAGCATCTTTTCATATATTTGTTGGCCATTTACATGTCCTCTAGGGAGAAGTGTCTGTTCAGGTCCTCTGTCCATTTTTTGATTGGATAGTTTATTTGTTTATGTTTTTTTGTTATTGATTTGTATGAGTTCTTTGTATATTTTGGATATTAAGTGCTTATCGGAGGAGTTGCTTGCAAATATATTTTTTCATTCGGATGGTTGTCTCTTTACCTTGTTGACAGTTTCTTTTGCTGTGTAGAAGCTTTTTAGTTCGATGTAGTCCCATTCATTTATTTTTTGCTTTTACTTCCCTTGCTTTTGAGATCAAATACTTAAAATTCTCTTTAAGTACGAGGTTCTTGAGTTCAGTTACTATCTTTTCTTCTATGCATTTTCTTGTTTGTTTTTCTTAATCCCTTTGCCATCTTTCGCTGTTCCACCACTCACCCTCCCATCTCGTAGCCATCAAAATATTCTCTGTATCTACGTGTTTATTTCCATTTTCGTTGTTGTTGTTGGTTATTTTGTTCTTTAGATGTCACATGTAATCTAAATTATGTAAAATCATATGATGTTGTCTTTCTCCATCTGACTTATTGAATCATCACAATGCCCTCTAGGTCCATTAAGAGAATATTTTTTTTCCATTCTCTTACTTTTAATCTGTGTGTGTGTCTTTTAATCTGATGTGAGTCTCTGTAGGCAGCATTTGTAGGGGTCTTATTTTATTTTTTTATCATTTAAAAGGTGTGACCGTTACTATTTTATTTTTTTATAAAGTTTATTGGGGTAATATTGGTTAATATAATTATGTAATTTTCACATGTACATTATAATTTGATAACTGTACATTCTAATGTGTGTTTAACACCCAAAGTCCAGTTTCCTTCAACTACCATATATCTGATTCCCTTTACCCACTTCATCCTCCCCTTTTCCCCCTATATTTGATCCCCTTAACCTGTCTACCTCTCCCCTCCTCCTGCACCCCACAAATAACCACTAGTCGATACTCTTGTGTAAACACTAGTAAATAGTCCATGTCCCAAGACTTTCTGTTTGTTTGTCCTCCTCATTTGTTGCTTTTAGGTTTATATCTCACATATGAATTTTATCATGTGATTTTCAACTTTTTCTGTCTGGCTTATTTCGCTTAGCATGATTATCTTGAGGTCCATCTCTGTTGTTGCAAATGGCAGTATTTCATCTTTTCTAATGTCTGAGTAATATTCCATTGTATAGGTGTACCACAGCTTCTTTAGCCAATCATCTATTATAGGACACTTTGGTTGCTTCCATGTACTGGCCACTGTGAAAAATGCTGCTATGAACCTTGGTATGCAAATATCTTTTTTGATATCAGTTTTGAAGTCTTTGGGGTAAATACCCAGTAGAGGGATTGCTGAATCATATGGTAGATCAATTCTTAGATTTTTGAGGAACCTCCATACTGTTTTCCATAGTGGCTGTACCAATTTGCAGTCCCATCTACAGTGTATGAGGGTTCCTTTTTTTCTGCATCCTGTCCAACATTTGTTATTACTTATCCTGTTGATTATAGCTCTTCTAAAAGGTGTGAGATGGTTGTGTTTTTGATTTGCATTTCCCTAATAGCTAGCGATGTTGAGCATGTTTTCAAATATTTCTTGGTCATTTCTATGTCCTTTAGGGAGAAGTGTCTGTTCAGATCTTCTGCCTATTTTTTGGTTGGATTATTTGCTTTTTGGTGTTATTGAGTTGTATGAGTTCCTTGTATATTTTGGATATTAGGCCCTTATCAAAGGCATTACTTGCAAATATATTTTCCCATTCAGATTGTTGTCTCTTTGTCTTGTTGACAGCTTCTTTTGCTGAGCAGAAGCTTTTTGATTAGATATAGTTCCATTCATTTATTTTAGCTTTTACTTCCGTGGCTTTTGAGGTTAAATTCATAAAATCCTCATTAAGTCCAAGGTCCTTGAGTTTAGATCCTATGTTTTCTTCTATGCATTTTATTGTTTCAGGTCCTATATTCAGGTCTTTAATCCATTTTGAGTTAATTTTGGTGTGTAGTGATAGACAACAGTCTAGTTTCATTTTTTGTGCAGGTGACTTTCCTGCTTTCCTAGCACCACACATTGAAGAGGCTTTCCTTTCTCCACTGTGTGTTTTTAGATTTTGTCGAAAATTATTTGCCCATATAAATATGGGTTTACTTCTGAAATCTTGATTCTATTCCACTGCTCCATGTGTCTGTTTTGTTGCCAATACTATGCTGTTTTGATTACTGTCACTTTGTAGTATAATTTGAAGTAGAGCAGAGTGATGCCTTCAGTCTCCTTTTCTTTCTCCTCAGGATGGATTTGGCAATTTGCGGTCTTTTGTGCTTCCATACAAATCTGATAATTTTTTATTCTATTTCTTTAAAAAATGCCAATGGGATTTTGATGTGGATGGCATCAAATCTGTATAATGCTTTAGATAATATGGTCATTTTAAATATGTTGATTCTTCCAATCCAAGAGCACAGAATATCTTTCCATTTCTTTGTATATTCTTCGATTTCTTTTAAGAGGGTCTTGTAGTTCTCATTACATAGGTCCTAAACTGGTTTCATAAAATTGATTCCTAGGTATTTTATTCTTTTTGTTGTAGTTGCAAAAAGAATTATCTTTTCCACTTCTTTTTCTGACACTTCATTATTAGAGTATAAGAAAGGTATGGATTTTTGAACATTGATTTTGTATCCAGAGAATTTACTGTATTTGATTATGGTTTCTAGGAATGTTCTTGTGGAGTCTTTAGGGTTTTCTATATAGAGAATCATGTCATCCACAAATAGTGACAGTTTGATTTGTTCATTTCATATTTGGATGCCTTTTATAGCTTTCTCTTGTCTTATTGCACACACTAGGACCTCCAAAGTTATCTTGAATAAGAGCGGTAATAGTGGACAGACTTGCCTTGTTCCTGATCATAGAGGGAAGATTTTTAGTTTTTCACCATTAAGGTGAAAAGGGTTTGTCATATATGGCCTCTATTATGTTAAGGTACTTTCTTTCTATACCGATTTTGTTAATTGTTTTCATCATAAATGGATGCTGTATCTTGTTGAAGGCTTTTTCTGCTTCTATTGTTATGATCATATAATTCATATTTTTTAATTTGTTTATGTGGTGTAACACATTAATAGATTTGCATGTGTTGAACCATCCCAGTGCCTCTGGGATGAAGCCCACGTGATAGTGGAGTATAATCTTTTTAATATATTGCTGTATTCAGTTCACTTTTATCTTTTTTTATGATTTTTGCATCTGTGTTCATAAGAGATATTGGACTGTTGTTTTCTTTTTTGTGTGTTTTCTTTACCAGGTTTTGGTATCAGAGTAATATTGGCCGCATAAAATCGGTTGGGAAGTATTGCATTCTCTTCAATTTTTTGGAAGAGTTTGAGGAGAAGAGGTATTAAATCTTCTTTGAATATTTGGTAGAATTTGCTGTGAAGCCATCTGGTCATGGAATTTTACTTTTTGGTAGATTTTTGATGATTGTTTCAATTTCCATACTGTTGATCGGTTTAGTTAGATTTTCTAGTTCTTGATTCACTGTAGAAGGTTGTATTTTTCTAAGTACTGGTCCATTTCTTCTAGATTCATAAATTTGGTGTTATATACTTTTCATAGTATTCTTGTTTGATTCTTTGTATTTCTGCAGTGTCTGTCATCATTTCTTTTCTTTCATCACTGATTTTGTTTATTTGTGTCCTTTCTCTTTTCTTTACTGAGTCTAGTCAGGGGTTTGTCAATTTTATTAACCTCCGCAAAGAGCCAGCTTTTTGTAACATCTATTTATTTTATTGTTTTTTGTTTTTTTGTTTTCAATTTCACTCATTTCTGCTCTAATTTTGATGATTTCCTTCCTTCTGCTGATTTCAGGCTTCATTTGTTCTTCTTTTTTTTTTTTTTTTTTTTTTTTTGAGATAGGTCTGTAATCATATGAACTTTCCTCTTATGATGCCTTTTGATATGTCCCAAAAGTTTTGATATGTTGTACTAAGATTATCATTCATTTCTATGTATCTCTTGATTTCTCTTTTTTATTTCTTCTCTGACCCAGTTATTTTTCAGTAGCATGTTGTTTAAACTCCATGTACTTGTGGTTCTTTCCGATTTTTTTTTTCTGCTGTTGATCTCTACTTTGAAAGCATTATGATCAGAGAATATGGTTGGTATGATTTCAGCCCTCTTATATTTGTTGAAGCTGTCTCTGTGCCCCAGTATGTGGTCGATTCTTGAGAATGTTCCATGTGCACTAGAGAAGAATATATAAGCACCTGTTTTGGAATGAAGGGCTCTGTAAATGTCAATTATGTCTAGTTGGTCTAACGTGTCTTTTAAGGATGTTATTTCCTTATTGATTTTCTGTTTGGACGGTCTGTCCTTATCCGACAGTCTGGTATTTAGGTCCCCAAGTATGATAGTGTTTTAGTCTGTTTCTCTCTTTAGTTCTGTTTGTAATTGCTTTACATATTTTGGGACTCTCTGATTGGGAGTATAGATATTAATAAGTGTTATGTCTTCTTGGTGCATGATTTCCTTTATCATTATGAAGTGTCCCTCTGTATCTTTCTTTATCTTTTTTATTTTGAAGTCTATTTCGTCTGATATTAGTACAGCTACTCCTGCATTTCTCTGAGTGCCATTTGCTTGAAATATCATTTTCCATCCTTTTACCTTGAGCTTATATTTGTCTTTAGAACTGAGATGTGTCTCCTGGAGGCAGCGTATGGTTGGGTTGTGTTTTTTGATCCATTCTGCAACTCTGTGCCTTTTTATTGGTGAGTTCAGTCCATTTTCATTTAAGGTGATTATTGAAATATGAGGTCTTCTTATAGCCATTGTATTTTTTGCTTTCTGGTAGCTTGGTGTTTTCATTGCTTTCTTGTCCTTGTGTTTCTGTTTTTTTTTGGGGGGGGTGTTGCCTCTGATTCTTCTTATTTTATGTTACATACTTCGGTTCTGAAACTTTGGCATTTGGTTACTATTACGAATATGTGAAGGATAGTTACATATATACATTTGTCCATTTTTTTCTGCACACGCCTTATCTACATTCCCCTTTACGAACTTGGATCTTTGAATCCAATGCTTTTCAGTCATTGCCTTGATTTGTCCCAATGTATGCTGAACATTCATTACTATCTTGCTGTAGCAATTCTCTTCTTATTATGTAAGCTTATAATGACTTGTTGTTAGTAAGGGTTGCAATCCTCTGCTTCTATTTGCCTGATAGTCACTTTAGTCCTAATTATATTTTTGTTGTTGTTGTTATTTTGTTTTAAATGAGGTGACACCTTTCAGTATTTCCTGTAGTGCAGGCCTCATAGTGGAGAATTCCCTAAATTTTTGTATGTCTGGAAAGTTCTTGATTTTTCTTTCATATCTAAGGGAGAACTTAGCTGGATACATTATTCTAGGCTGGTAGTTCCTTTAGAGTTTAGTTTAAATATTTAATTTCATTCCTTTCTGGCTTATAAGGTCTGCACTGACAAGTCTGATGATAATCTAATGGGTTTTCCTTTATAACTTACCATTTTCTTCTCCCTGGCTGCCCTGAGAATTCTTCTGTCTTGATCGTTGAAATTTGATAATTTGAATACAATGTGTCTTGGTGAAGGCCTTTAGGGTTGAAGTAATTGGGTGTTCTGTTGACTTCTTGAATTCCAAGCTCCCGCTCATTCCTTAGATTTGGGAAATTCTCGTCCACTATCTGTCAGAAAATGCTTTCTAATCCCTGCTACTTTTCCTCACCTTCAAGAATACCCATTATTCTTATGTGGTTTTTTTTTCCCCGCTGATGGTATCAGCTAGTTCTTGAATTTCTCTTTCATTATTTTTTATTCTTTGTTTTTTTATTCTTTTTTTCTGATCTCTTTCTAGATTTCTGTCTTTGATATCACTGATCTTGCTTGACTCTATTTCCAAACTTGCTATTTCATTTTTCTACTCTTGCAGTGTGTTATCTCCAGAAGATCCGTTCTTTTCTTTTTGAGGGTTTCAGTCTCCTTGTTCTGCTCATCTAGTTGTTTTTTCAATTCCTGAAATTGTTGGTATGACTCGTTTAGGAATTCATTGAGTTTTTTCAGAAGTACCATCCTGAATTCTCTGTGATTTAAGTTGCATATTTCTATGTCTGTAAGCTTATTTTCTAGAGATTTTTCTCTTTCTTTCTGAGATGCCTTGCCGCTTTAGTTGTTCATGGTGTTTAGTGGCCTATTTCTCCACCTGGGCATTAATGGAAATTTATTCTGCTGTTTTTCCAGAAAGAAGATTTAGTATATAAAGGTTTCTCTTTAGCCCGCTGCAAAGAAGGTGCTTTTCTTTTGGATTCTAGTGGATGGCGTCTAAGCGTCTTGGATCATTGCTTTATATAAAGCTTTAAAAATGCCTTTTTATTTTCTGATAGACATTATTCATGTTCCCTACCCTCAGTTTCAGTCCCTGTCAGTGTTAGCAACAGTTTTGTTAGCATTTGCTCAGATTCCTCTGGTGCTCCGCGGTGATCTGACTTGGAGAATATCTGGGTGGGGGTTCGGGGGTGCCGCTCAGCCTTGGTTCTGCAACTGTGGTCGGAAGAATCAACTGTTGTTACTCTGCTGGCCACTTCTCTACTTTCTGCCCTGATGACTGAGCCCTGCCGCCAGCTTGCCATGCGAGCTCACGACTTTCCCAGGCAGGGCTGTTCAGGAAACTCGCTGCTCCTTCTCCCCTCCTTTTACTTCTGCAGGGAGCTCCAGCAGCTGCAAGAATCAGCTTCTTTATTTCTCTCAGTCCACCGCCTGACACCCGGGGTTCTGACCTCTGGTAGCTCTTATGTGCAGATTCCATGCTCAGATGTCCTGGTGTGCAATTTAGGTGTTTTTTGTTGAGTTTTAGATGTTCAGCTTATTGTTGTTTCAAAGGGAGAGATCCGAGGACGTGTCTCACTCCGCCATGTTTCCACAAAGTGGAATCTTGTTTTCTTATCCATTCAGCCACCTTATCTTTTGGTTGGAGCACTTAATATTTTCCATTTGAGGTACTTGTTGATAGGAATGTAGTTATTACCATTAGTTATTCCTGTTTTTAATACATGTTTTTTTCTTCTTAAAGAAGTCTCTCCAACATTTCATATAATACTGGCTTAGGGGTTGATTAATTCCTTTAGCTTTTTTTTTTTTTTTCTGAGAAGCTCTTTCTCTGTCCTTTGACTCTAAATGATAGCTTTGTTGGATAAAATATTCTTGGTTGTAGATTCTGTGTTTTCATCACGTCGAATATTTTGTGCCAAGCCCTTCTGTCTTTCATAGTTTCTTTTGAGAAATCAGCTACCAGTCTGATGGGTTCCCCCTTGTAGGTAAGTAACAGCTTTTCTCTTGCTGTTTTTAAGAGTCTCTCTTTGTCTTTAACCTTTGGTATTTTTTAATGATGATGTATCTTGGTGTGGGCCTCTTTGGGTTCCACTTTCTTGGGACTCTCTGAGTTTCCTGGTGTTGTATGTCTAATTCCTTCACCAGGTTAGGGAAGTTTTCCATCATTATTTCTTCAAGTAGCTCTTCAAAGTCTTGTTTTCCTTCAGAAACCCCTATGACATGACTATTTTGACATTTAATTATGTCCCATAGGTTCCTTAAATTATTATTATAGTCTTGGCTTCTTTTTCCTTGCCATTTTGATTGAGTGTCCTTGGCTTCCCCATCCTCTATGTCAATGGTTTGATCCTCTTCTTTATCAACTCTATTGATTCCCTCTAACATACTCTTCATCTCACATAATGTGTTCTTTGTTTCTGACTGGTTCTCTTTTTTAATTTCCATTTCCATTTTTATGTTTTTTAATCTCTTTGTTAAAGTTCTCCCTGAGTTCATCTACTATTCCCCTGTTTATTAAGCATCTTTATAATCAGTGAACTCTGCATCTGTGAGATTGCTTGACACCATTAGTCCTTTATCTTTATTCTGTTCTCTCATATGGTTTCTGCTTCTTTGTTTTCTCATTATAGCTGCTTTTCTGTGTCTGTTTCTATGTACTAAGCAAAGCTCCTAAGTCTCTTGGTCTTGTTAGTGTGGATTTGTGTAGTAGGTGTCCAGTTTAACAGTCCTGAGAATGATCCAGCTGCAGGCCACATTTAGCCCCAGCTTGTGCCCCTCTGGGTCCACCTCTTAAGATTCAGCAAGCAATCCATATTTGCTGTGCTTATAGTTTCCTCAAGAGTCCACACTAGAAATCGCAGTCAGCTGCCACCAGTGTCAGTCTTGGAGTTGGCTCAGCAAGAAGTGCTGGATTCACTGAGGACACAACTGGATGAAGCTCGGGTGGGGCTGTGAGTTCGAAAAGGTGGAGTTTCAGGGAATCCTCTGGGCTGAGTTACCTCAGTTATTCAGTTTGATGATATCTGAACTATGGCGGTGCTATGTCCACACATTGAGATTGGGGAAGGGCTCAACAGAGGAACACTGGATACCACAGGCACTTTTTCCCAGGAGAGAGCCTTGCCTCCCTTTGAACATCACTCAGACAACTCAGTGTCTCCGCGCAAGTCCCTGGTGACCCCTGTGTATCAAACTGAGCACTGGTGCACAGAGCAAGAGAGTTCATCACTTCAAAAGTCTGCTCATGGACACAGCCCCTTTAAGAGGCATCTGCAGCAGATGTAGCTTCTGTACCACTCAGCCACTCAGGACTGAAGAGCCTCCCATCTTTGCTCCCTCTTACCTTCTACTGTTGCAGGGTGATTCTTTCTCTTCCTAGTTGTAGTGCTTCTGGTTATCTAGATCCCAGGTGACTTTCTTTGATGTTTGCTCCTTGTTTATGTTACAACTTTGAGTTGGTCTCAAGAGGGATGAACAAAGCCTCTATTATCTATGCCATTTTTTTCCATCTCCAGATTGTTTGATTTTTTTATGTTGAGTTGCATGAGTTTCGTATATATTTTGGATATTAAGTTTTGTTTTTCTTGAGATAGTAAAATGTCCTTATTGTTTTTGCTACTTATAGTATTTTTTTTTCTAATTGCAGTTATAAGAATCTTGGTAAATATATTTAATTAAGTAAAATAAAATATAAAAGAAACAAATATTTTTTTGTATATTTTACCCTCAAAATAATTAATTTTTACAAAATGCTTTGGAATCTGGCTTTTTTTCTTATTATAGAATGTAAAGGGCACTAAAACTTTTTAATTTGCTTATGTATATTGATAGTTTCCATTACAGATATCTGCATTCTGTTTGATGCTGAAGCATCTGTTAACTTTTTTTGTTTGTTTGTTTAATGTATTTTATTTTTAGACAATCTACATGACATGTTGTAACTTAGGAGCTCCTGGCTAAGAACTGGCACCTAGTCCTTGGATATTCCAAAAATACTGCCAGAAGTACCAATAGAGTGAGATATGTCACTTATTACTCACAATGCAGTTAGGCTTCAGCACTTGGTTGGATGTAGCTGCAGAAAAGGGCATCCGGCCAAGAGCAAGCATTGTTTTATATATGAGCATAGGGTTGGATGATTACCTCATTCAGGGTAACAAGGGTCTTTTTCCATGGATGACAGCTGGACATACTACCTAGCTAGTGTTGAAAAGGACCAAACTAGCCAGTGTACCTGAGCATAGCAGAGAAATAATATTCATAGAAATGGCCAAAAGGGGCATATAGTACCATGGGAGCAGCAGGAAGTACCTTTGGGAGCAAGCACAGCCCAGGGAGCTCTTTGTTCACTGTCCTTGTCAGGGTTGCTGACCTATCAGTCCTTTGTGTCCTGTGTATGTGGAGGGGCTATGTTTGAATTAACCCCACACGTGTTTTTTTTTAAAAACAATCCCTCTGTTCCAAATAAATCAAGGTCAAAATAAATAATTTTGGGCTTGGCACAAGTGACTCCATTTTGGGCCTGTTGTCTCTTTTTTTAACAAAGAAATAAAGATCACCTCTTGGACCACGAAAAAAAAAAATAAAATAAAAAAATAAATAAATTTTAAAAATAGCTCAAGATAACATCAGTCCCACTTGTCCTAATCTTGGTGTGTAGATGAAAAGCAATAGCCAGTTATGATGATGAAAGCACCTATTAACTATTAACAAATTTTAATTATTTGCATGACTGTTTTGTCTATCCCATCCCACATGTTCAGTATTATTGAATTTTATATTCAATTTACTAAAATAACTAGCTATTTTGGAGTTCTATTTATAGAGACACGTTATATCATAGTATCTTTAACTTACAGAAAGTAAAAACAGTAATTATGTCACCTTATGAGAATATCATGAGTTATGAACAGAGTGCCAGGTTTCCCAAATGACAGCTTAACACAGCTACCTAATTTTTTTTTTCATGGGCATTAACTTTGGGTGTCTCTCTTAAGCAAGGGCTACAGTTAGATCATTCTATATCTTTCAGTAGGAGGCATCCTCAGTAATGAGACTCAATCTGTCAACAGAATCAAAGTAATCTTGTCTGAAAATTTTCAAATCTCCCTTTGGTCCTCTCTTTTCTGCTTCTTCATTTGGCAAGTATCAAATCTAATTAGCCCGCAAGTTTATTTTGCATAGATGATTTGCTGAACACTAAATGAGATTCTGGATTTTGGTAGTGAAAAGATATACAAAATCTTGTTCTGAACTTTATAGTCTAGCGCTGTCATCCTGTCTCTAATGTCATACTCTCTACCACCATTCTAGTCTATATGCTTTTGTTCCTACCCTTCATGCAGTTTCTCATTTAATCAATATATTTGAGAGACATGTACAGTTGTTTCCTGCTGCTTACAGAAAGCTAGAGAAGGTTTTGACAAATATGTATAGGGTAGAGTTTGGAATCTGGGGAAGAATAATTTACCAGCAAATCTCTTGGTCTAAATTTCAGGACTCTCTAAAATTTTACCCAATTTTACATATCAAATTATTTTTATCCAACACTATCTTACAAAAGCCATAATACTAGTCCAGCTGGGCTATTTGTTATTCTGTTATTCTCAGAATTGACCACAAGTATTTATGATATCCTAAATTGTAATGCAGATTGGTTTTACCCATAGAAATAAATCACACTGACAGGTATTATTAAAATATTTCTATAAGTAGACATTTCAAGTATGTTGTTGGTTAAATTTTAGAAACCTAACACCAAGCAGCTGTTACATTTGAACCCAAAACCCAAAACTCATTTTGCCATAGAAAATAACCATTGTATTAAAATAATTTATAAAACACAGGTCATTTGTAAGTTCAGTATTAAATGCTCATTTATGTAAAATGTTACCATTCTGATTTTTCAAAATATTAAATATCACTATTTTCAATTCGATTACATTTTTGCAAAAGTACATGTTACCACTAAGCCTGGGCAAGTGCTCAATAGTGTTCAGGAACAGTCTATGAGCTTTTTTCTATTATGTTTTGACTTCTCCCTTCAAAGATTGAAATTCCCCAAAATTTGGTTTACTAAAAGTCTTATTAATTATTCTCTGGATAATTTGAATTTTACTATCTTTGCTAGGCCGAGATTAAACTGATGTATTCAAAAGGAAGATTGTGTTGCTATTAATGTAAGTTACAACCATTTCTTAGCCAGCTATTTTGATAAAATGTTTCCATACTGGTTCCTTTCCTATGCTGCATTTCTTTGACATAGTTCAATTTTTGAACAGAGAATAATTTAGGGTATTTGAAGAAAGAAGAAGTACTCCCTCCTGGGTTATGGAAAAGAGGGAATGGTTTTTGCTATAGAGAGGGTAACAAGGGTTCATTAAAAAAAAAATGGCCTAAAAGCTCTTCCTAACTTTAATTAAGTTCAAAGCAGTGAAAAACTCTGATGGATATATCAAACAGGGCTCAATTTGAAAATTTAAATATAAAGTTGTTATATGGAAAGGGAATCTTTCTAGTCATCTCTATTCACAAATCCCTTCAGAAAGACATACAAAATCTCCAACCTGGTTTTGCTTGATTAAAGCAGCAGATTCATTCATACTGAGTAGTCTCATCAGGAAACTACCTTTGCCTCCAGTCTCAGTCCCTCTGCTAGTCTCCTGCAGACTAGCTTCTAGCTCTAGTGCACTTGGAGTTTGTCCTTAAATTCCCATTCCTCCCAGACTGATGACTCAAATAAGCACCAGGAAGCACTTGTGTAAATAGCTTCTTATCAGATTCCATCTGAAAAAGAATTCTTATGATTCCAAATCCATTCTTCTGCCCACCTCCTAACATGTGTTTAAATTCACTTATCTGAGAATACCATGAGTAAGCATGCTGTTTCACAGATAAACTTGCATAAGAGGATTAGGAAACCTTCACATTTTGTCTCAGACCACTTAAATGTCACAAAGAACATTAGACTCACATTTTCAAGTAAATTTATCTTTTTTTTTCCTTTTAGTAATTCACTTCAGTAATGGTTAAATATTTATTTTATTTACTCATTTTATTTTAATCTTACTTGTACTGATAATTTTCTTAATGTATAGCTCACAATAAGGAAATTTTAGTAAGTCCTATCTCATTCAGTAATGCAGAACCTAATTATAAATTTCTAATTTCTTCCTGAACCAAGATATTTCATTAAATTCAGAGACGACTGTAGGCTATTTCCATAAAAGTGACACCACTGTAATTGGTCAAAAATAGAAAAAAAATTCAGAACATTCATTGATTGCTTTGTATATACAATGAAAACTGTTCAATTTCATAGAAAATAATGAGTGACGCAAATCTCTGTGTTTTAGGAAACAAATGTGTGAGAAATGTGAAATGACTAATTAGAAACAGGTGAAAATTTAGAAAAATGGTTTGAGGAAAGCAAAAGAAATACCTGCTTTTCCAACCAATCTGTTTAGTGACTGAGATATTTAAATTTTTTAAAATATATATATATATAATTTTTTAATGACTGAGATATTTAAATTTTTTTAAATATATATATAAAATTTTAAAATATATATATATATATATAATTTTTCAGTTATAGTTGGTATACAATATCATATTGGTTTCAGGTGTACAACATTAGACATCTATGTAACTTACAAAGTGATAACCCCCAAAAATCTAGTGTCGCTCAGACGCCGTACATAGTTACTACAATATTATTGACTATATTCCTTATGCTACACATTATATCTCTATGACTATTTTGTAATTACCATTTTTTACTTTTTAATCTCTTACTCTTTTTTTATTGACTCTCCCAACTACTCTCCCATCTAGTAGCCCTCAAAATGCTCTCTGTGTCTCTGAGTTTGTTTCTGTTTTTTAACTTGTTTATTTTGTTCTTTAGATTCCACATATATGTGCAATCATATGGCATTTGTCTTCCTCTATCTGACTTACTCCACTTGGTCAAATACCTTCTAGGTTCATCATGAAATCTTTTTCTATCCCTTTACTTTCTGTCTGTGTGTGTCTTTTAATCTGAAATGAGTCTTTTGTAGGAAGTTTATGTAAGGGTCTTGTTTTCTTATCCATTCAGCCACCTTATCTTTTCATTTGAGCATTTAATTATTTTTCATTTGAAGTATTTGTTGATAGATATGTAGTTACTGACATTCTTTATTTAGAATTTTGATACAATTTTTTCTTTCTTCTTTAAAGAAGTTTCTCCAACATTTCCTGTAATACTGGCTTGGTGGTGATGAATTCCTTTAGCTTTTTCTTGTCTGAGAAGTTCTTTATATGTCCTTTGATACAATAGCTTTGCTGGCTAAAGTAATCTTGGTTGTAGGTCCTTGCTTTTCATCACTTTGAATATTTTGTGCCAAGCCATTCTGGCTTGTAAACTTTCAGAAATCAGCTAACAGTCTTATAGGAGGTCCCTTGTAGGTAACAAATTGCTTTTCTCTTCCTGCTTTTAAGATTCTTTGTCTTTAATCTTTGGCATTTTATTTATGATGTGCTTTGATGTGGGCCTCTTTGGGTTCATCTTGTTTGGGACTTTCTGTGATTCCCGGATTTGTATGTTTATTTCTTTCACCAAGTTAGGGAAGTTTTCCATCATTATTTCTTCAAAAAGGTTTTTAGTTCCTTGCTCTCCCTCTTCTTCTGATATAACTATTATGCGAATGTTGTTACACTTGATGATCTTCCAAAGGCTTCTTAAACTTTCATATTTTTTTGGTTTCTTTTTACTTGTTGCTGTTCTGATTGGGTGTCCTCTGTACCCCATTCTCCATTTTGCTGATTCAATCCTCCATTTTGTCCACTCTGTTGAGTCCCATTAATGTGCTCTTCATCTCAGATATAGTACTCTTCATTTCTGACTGGTTCCCTATTATATTTTCCATCTTAATTTTTTTAAAAAAATTATTTTATAAGTTTATTGGGGTAACATTGGTTAATTTTATAATTTTTACAATTATATAATTTTCAGATGTACATTATAATTTGACATCTATATATTCTATTGTGTGATTACCACCCAGAGTCCAGTTTCCTTCAGCTACCCTATATTTGATCCCCTTTACCCACTTCTCCTTCCCCCAATCCCCTTGTATTTCACTCCCTTTACCCCGTCTACCTCTCCCCTCCTTGCCCAAAACCTACCCTCTGGTAAACACCAGTCCATTGCCCATGTGCCTGAGTCTCAATATGTCCTGTTCATTTGTTGCTTTTAGGTTTATATCCCACATATAAGAAATATCATGTAATTTTCAACTTTTCTTGTCTGGCTTATTTCACTTAGCATGATTATCTCAAGGTCTATCCAGGTTGTTGCAAATGGCAGTATTTCATTCTTCTGAAGGCTGAGTAATAATCCATTGTATATATATACCACAACTTCTTTAGCCAATCATCTATTGTAGGACACTTCGGTTGCTTCCATGTCTAGGCTACTGTGAATAGTGCTGCTATGGACATCAGTGTGCAAATAGCTTTTCAGATATGGGTTTTCAAGACTTTGAGGTAAATGCCCAGTAGAGGGATTGGCGGATCTATGGTAGATCAATTCTTAGTTTTTTGAGGAACCTCCATTCTATTTTCCATAGTGGCTGTACCAATTTGCAGTCTCACCTACAGTATATGAGGGTTCCTTTTTATACGCATCCTCTCCAACATTCGTTATTACTTGTTCTGTTGATTATAGCTATTCTAACAGGTGTGAGATAGTATCTCATTGTGTTTTTGATTTGCATTTCCCTAACAACTAGCAATGTTGAACATCTTTTCATATATTTTTTGGCCATTTCTATGTCCTCTAGGGAGAAGTATCTGTTCAGGTCCTCTGTCCACTTTTTGATTGAATCGTTTGTTGTTATTGTTGTTGTTGTTGTTATTCAGTCGTATGAGTTCTTTATATATTTTGGATATTATGTCCTTATTGGAAGAATTACTTGCAAATATACATTCCCATTTGGATGGTTGTCTCTTTACCTTGTTGACGATTTATTTTGCTGAGTAGAAGCTTTTCAGTTTGATGTAATCCCATTCATTTATTTTCGTTTTTACTTCCCTCGACTTTGAGGTCAAATTCATAAAATCCTCTTTAACTCCAAGGTCCTTGAGTTTACATCCTACATTTTCTTTATGCATTTTATTGATTCCAGTCTTATATTCAGGTCCTTAATCCATTTTAGGTTAACTTTTGTGTGTGGTGATAGACAACAATCTAATTTCATTCTTTTGCAGGTGGCCTTCCAATTTTCCCAGCACCATTTATTGAAAAGGCTTTCCTTTCTTTACTGTATGTTTTTGGTATTTTACTGAAAATTATTTGTTCATATAAATATGAATTTACTTCTGGACTCTTGATTCTTTTCCACTAGTCAGTGTGTCTGTTTTGCTGCCAATACCATGCCGTTTTGATGACTTTTGCTTTGTAGCATAATTTGAACTCAGGCAGAGTGATTCCTCCAGTCTCGTTTTTTTTTTTTTTTCCCCCTCAGGATGGCTTTGGCAATTTGAGGTCCTTTGTGCTTCCACACAAATCTGATGATTTTTCTTATATTTCTTTAAAAACTGCCAATAGGATTTTGATGGGGATTGCATTAATTCTGTATAATGTTTTAGGTAATATGATCATTTTAACTTTGTTCTTTGATTCATCCAATCCAAAAACACGGAATATCTTTCCATTTCTATGTATCTTCTTTGATTATTTTTAAATAAGGTCTTATAGTTTTCATTATATAGGTCCTTCATATGTTTCATTAGATTTATTCCTAAGTACTTTATTTTTTTGTTGCAATAGCAAAAGGAATTATCTTTTCCACTTTTTTTTTTTTCTGAGGCTTCACTATTAGGGAACAGGAATGCTATGAATTTTTGAATGTTGATTTTGTATCCAGACACTAAACTGTATTTGCTTATTGTTTTAAGTAGTGTTCTTGTGGAGTCTTTAGGGTTTTCTATATAGAGAATCATGTCATCTGCAAATAGTGACAGATTCACTTCTTTGTTTCCTATTTGGATGCCTGTTACATCTTTCTCTTTCCTAATTGCACTCACTAGTACTTCCAATGTTATATTGAATAACAGTGACGATAGTGGACAGCCTTGCCTTGTTCCTGATCTTAGAGGGAAGGTTTTTAGTTTTTCACTATTAAGTATAATGTTGGCTGAGATTTTGTCATATATAGCCTTTATTATGATAAGGTACTTTCTTTCTATATCTATTTGTTAAGTATTTTGATCATAAATAGATGCTATATCTTGTTGAAGGCTTTTTCTGCATCTATTGATATGATCATATGATTCTTATTTTTTTATTCACTTATGTGGCATATCACATTAATCGATTTCCGTATGTTGACTCATCCCTGGACCCTTGGGATGAAGTGCACTTAATCATGTTGTATAATCTTTTTAATATGTTGCTGTGTTCGGTTTGCTAGTATTATTTAGGGTTTTTGCATCTGTGTTCATGAGAGATATTGGACTGTATTTTTCTTTTTTTGTGATATCTTTACAAGCTTTTGGTATCAGAGAAATATGGCCTCATAAAATGAGTTGGGATGTATTGCATCCTTGATTTTTTGGAAGAGTTGAGGAGAATAGGTAATAAATATTCTTTGAATGTTTGGTACAATTCATTGGTGAAGCCATTTGGTCCTGGACTTTTACTTTTTGGTAGGTTTTTGATGATTGTTTCAATTTCCATACTGTTGATTGGTCTATTTAGATTTTCCAGATCTTCTTGATTTTGTCTATGAAGATTATATTTTTCTAAGTACTGGTCCATTTCTTCTAAGTTATTAAATTTGTTATTATATACTTTTTCATAGTATTCTTGCATGATCCTTCTTTATTTCTGCGATGTCAGTCGTTATTTCCCCTCTTCCATCCCTGATTTTGTTTATTTGTGTCCTTTTTCTTTTTTCTTTAGTGAGTCTAGCCAGGGCTTTGTCAATTTATTAACCTTCTCAAAGAACCAGCTCTTTGTTGCATTTATGTTTTTTTTTTCTATTTTTTTTTGTTTTCAATTTCATTTATTTCTGCTCTAATTTTGAATATTTCTTTCCTTATGCTGACTTTAGGCCTCACTTGCTCTACCTTTTCTAGTTTTTTTAATATGAAGTGTTAGGTTGTTTATTTGGGCTCATTCTTGTTTTTGGAGATAAGCCTGTAATGATGTGAACTTTCCTCTTATGACCACTTTTGCCATGTCCCAAATGTTTTGATATATTGTACTATCATTATCGTTCATTTCTATGATGCTCTTTATCTCTCTTTATTTCTTCCTTGACCCAGTTATTCTTCAATAGCGTGTTGTTTAATCTCCATGTATTTGTGGTTCTTCCTGATTTCTTTTCAGATGATCTCCAATTTCAAAGCATTATGATCAGAGAATATGGTTGATATGATTTCAACTTTCTTATATTCGTCGAAGCTATCTCTGTGTCCTAGTTTGTGGTAGATTCTTGAGACTGTTCCATGTGCACTAGAGAAGAATGTATAAGCACCTGTTTAGGGATGTAATGCTCTATAAATGTCAATTATGTCCAGTTGGTCTAATGTGTCATTTAAGGATGTTATTTCCTTGTTGATTTTCTCTTTGGATGGTCTGTCCATATCTAAAAGTGGGGTATTTAGATCTCCAAGTATGATAGTGTTTTAGTCTGTTTCTCCTTTTAGTTCTGTTAGTAATTGCTTTACATATATTGGGACTTCCTGATTGGGAGCATAGATATTAATAAGTGTTATGTCTTCTTGGTGCATGATTCCCTTTATCATTATGAAGTGTCCCTCAGTATCTTTCTTTACATTTCTTTATTTTGAAGTCTATTTCGTCTGGTATTAGTATAGCTACTCTGCGTTTCTCTGAATAACATTTGCTTGAAATATCATTTTCCACCCTTTCACTTTGAGTCTACATTTGTCTTTGGAGCTGAGATTTGTCTCCTGGAGGCAGCATATGGTTGGGTTTTGTTTTTTGATCCAATCTACAACTCTGTGTCTTTTTATTGGTGAGTTCAGTCAATTTTCATTTAAGGTGATTATTGAAATATGAGGTCTTCTCTTAGTCATTGTATCTTTTGCTTTCTGGTAGCTCGGTGTTTCCATTGCTTCCTTTTCCTTGTGTTTCTGTTTTCTTTATTTATTTATTTTTGGCTTTTATGAGTTTTGCCTCTGATTCTTCTTGTTTTATGTTATATACTTCAGTTCTGAATCTTTCGTGTTTGCTCACCAGTTGTCCATTTTCTTCTGTGTATGCCTTACCTACATTCCCCTTTATGAATTTGGATCTTTGAATCCTCCCCTTTTCAGTCATTGTTATCTCAATTTGTCCCTATGTATACTGAATATTCATTACTATCTTATTCTAGCAATTCTTTTCCTTTTATTTAAGCTTATAATGCCCTGTTCTTAGTAAGGGTTTCACTCCTCTGATTCTATTTGCCTGATAGTCACTTTACTCCTAATTATGTATTTTTGCTTTGTTTTGTTATTTTGTTTTAGATGAGCTGACACCTTTCAATATTTCCGGTAGTCCACGCCTTCATATCTAAGGGAGAGCTTAGCTGGATACATTATTCTAGGCTGGTTAATAGTTTAAATATTTGATTCCATTCCTCTCTGGCATGTAATGTTTGCTCTGAGAAGTCCGAGGATAATCTAATGGGTTTTCTTTTATATGTTACCGTCTTCTTTTCCTTGGCTGCCCTGGGAATTCTGACTTTGTTGTTGATTTTTGATAATTTTAATACAATGTGTCTTGGTGAAGGCCTTTTTTGGTTGAGATAATTGGGTTGCTGTTGACTTCGTGAATTCTAAGCTCCAGCTCATTTCTTAGATTTGGGAAATTCTCATCCACTATTTGTCTGAAAATGCTTTCTAATCCCTGTTCCTTTTCCTTGCCTTTGGTAATGCCTATTATTCTTATGTTTCCTCTCCTAATGATATCAGCTAATTTTTGTATTTCTCTTTCTTTATTTTCCATTTTTCAATTTCTCTCTTCTTCCTTCTGATTTATTTCGAGATTTCTGTCTTTGATATCACTGATTATTTCCTCCATTTGTTCGACTCTATTTCCCAAGTGTGCTATTTCATTTTTCAGTGTGTTCTTCATTTCCAGAAGTTCTATTTGGTTCCTTTTGAGGCTTTCAGTCTTCTTGCTCTGCTCATCTAGTTTTTTTTTTTTTTTTAAATTCCTGAAAGTGTTGATTTGAGTTGTTTTGGATCTCACTGAGTTTTTTTCAAAAGTACCATCCTGAATTCTCTGCCATTTCATTCGCATATCTATGTCTGTAAACTAATTTTCTGGAGATTTTTCTCTTTCTTTCTGAGATGTCTTGTCACCTTGGTTGTTCATGGTGTTTAATGGACTATTTCTCTGCCTGGCATTAATGGAATTATATTCTGTTGTTTTTTTTTTTCAGAAAGAAGATATTATATAAAGGTGTCCTTTAGCCTGCTGCAAAGAAGGCACTTTTATGTTGGTTTCCAGTAGGTGGCGTCTAAGCCTCTTGGATCATTGCTTCATATAAAGCTTTAAAAATGCCTTTTTATTTTCTGATAGATATTATTCATGCTCGCTACCCTCAGTTTTAGTCCCTGTCAGTATTAGCAACAGTTTCGTTAGCATTTGCTCATATTCCCCAGTGGCTCCACGGTGAGCAGTCTCAGAGAATATGGAGTGAGATCCCTTCTGGGTTGGAGTCGAGGGCTGTGGCTCAGCCTTAGTTTTGCAACTGGGGTAGGTAAAATCAATTGTTGTTTCTCTGCAGTTCCGTCCCGTTTCTCTGCTTTCTAGCCTGTTGATTGGGCCCTGCTGCCGGCTCCTGGAAGTTCGGGCACTTCCATGCAGGCTAATCAGGGAAATCGCCACACCTTCACCTCTTCTCCTCCTCCTGCAAGGAGCTCCAGCAGCTGCGAAAGGCAGCTTCTTTATTTCTTCCAGTTCACCGTCCAACACCCGAAGTTCTGACCTGTGGTAGCTCTTATGTGCAGATTCCACGTTCAGATGTGCTGGTTTGCCGTTTGGGTGTTTTTTGTTGAGTTTTAGATGTTCAGTTTATTGTCGTTTCAAGGGGAGAGATCTGAGGACATCTCACTCTGCCATGTTTCTTGAGAATCTCTCCATCTCCATTTTTATGTTTCTTATCTCTTGTTTAAGTTCTCACTGAGTTCATTGACTCTTCCTCTAAGTTCCTTGAGGATCCTTATATTCAGTGTTTGACTCTGCATCTGGTACATTGCTTGTCTCCATTTTGGTATTTTTTTTTTTTTTAGCACTTTGTTCTGTTCTTTTATGTGGAATATGCTTCTTTGTCTCCCTATTTTTGCTGCCTCCCTCTGTTTCTATGTATTAGGTATGGCTACTAAGTTGCCTGGTTTTAGTAGAGTGGCTTTATATAGTAGGTGTACTGCGGGACCCAGTGACAGAGCCTTGGGAGAGGTCCAACTCTAGGCCAAGTTCAGCCACAGCTTGTTCACCTCCCGGACTACTTGGTAAGAGTCATAGAGCAATCTGCATATGCCTCCACCATACTGGGCTTATAGGTGATTCAAGGGGCCAAGTCAGAAACTGAGGCTGGCTACCACTAGTTTGGGACCTGGGGCTGCTCAGCAAGAGGTATAGGGCAGGCCGAGACCAAATGCTGCTTTTTTGGGTTTTGTGAGCCTTCGAGAGATTTTATGAAAGTTCGCAGCAGGAGCCAAGACAGCCCATTTGTATGGAATAAAATATTGGAAGTAGTTTGGGTGGGCCCACAAGTTTGGGGAGGCAGAGTCTTAGGAATTACCCTGGATAGAACAACCTGTGTTATTTAGATTGCTGAAGACTCGGATATGGCAGTGCCTGGGTGTTCAGGCTGGGAAGGGGTAGGGCTCAACAAATAAACAATGGCTCCTGCCTGCACGTCTATCTGGGAGAAAGCCAACGCTCCAGCCATTGCCCTGAAGCCCAACAGCTCAGTATCTCACTATATGTTCCTAGCACCCCTCTAGCAGCTTCCCCAATACTGGGGCTCAGTGCAAGTGAGTCCATCAGTGAGTTAAGTCCGGGCATGGACCCTTTAAAAAGAAATGTCTGCAACTCCCACAGCCCTCCCTCTCACTAAGCTGTAATTTCTGCTTTTTCACAGCCAGAGGTTGTGAGAATTTCTCTTCCTGGCACTGGAAGAGTGCGGGGCCAGGACCCCTCAATCCTCATGTGGAGGAGGTGGCTCTGCATTCAAAGATAGCCCTCCTGATTCTTGATTGCCAGACATGGTTGTGGGACTGGGCCATTCACATCTCCATCCCCTTACTGTTTTGAGATGACCTGTTATTTTTGACCCTAGTTGTAAGGCTTGTGTTCAGCCAGACTTCAGGCAAGTCTGTGTGCTGTAGTTTTGTTATAATTTTGTTGTCGTAGCACAGCCTCTACCTTCTATACCATCTTCTGAGGGGCCTTTTTTAAAAAAAAAAATTATTGTTTTGTGGCAAGAACACTTCACATAAGTTTTATCCTCTTAATAAAATTTTAAGTGTACAATCTAGTGTTATTATTATAACTGGAATTCTTAATTGGAAAAACATACTGCAATTAATGAGGGGTACTGTGAACACATCCACCTATATAACAAAATGGGGTGGGTATATATCTCTATGCAGAAAATTTTGAACATATCTACTTGTTGTGGTGGGTAGATGTCTAAATAATGGAAATACTTTTTAATTTTTTTTTCAATTAAAGTTGACATTCAATTTTTTTATTAGTTTTGGGTATGTACACATACAATATTATTCCAATATTATTGACTATACTCCCTATCCTTCACATTCTTATGACTATTTTGTAACAACCAATTTGTACTTCTTTTTAAAAATTATTTTAAATTAGATTCAGGTATACAGTACAACGGTTAGATATTTATATAATTTATGAAGTGATACCCTTCCCACACCCTATTACTCTTGTACTCATCTTGCACTACACCCAGTGACTACAATAATATTGACTATATTTCATATGTGGTACTCTATAACCCCATGACTGTTTTGTGACTACTAATTTGTAATTCTTTATCCCTTCATCTTTATCATCCACCCCTCCAAACCCACTGCCATCTCCGATGGCAATTACCAGTTTGTTCTTGTATCTGTAAATATCCTTTTGTTTTGTTTGTTTATTTCATACCCTAGATTACATATGTATGTAAAATCATATGATATTTCTCTTTTTCTGACTTATTTCACTTAGCATAATACCCTCCAGGTCTATCCATGTTGTCACAAATAGTAACATTTATTTTTTTGATAACTAAGTAATATTCCATTATACATATATACCACTTCTCACATTTTCTTTTATTTTTTTTCCTATCTTTATTGAAATATAATAGACGATGAGTTTTTTTTTTTTAATTACAGTTGGCATACAATAATACATTAGTTTCAGTTGTACAGAATAGTGATTGGAGATCTATGTGACTCACAAAGTGATCATACCACTAAATCTATCAAACCTCTTCCCCTTTATGTATTTATTACAACATCATTAACTATTTTCCTTATGCTACACTTTATATCTTCATGTCTATTTTGTAAGTATCCATTTGTACTCCTTAATCCCTTTGCCCTTTTGCCATCCTCCCAACCCCTCTCTCATCTAGTAGCCCTCAAAATATTCTCTGTATCTCTGAGCTTATTTCTGTTTTTGTTGGTGTTTATTTTGTTCTTTAGATTCCACATGTATGTGAAATCATGTGATATTTGTCTTTCTCAATCTGACTTATGTCATTCAGCACAATACCCTCTAGGTCCATCAAAGCAATATCTTTTTCCATCCCCTTCCTTTTAGTCTGTGTGTGTCTTTTAATCTGAAGTGAGTCTCCTATATAAAGCATATGTAGAGGTCTTGTTTTCGTATCCATTCAGCCACTCTATCTTTTGGTTGGAGCACTTAATTATTTTCCATTTGAGGTACTTGTTGGTAGAAATGTAGTTATTACCATTCTTTACTCCTGTTTTTGATACATTTTTTTTTCTTCTTAAAGAAGTCCTTCCAACATTTACTGTACTACTGGCTTGGTACTGTTAAATTCCTTTAGTTTATTATTGTCTGGGAAGCTCTTGATCTGTCCTTCAACTCTAAATGAAAGCTTTGCTGGATAAAGTATTCTTGGTTGTAGATCCTGGGTTTTCACCACATTGAATATTTTGTGCCAAGCCCTTCTGTCCTGCATAGTTTCTTTTGAGAAATCAGCTGCCAGTTTTATGGGTCCTCCTTTGTAGGTAAGTAACTGCTTTTCTCTTGCTGCTTTTAAGAGTCTCTCTTTGCATTTAACCTTTGGCATTTTAATAATGATGTTTCGTGGTGCAGGCCTCTTAGGGTTCCTCTTTCTTGGGACTCTCTGAGCTTTATGGCGTTGTATGTTTATTACCTTCACTGAGTTATGGAAGTATCCCTCAAATAGCTCTTCAACTTCTTGTTTTCCTTCCAGTACCCCTATGACAGGGATATTTTTACATTTAATTGTGTCTCACAGGCTCCTTCAATTATTATTATATTCTTGGCTTCTTTCTACTTGCCATTCTGATTGAGTGTCCTTAGCTTCCCCAATCTCTATATCAGTGGTTCGATCCTCTTCTTTACTCACTCTGTCGATTCCCTTTAAAATCTCTTCATTTCAGATCATGTGTTCTTTATTTCTGTATGGTTCCCTTTTTAAATTTCCATTTCCATTTTCCCCTCTTTAATTCATCCTCACAACTTCTACCCCAAACCTATGGATGTTGCCATTTCCCTTTTCTAAGGACTGGATCGCTGAAGGCGGGGGCGTCTCCTCCCACATGCTCGTGGCATGCACCTGAGGCCTGGAGCATCCAGGGCCTGGCGCACATGAGGCCTGGCACACCCAGAGTATGGTCCGTGTCTCCACCTGGGGCCCAAATCCAGGATCTTCTGCGTGTAAAGCAAACGTGCTAACCACTACACCATTTCCATTTTTATGTCTTTTAATCTTTTTTGTTAAAGTTCTCACTGAGTTCATCTACTCTTCCCCTAAGTTTATTGAGCATTTTTATAACCAGTGTTTTGAACTTTGCATCTGTGAGATTGCTTGACATCATTATTCCTGGATCTCTATTCTGTTCTTTCATATGGTTTCTGTTTCTTTGTTTTCCCATTCTGGCTGCCTTTCTGTTTCTGTTTCTATGTACTAAGCAAAGCTCTTAAGTATCCCATTCTTAATAGTGCTTATTGTGTAGTAGGTGTTCAGTGGAACAGTCCTGAGAGTGATCCAGCTGCAGGCCAAGTTTAGCCCCAGCCTGTGCCCCTCTGGGTCCACCTCTAAGATTCAGCAAGCAATCCACAGATTCTTATAGTCGTCTCAAGAAGTCATACCAGAAACCAAGGCCAGCTGCCACCAGTGTGAGTCTTGGATTTGGCTTGGCAAGGAGCACTGGACTCACTGAGGACACAACAGGATGTGGCTTGGATGGGGCCTCGAGTTGGTGGTAGTGGAGTTTCATAGAATTCTCTGGGCAAAGCAACCTCTTTTATTCAGTTTGATGATGTCCCAGCTGTGGATGCCCTGAGTCCACATGCTGGAAGCAGGGAGGGCTCAACAGAGGGACAATGGATACCACCAGCACTTCTGTTTGGGAGAATGCCTCAACTCCGGCCCTCACTTGGATAACTCAGTGTCCCCCTGTATGTCCCTGGTGCCCCCAAGTATCTGACCTGTCACTGGTGCTCAGAGTGAGCAGGTCCATCACTGCGAAAGTCCTCTCACAGACACGGTCTCTTTAAGAGGCATCTACAGCAGCTGGTTGCAGCTACTGCAGCCTTTGTCTCGCTCAGCTGCTTGAGACTGGGCAGCCTCGCATCTTTACCCCCTTCTACTTTCTACCGTTGCAGGATGATTTCTTATTTTTCTCCCTAGATGTAGTGTTTCTGTTCATCTAGATACTAGACAACTTTGTTTGATGTTTGCTCCATGTGTCTCTCACAACTTGGATTGGGTCGCAAGAGGGATCATCAAAGCCTCTATCGTGTATGCCGTTTTTTTCTCAATTCCCACTTTTTCCTTACTTAGTTGACTATTGATGGGCACTTAGGTTGCTTCCATAACTTTGCTATTGTAAAAAGTGCTGCACTGAAGATAAGTTTACATGTATCTTTTTAAATTAGTGTTTTAGTTTTCTTTGAATAAATACCCAGAAGTGAAATTGCTGGGTCATTAGGTAGTTCTATTTTTAATTTTTTGAAGAACATCAATACTGTTTTCCATAGAGCTGTACCAGTTTGCAATCCCACCAACAGTGCATGAGGGTTCCCTTTTCTCCACATCCTCACCAACACTTGCTTTCAATTCATTGATAATAGCCATTCTTACAGGTATGTGGTGATATCTCATTATGGCTTTAATTTGCATTTTTCTGATAATAAGTGATGTTGAGCATCTTTAAATATGTCTATTGGCCATTCATATGTCTCTTTGGAGAAATGCCTATTCAGATCTTCTGCCCATTTTTTAATTGGATTATTGGATTTTTTATGTTGTTTTATGAGTTATTTATAAATTTTGGATATTAACCCCTTATCAGTTGTATCTTAGGCAAATATTTTTCCCAGTTACTAGGTTGTCTTCTCATTTTGTCAATGGTTTCCTTCGATGTGAAAAAACTTTTTAGTTTGATGTAGTCCCATTTGTTTATTTTTCTTTTGTTTCCCTTGCCCAAGGAAATTTACCAGAAAAATAATATTACTCAGAGCAATGTCAAAGAATTTGCTACTTATGTTTTATTTTAGGAGTTTTTATTTTGTTCTGGGTATTAAATTTAAGTCTTCGATCCATTTTGAGTTTATTCTTGTGTATAGTGTAAGAAGGTGGTACAGCTTAATATTTTACATGTAACTGTCCAGTTTTCACAATAGTATTTATAAAATAGGCTGTCCTTACCAATTGTATATATTTTTTTCTACTTTGTCATAGGTTAAATGAGCATATATGCATAGGTTTATTTCTGAGCTCTCTATTTCATTCTATTGATCTATGTGTCTGTTTTTGTACAAGTGCCGTGCTGTTTTGAATACTATAGCCTTGTAGTGTAGTTTGATAAAAGGTAGGGGGATACCTCCAACTTTGTTCATTTTCCTCAAGAATGTCATGGCTATTAGGGAACTTTTATGATTCCACATAAATTTTTGTACTAGCAATATTTGAGCGTTTACTCCCTATGTTTTCTTCTAGGAATTTTATGATTTTGGGTCTTACATTTAAGTCTTTAACCATTTTGAGTTTATCCTTATATATAGTATAATAAAATGTTCTAATTTTCTTTTTTTATTTTTTTGCATTTATCTTTCCAGTTTTCCCAACACCATTTATTGAAGAGACTGTCTTTACCTCACTATATATTCTTACTCCTTTGTCAGAGATTAAATTACTTAGGTGTGGATTTATTTCTGGTCTCTCTATTCTGTTTCATCAATCTATGTGTTTGTTTTGATGTCAGTACCATGTTTTATTTTTTTTTATTAATATAGGCTTGTTGCATAGTTTGATATCAGGTAGCATGGCATCTCCAACTTTGTTCTTCTTTCTCAAGATTGCCAAGTGCATTTGGTGGTCCTTTATGATTAAACATAAATTTTGGGATTATTCATTCTAGTTATGTAAAAAATGCCATTAGAGAAACATGGCGGAGTGTTCCCCTTGAAATAATAATAAGCTGTACATCTAAAACTGAACAAACAAAAAACACCCAGACTGCACACCAGCATGTCTGAGTGTGGGATCTGAGCATAAGAACAACCTCAGGGCAGAACCCCAGCTGTTGGGCAGTGGACTGGGAGAAACAAAGAAGCTGCTTCACGCAGCTGAAGATCCCTGTAGGAGGAAAGGGGAGGGGAGAAGGTGTGGCAAGTTCCATAATAAGCCCTACATGGGAGAGCTGTGACATCTCCACAGCAGGTGGCAGTGCCCAGTCATCAGGGCAGAAGGCAGAGAAACAGGATGGCAGAGAAACAATAGTTAATTATTACCATCTTTGGTTGCAAAATGCAAGGCTTAGTCTCAGCTTAAATCTCCCAACCCAGAGGGTCCCTCCCACCATACCCTCCAAGATGGAACACCGTGGAGCCCCGGGGAAATTTGAGCAAACGCTACTGAAACTGTCTCTAACACTGACAGGGACTGAGACTGAAGGTAGCAAGCATGATTAAAAATCTATAAGAAAAAAAAAAGAGACATTATTAAGACTTTATATAAAGCAGATCCAAGAGGCTTAGACACCACTTACTGTCAACCAAAAGAAAAACAACTTCTTTGTGACAAGCTATAAAGATCATTTTTATAATAAATCTTCTTTCTGGAAAAAAAAATGGAGAATGCAATTTCATTAATGCCCAGGCAGAGAAATAGACCATTAAACACCATGAACAACCAAGGTGACAAGGCATCTCAGAAAGAAAGAGAAAAATCTCCAGAAGATAAGATTACAGACATAGAAATATCCAACTTAAATGACAGAGAATTCAGGATGGTACTTCTGAAAAAACTCAGTAAGATCTGAAATGAATCATATCAACAATTCAGGAATTGAAAAAACAAATAGATGGGCAGAATGAGTTCTTTAGCAAGGAGATTGAAACCTTCAAAAAGAACTAAATAGACCTTCTTGAGATAAAGAACACACTGCAAGAGTTAAAAAATGAAATAACAACCTTGGGAATGAGTCAACCAAATGGAGGAAAGGATCAGTGATATCAAAGACAGAAATCTAGAAATAAGTCAGAAAGAAGAAGAGAGAAAAGGAAGAATGAAAAATAATGATAGAGAAATACAAGAACTGGATGATACTATCAGGAGAGAAAACATAGAAATAATGGGAATTTTCTAAGGGGAAGAAAAGGAGCAGGGATTAGAAAATATTTTCAGACACATAGCTGATGAGAATTTTCTAAATCTAAGGAATGAGCTGGAGCTTGGAATTCAAGAATTCAACAGAACATCAATGATCTCAAACTAAAAAGGCCTTCACCAAGACACATTGTATTAAAATTATGAAAAATCAACAACAAAAAAAGAATTCTCAGAGAAGCCAGGGAAAAGAAAATGGTAACCTATAAAGGAAAACTCATTAGATTATCATCAGACTTCTCAGCACAAACCTTATAAGCCAGAAAGGAGTGGAATCAAATATTCAAATTATTAAGTGAAAGGAACTACCAGCCTAGAATCATGTATCCAGCAGAGCTCTCCTTTAGATATGAAGAAGAAATAAATACCTTTCCAGACATACAAAGATTGAAGGAATTCTCTACTATGAGGCCTGCATTACAGGAAATTTTGAAAGAGGCCAGTGCACAAAAATACAAAATGGAAAAAAAAAACATAATTAAGAGAAAATTGATTAGCAGGCTGATAGAAGCAGAGAAGTGCAACCCTTATGAGGAACAGGGCATTATAAGCTTAAAAATAAGAAGAGATTGGCTATAGCAAGATAGTAATGAACGTTTAGTATACATAGGGACAAATTGAGACAACAATGACTGAAAAAGGGAGGATTCAAAGATCCAAATTCACAAAGGAAAATGGAGATAAGGAACATGCAGAAGAAAAGGGAGGACTGTATATATGTAACTATCATTTACATATTCATAATGGTAACTTCACGCCAAGTATTCAGAAAAGAAGTATGTCATGTAAAACAGGAAAGACCAGAGGGAAAAGCCACAAAAGATAACCAAAATAAAGAGTACAGAAACACAAGGACAAGGAAGCAAAGGAAACACCATGCTATCAGAAGACAAAAGATACAATGGCTATAAGACCTCATATTTAAATAATCACCCTAAATATCAATGGACTGAACTCATCAGTAAAAAGGAACAGAGTTACAGATGGATCATAAAACGAAACCCAACCATAAACTGCCTCCAGGAGACACTTCTCAGCTCCAAAGACAAATAGAGACTCAAAATGAAAGGGTAGAAAATGATATTTCAAGCAAATGGCATTCAGAGAAAAGCGGGAGTAGCTGTACTAATATCAAGCAGAATAGACTTTAAAATCAAAAAGATAAAGAAAGATACTGAGGAACACTTCATAATGATAAAGGGAATCATGCACCAAGAAGACATAACACTTATTAATATGTATGCTCCCAATCAGGAAGTCTCCATATATGTAAAGCAATTACTAACAGAACTAAAGGGAGAAACAGACCAAATTATTGTAGTAAGGGACCTAAATACCCCACTGTCGAATATGGACAGATCATCCAGAGAGAAAATTAATAAGGAAATAACATCCTTAAATGACACATTAGACCAACTGGACATAATTGATATTTACAGAGCCTTTCATGACAAAATAGTTGTTTATATATTCTTTTCTACTACATATGGAACATTCAGAAGGACTGACCACATACTGGAACACAGACATAGTCTCAAGAAATATAAGAGGCTTGAAATCATACCAACCAAATTCTCTGATTATAATGTTTTGAAACTAGAGATCAACTGCAAAAGAAATCAGGAATAACCACAAATAAATGGCGATTAAACAGCATATTACTGAAGAATAACTGGGTCAGAGAAGAAGTAAAAAGAGATCAAGAAATATATAGAAAGGAAAGATAATGATAGTACAACATATCAAAACTTTTGGGACATGGCAAAAGCAGTCAAAGAGGAGAGGTCATATCATTACATGCATATCTCAAAAAACAAGAATGAGTCCAAATAAACAACTTAAGGCTTAATCTTAAAAAAACAAAACAAAACAAAAAACAAAAACTAGAAAAGAAAAAACAAATGAAGCCTCAAATCAGCAGAAGGAAGGAAATAATCAAAATTAGAGTAAAAATAAATGAAATTGAAAGCGAAAAATACAATAGAAAAAATAAATTCAACAAAGAGCTTGTTCTTAGAGAAGTTAAATAAAATTGACAAACCCCTCGCTAGTCTCACTAAAAAAAAGAGAAAGGAAAAAAATAAACAAAATCAGGGAAGAAAGAGGATAAATTACAACTGACATCATAGAAATACAAAGGATCATGCAAGAATACGACGAAAAATATATAACACCAAATTTAATAATCTAAAAGAAATGGACCAGTACTGAGGAAAAATACAACCTTCCTGAGATGAATCAAGAAGAACTGGAAAATCTAAATAGACTGATCAGCAGTATGGAAATTGAAACAATCATCAAAAACCTACCAAAAAGTAAAGTCCAGGACCAGATGGCTTCACCAGTGAATTCTATCAACATTCGAAGAAGATTTGATACCTATTCTCCTCAAACTCTTCCAAAAATTGATGAGGAGGCAATACTTCTCGAATTATTTTATGAGGCCAATATCACCCTGATATCAAAACCTGATAAGGATAACACAAAAAAAGAAAACTACAGATGAATATCTTTCAAGAACACAGAGGCAAAATCCTAAATAAGATTCTAGCGAACGGTATACGGCAATATCTTAAAAAGATTATACACCATGATTGAGTAGGCTTCATCCCAGGGGAATAGGAAGGGTTCAACATATGCAAATCGATTAATGTGGTACACCATATAAACAAATTAAAAAATAAGAATCTTATGATCACATCAACAGAGGAAGAAAAAGGCTTCTACAAGATACAGCACTCATTTATAATAAAAACAGTTAACAAAATTAGTATAGAAGAAAAATACCTTTATATAATAAATGACAAGCCCTTAGCCAACATTATACTTAACGGTGAAAAACTAAAAATCTTCCCTCTAAGATGAGGAACAAGGCTAGTCTGTCCACTATCACCACTGTCATTCAATGTAACACTAGTGGTCCCGGTGAGTGCAATCAGGCAAGAGAAAGATATAAAGGGCATCCAAATAGGAAATGAAGAAGTAAAACTGTCACTATTTGCAGATGACATGATTTTCTATATAGAAAACCTAGACTTCCCAAGAACACTACTAGAAACAGTAAGCAAATGGAGTAATCTTTCTGGATACAAAATCAATGTTCAAAAATCCATAGCATTCCTATACTCTAATAACGAATGTCTGGGGAAAAAAAGTGAAAAAAATAATTCCTTTTGCAATTGCAACGAAAAGAATAAAATACCTAGAAGTAAATCTAACAAAGTATGCGAAGGACCTATATAATAAAACCTATAAGACCCTATTAAAAGAAATCAAAGAAGATACAAAGAAATGGAAAGATATTCCATGTTCTTAAATTGGAAGAATCAACATAGTTAAAATGACCTTATTACCTAAAGCATTATACAGATTTAATGCAATCCTCATCAAAATTCCATCAGCATGTTTTATATAAATGGCAGAAAAAAATCATCAGATTTGTTTGGATGCAGAAAAGACCCTAAACAGCCAAAGCTACCTTAAAAAAAAGAAGTCTGGAGGCATCACTCAGCCCGACTTCAAATTATACTACAAAGTGACAATAAGCTAAACAGCATTGTATTGGCAGAAAAACTGACACACCGACCAGTGGAACAAAATTGAGAATTCAGAAGTTAACCCATATTTATATGAGCAAATAATTTTCAACACAAAAAGCTAAAAACATACAGTGGAGAAAGGAAAGTCTCTTCAGTAAATGATGCTGGAAAAACTGGAAAGCCACCTGCAAAAGAATGAAACTAGACGGCTGTCTATCACCACACACCAAAATTAACTCAAAATGGATTAAGGACCTGAATAGGAGACCTGAGACAATATAATTCATAGAAGAAAACATAGGAACTAAACTCAAGGACCTTGGACTTAAAGACGATTTTATGAATTTGACCTCAAAGGCAAAGGAAGTAAAAGCATAACTAAATGAATGGGACTACACCCAACTAAAAAGCTTCTGCTAGCAAAAGAAACTGTCAACAAGGTAAAGATACAAACATCCAAATGGAGAATATATTTGCAAGCAATGCCTCTGATAAGGATCTAATATGCAAAATGTACAAAAACTCATATGACTCAATGACAACAAAAAACACGAAGGATCCAATCAAACATTGGACAGAGGACATGAACAGATATTTCTTCCTAGAGAACATACAAATGGCCAAAAAATATATCAAAAGATGCTCAACATTGCTAGCTATTTGGGAAATGTAAATCAAAACCACAATGAGATACTATCTCAGACCTGTTAGAATAGCTATAATTAACGGGACAAATAATAATAAATGTTGGAGATTTTGTGGAGAAATAAGAACCCTCATACACTGCTCATTCAACTTCAAATTGGTACAGCCACTATCGAAAACAGTATGGCGTTTCCTCAAAAACTTAAGAATTGATCTACCATATGATCCAGCAATCCCTCTACTGGGTATTTACCCCAGGGATTTGAAAACTCATATGTGAAAGGGTATTTGCACACTGATGTTCATAGAAGCATTATTCACAGTGCCCAGGACATGAAAGCAACTGAAGTGCCCTACAATAGTTGATTGGCTAAAGAACTGTTGGTACATATATACAATGAAATATTACTCAGCCACAAGAAGAGATGAGATACTGCCATTTGCAACAACATGTTTGGACCTTGAAATAATCATACTAAGCAAAATAAGCCAGACAATAAAAGTTGAAAATCACATGATATCATTTACATTTGGAATATAATCCTGAAAGCAACGAATGAACAGGACAAGTAAACGGAGACTCATGGACATGGACAATGGACTACTGGTTACCAGAATGTGGGGGGACGGGAGAAAGGGGAAGGTAAATGGGGGAAAATGTTTTAAATAATTTCTTCAATTTAAAAAAAAAGATAAATAATTTTTTTAAAAAAAGAAAATAAACTTGCAAGAATATGAAACAAACAAACAAAGAAAAAAAATGCCATTAGTATTTCTATAGAGATTTCATTGCATCTATAAATTGCTATGGGTAGCATAGACATTTTAACATTGTTTATTCTTCTTATCCATGATTGCAGTACATGCTTTAATTTTTTTGTATCTTCTTCAATTTCTTACTTCAATGACCTATAATATTCTGAGACATTTCTTTTATCTCCTTGGTGAAATTTGTTCCTAGGTATTGTATTGTTTTTGATGCAATTGAAAATGAAATTTTTTTCTTAATTTCTCTTTCTGATAATTCATCATTGCATAAAGGTGGAATTTATTTCTGAATATTAATTTTATATTCTGCTACTTTACTGATTTATCAATTCTAACAGTTTTTTATGATGGAATCTTTATGCTTCTACATATATAGAACCATGCCATATGTAAATAATGAAAGTTTTATGTTTTCCTTTTTAATTTGAACATCTTTGATTGCTTTTTCTTGTGTGATTACTCTGGCTAAGACTTCCAACACTATGTTTAATAAAAATGGTGAAAGTGGAAATCTTTGTCTTGTACCTGATCTTAAGGAAAACACTTTAACTTTTCCTCATATAGTAGGATGTGAGCTGTGGGTCTGTCATATATAGCCTTTATTATGTTCATTTATTTTCCTTCTATTCTCACTTTGATGAAAGCGTTTATCATAAATGGATGCTGGGTTTTGTCAAATATTTTTTCTGCATCTATCGATATGATCATATATTCTTTATAAATGTAGGAAATTCTTAAACTGTATTATAAGTTTCATCTCTCAGTTCCAAAAGTGTTGGAATTTAGTTACAAATCTACTACTTGCTAGAAAAAAAAATATATTACTTGTCATTGTGCTAAGAAAGTAATTAAATGGTAAATTCTCTATTTATAATAAAAAGTGTTTGTAGAAGAACATTGTATTAATTTGACCTCAACACAGTTTTATCTTATGTTCATTATAAAGTTAACTCATCAATTAAACTCATCAAAAAGAATGTAGTAATTTTCTATTATGTACAAATATATACTGAGTACTCAGGATAAGTGAAAGAAAAGGAACACAAATGGAAGGACAGTTCTTGCCCTCTAGGTTCTTCTGTTCTATTAGAAGAGATAGTCAACTCATTGTGATCAAAATTAGAATGAAAGAAAAGTTGTAAAAGAGAATAAGAAATGTGACTTGGGATTAACTTCTCTGCTGTGGTAGAGTTATTTATGCACATCTTATTTGTGGGCAGAAGATGGGTATTATACTTATTTTGTATTTTCAACAGTACCTTTTACAAAGCTGATTGTTAATAAATATCTATTGAATTGTAAACTGCACTCCATTGCTCATAAGAGAAGTCCATAGAAGGTTGTTTTGTTCTTTACAGTGAGACTGATATCTTTTGTGTAGCTTAAATCTTCTGAATTTGTTTGAGTGCGCAAAAAAATATAGAAGTAAATATAGTGCCTTTCAATTTTTAAGCGATAATTAGGAAGGAAATCGATAGTCAATAATAAAGTTGACTACCACTATCCAAATTTAAGCCAGTAGCTTTTCCTATCTTGACTTGTTATTCCATTTGTGTTCATCTATTTCCAGCATCCTGTGATCCCTCATTTGGCTACAAGTTCTCCTCAAGCTACTTCCTCACTTCCTTGCTTCTCCAATTTTTTTCTCCAAACTGGGTTAATATTCACCATTTTTTAAAAAAACAGTAGTTAATATCCCTCACCTTGTAGTTTTTCACCAACCCACTTCCATTGAGATTTTCTTACCAACACTCCAACTGAATCTAGTCTTGTCAAAATCAACAACTTTCATTTTATTAAATTCAATGGCTACCTCTTTATCTTCATCTTCTAAACCTCTCTACAGCATTAAACAGTTTATCATTATATTATTCTCAAAATCCAGTCTTCATTTGTTCTCCATGACATCACTCTATTTTTGGCTTTCTTCTTTGTTATATCACTTCTCTTCCCCGGGTTTCTTGCCTTGCCCTGCATCCTCTCATTGAGTGCCCTTCACTTGTTCCTGGAATGCCTGCTCATTAATGTCTATACTTTCATAATATGTGACTTTATCAAACCCAATGTCTCTAAATACCACTATATACCAAGGACTCGTCCTTTTATATTTTTACCCCAGAACACTATATTTTTTACATGAAACTGTATGCTTGATATCTCTAGTCCAATGCCTAATAGGCCACTGCAAGTGAATTTGTCTAAAACTGAAGCATAATCCAGAGTAATTCTCATAAATGTGCATTATCTTTCTCTTAACTATTCATCTCCACTGTGCTGAGGACTAAGTTACTAAAATGTTCCATTACAAGCACTGAAAATTTTAAAAATGGCATTCTCCAGAAAAGAATTTTCTAAATGCACTGCCACAAAACTCATTTTTATTCTAGTAAATAGTGGATCTTTTTTCAGTTATGAAATTTTCATTTTCTTCATAGTTTATAATTCTCTTCCGAGAACTATTCTCTATTTTAAGAACATTCACTTTTTCCTCATTGAGCGTGGTTATAATAGCTGCTTTTAAGATTTATTTTATAATTCCATCATCAGGGTCATTTTAGAATTAGCATCTATTGATTTTGTTTTCCCTTGAGAAATGAAACATTTTCCTGGCTCTTTATATGACAAGTCATTTTGGACTATGGCTTCGGTTTTGAATATTTTATTGTAAGATTCTGTGTTCTTTTAAAATTCTCTGGAGAATGTTTATTTAGTTTTGTTTTTGTTTTAGTAAGCAATCAACCTGTTTCTGTTTAGACTGCAAGTTGTTTCTTACTTTATGTAGGTAATGGTTTCAGTGTCTGTTCAGTTTTCAAAGCCTTTGCTATTCTCATCAGTTCTATCAAGCATACAAAATTCTTATTGGTCAGTATAGGACATGGGTGGCATGGTGTACTGCAGTTCATTCCAAAGTCTGTGTTATGCTGTTTTCATTCTGATCCATGTACACATTGTTTTGGAATGAACCTGGGACTTAATCGATTCATACACAGTATTCGTAGAGCCCTTCTTTAGTTCTATCTTCTAAACATATCTCCTTCCAACCTCTTCAGATCACAGGGGCTCCTTTTCCAGGTTCCTCTAGCTTGAGACTGGTTTTCTCTTGGGACTTTAGGTGTCCATATTGCCTCCTCCATATTGCTGCCACAGCAAGTGTGCAACTTCTTGTCTGGAACTTGCCTCGGAACAAGGCCAAGGGAGAAAAAGAGAGGGAAAAAGGAAATACAAACAACTCAGATTTCTTCACACACTCTCTGACTTATAAAGTTCCCTTTTCTTAATCTTCTGGTTAGAAAGAGATAATTTCTTTCAGCGGTTTTGCTCTCTGTACCTGACGTGCAATTCTGGGATTTGGTTTACCCTTAAGTTAAAGTCGAGCAATAAAGAAGGGAAAAAAAAACAGTAAAAATAAACCTTCCTGCCATTGCTTACTTTTCAGTATCTTCAGGAAGTTGCTTTTTTGTATTCTGCCCAGTAATTTTAGTTGTAATTAATTGGGGAAGTAGACTGTATTGATTTATTCAGTCTTAGCCAGCACCAGAAAACTTACTATCTTCTTTGCTCATTGTTTAACTTGTTGTTTTCTGTCTTCTCCTATTAAAATAAAATGTTTGTGTATATTTTCATATTCATTTCTGAATTCCCAGTGCTTAGAAAATAGTGAGTTCTCAATATGCGTGTGGGGGTGTGTGTGTGTGTGTGTGTGTGTAATGTATTAATTAAGTAATCAATATGTATTTTTCCCTTCCATTGACTTTCTTCTAAAAAGATGCTAATTATGAGAATATGGTTTAGGACATCTCAAGATCTTGGCTCATTTCATTATGTTATTTCCTCTTCCACATTGTTCAATTTAGAAGGATGGAAGTTAGAGTTAGAGAGTCACTTAATGTTTTTGTTGTTTGTTTGTTTGTTTTTTATGGAAGAGGTGCAGAAATAAAAGAAAAGTGAACTGCTATTGCGTAGGTCCTAAATAAACCTTATATTGCTTCTATTAGTATTATTATATGTGTCAATCTTTATGAAAGTACTCAAGATCCCTAGAAAATTTCAAAAATTTTAAATAACATTTTTTAAAATCAGTTCTCAGCATCTTAGTAAAATATTCCTTAACAACTTAAACATTATATAAATTGCTATTTACCAGTTTTGAACTTTCGTCCTTTCTTTAATAAGGTATTAAAATGGTCTTTAATTAAAAAAAAAAAAAGAACACTGTGGTTATCTTTGTCCTTGGTATTCACTGAGTCAATTGAATTCATTTTCCATGGGCACACACTGTGTTATGTTAGCAGTAGAGCAAGAACAAATGAACTAAATTTAATGCAGAGCTGGGCATTTGAGGAATGTAGCACATCTAATAGCAAGTATCACAGACACAGTATCAACAAATATTTTCCTGTATCTGATAGATGAACATACCATCCAAGCAGTCCTAAAAATGCTTGAGAGTCCAGAAGCTGAACGGATCCCAGAGCACCTACCAAGAAGAACAGTATAGGGTCCTTCTACTGCTACTTCCTCAGCTGTCTCTTTCAGGGTTTATCTAATTTATATGAACTATTTCTAGAGTTGTATTGGAAAACTTCAAGGTATAGAACTAAAGTAGTGCTGCCAATAATATAAGTGACCCTATAGTTCAAATCAAGACATGTATAAGAAAAACAGAGGTGCCGTTGATAATTATATTAGGAAAATATGAATAAATTGGGATTTTTCCTAGATAAACCAGGATATATGCTGTGTTGATATGATATAGAAGCTATATCGCACCATCTATAATATTGAATTCAGCTAAACTCACTAAATTTGCAGCAAGTACATACTAAAACTCATTAAGAGTAAAAAATTGCATTAATATATTACAAACCACAATCTTAATGATACTCAACAAAGAGAAAGCAAAAATAAAATTAGTTATTGTCGGTAGGGATCCAAAACTTTACTTTCAAGGTAAACAAAGAAAAAAATAAGAATTATTCCTGACTTGACAGAATAAATTTTCTTTCAAGTTAAGCAAATAACACTCATTTATGACTAAAAGTGTTTCTTCTTAATAAATTCCTTAATATTTGCAAGAAATGCAAGAATTAGAAAGATAATTATGTTTCAATCCCTAATGAACTAATTTATCCAAGCAAAAAATTCTCAATGAAGAAAATTATTAGAGGACAGATTTAGGGAGAATTTAATAATAGAGAAATTATACTGATATCATCTGAACCCACAAAATACTTGATATCAGTAAGTGTACAAAAACAAGGCATTATATGTCCCTTGATGTGATGCAATACGAATTATAAACTACCACCTTTGACACATTATTGCCAAAAAACAAGTAGAATCTAAAGTTAATCGAGCCTTAACAGATAGTTTATTATTTATAGAAAATAAAGGGGTAGAAGAACAAGTTAAAAACATCATGAGGAAGCAAACACATCTAGATTATGTGATATATTACCAGACTACTAAACTTGATTCTTCATGTCACTAGGATGAAGAAAAGAAGAAACAAAAGGGAAGATTGTTCTGGATTAAAAACATAAAAGATATTTACCCAAATATAATGTGTTGGATTTTGATTCAACAAAAATATTCAAATAGTTATTTTAAGTGATCAAGCATATTTGAGTAATGACCTATATAAAGGAAATACAATTATGTTGATATATTTTATTTACCTCTCAATCCAATTTCCACTAATTTCCTGTCCACAGATATTGACCTCTATGGCTTACACAAAAAGGGCACTCTTGCTCTGTTTCCAGTTTGGTTTGTCCAGTAGAATGTGCTAGCAGAATATCAGAAGATTGACCATGTTGATTGCATCCCTCTACAAAAAAAAAAATAAATAAATAGATCTTGTTTGATGAACTTAGGGGACCAAATCATTCCAATTTTCCTAGTACTTTCCCAGTTTAAACACTAAACATCTCACATTCCAAGAACCTCCTCAGTCCTAGAAAAATAAAGATGGTTGGTCACCATGGGTGAACCTCTCTATTTAGCTAAATTCTCAGGATTCTGCTAAATGCTTCTCTCTCCTTTGTCCTTTAGGCCTAGCATTGGTTATATGTCCCTGGTATGGTCAACCCAAGAGTGCTGCCTATCCCTTGCTGGTTGTCTTAATCTTTGCTCACAATTTTGTAAATAGTCATTGCATCACAATTTGCTTAACCTTTTTGAAGGTGTGATTTGTTTTCTGCCAGTGCATTGAGTGTAAAATAAGGAAATATTGTCAGTATTCAAATGTGTGATAACGACATTGTGCTTTTGTAAAGATGGATTCTTAAGCATACTGGAGTGCAATTGCAAGATGAATTTTAGCGGATTTCTGCTCAAGATGGTGGAGTAGGTGAACACTGTGCTTGTCTACTCTCACAAACACATCAAAATTACAACAAAACTACAAAACATCTATCAGTGGGAGTCATCTGAAGGCTAGCTAAACAGAATTTCTACAACTGTGGACATAAAGAAGAAGCCACCTTGAGACTGGGAGAAGGAGTGAAGATGCAAAAATGGGCTGGTTCCACATCTGCATGTGGTTGTTGAAAATTGAGAAGGATATCTCAGCTGCAAAGGTCTTCCTAGAAGAGCAAGGGGTTCTGGCACCATACTGGGTGTTCCCAAGCATAGAGCTCTGGTGCCAGAAAGAGAAGTCCCCACAACTCTGGCAATGAAAACCAGTGGAGATTGTGACTGTGAAAATGAAGGCTGTGGAGTCCCAGGCATCCATGTCAAAGGGCCCAGGAATGTACTTACTGGCTAAAAGACTCACTTGCCCTGAGTTCCAGCAATGGGGCAGCAGCTTGAAAGGCACTTGGGACATCTGGAGAAAAAATAAATTGAGTGTCTTCAAGGTGAGTGCTGAAGGGGTAACTTTCTCCCAGACATAAATATGAGTTTTCCCTCTCCTCAGCATGCAGGCAAAGGCAGCCATCATATCAGAGTCTCCAACAAACTGGCTAACAGTGTTTGCCCAATCCTGATAATTTCTTAAGACCCCGCCACTCCAAACTTGCAGGCCCACCCAAGCTGTTTCCAGTGGCTTTTCCATACAAATGGCCTGTTTTGGCTCATGTTACAGAATTTTCTAGAATCTCTTGAGGGTTTATAATCCCTAAACAAGCAACATTTGGTCTTGGTGTGCCCTCTACCTCTTGCTGAGCAGCCCCATACCTGGCATTAGCAGCAACCGGCCTCAGTTCATGGCTTGGCCTCTTGAGGAACCACCAAGAGAAGCGCAGGTTGCAGCCATCTGTGGATTGCTTGATGACTCTTTCCAGGTGGCCCTGGGCAGTGCACAGGCTGCTACTGAAATCGCCCTGTGGCAGCAGAGCCACAGGGCTGGCATGCCTTGTGGCCAGCTTCAGACTGAGCTGAAGCACATCCTAAGGCTTCATCTGAGGAGGACACATCCAAAGAGCAGACTGGGCAGCACCAAAGGCCTGCTAAATCCAATCCTCACTGGGATGGAGAACTCTCAGGGAGTTCTGCTCCATAGGATAACCCCTCACCAGCCAGTCCTCACAATCAATCAGCCTGAGAATAAATCCCTCTCATTGATGTGCAAAGAGAAACCAAATCTCAAGTACAATAGAAGAGTGCACATAACTCATATGAGGAATACACCTAGAGTACCTGGCTTAGGTGACTAAGAAAGACTGCGCCATTGGACCCCACAGGACACCTACTGCATAAGACCATCCACCATACTAATACTGGGAGACATAGCAGCCTTACCTAATACATAGAAACAAATACAGGAAGGCAGACGGAATGGGGAGACAAAGAAACATGTCCCAAATGAAGAAATGAACAAAGCTCCAGAAAATGAACTAAACAAAAGGGAGACAAGCAATCTATCAGATGCAGAGTTCTAAACACTGTTTGTAAAGATACTCAATGAACTTAAGAGAAGAGTAGATGAACTCAGTGAGAACTTTAACAAAGAGATAGAAAACATAAAAATAGAGATAGAAAACATGAAAAATAATCAGTCAGAAATGAAGAATACAATAATTGTAATGAAGAATGTATTGGAGGAATTCAGCAGCAGATTAGATGAAGCAGAGTGTCAGATCAGCAATTTAGAAGATAAAGTAGCAGAAAATACCCAAACAGAACAGTAACAAAAAAAAATAATCCCACCCCCTCAAAAAAAGGATAGTTTAAGGGGGTCTCTGGGACAACATCAAGTGAACCAACATTCGCATCATAGAAGTACCAGAATGAGAAGAGAGAGAGCAAGGAATTGGAAACCTAATTAAGAAATAATGACAGAAAACTTTCCTAACCTGGTGAAGAAAATAGATATACAACTCCAGAAGTCACAGAAAGTCCCAAGGAAGTTGAATCCAAAAAAAAACAAAAAAACAAAAAAAACAAAAACAAAAACAAAAATCAAAACTCACACCAAGACACACTATAATTAAAATGCCAAAGGCTAAATACAAAGAGAAAATCTTAAAAGCAGCAAGAGAAAAGTATCTCGCTACCTAAAAGGGGCTCTTATAAGATTGTCAGCTGATTCTCAACATAAACTTTGTAAACCAGAAGGTATTGGCATGAAATATTCAAAGTGATGAAAAGCCAGGACCTACAACCAATATTACTCTACCAAGAAAAGCTATCATTTAGAATCAAAAGACAGATGAAGAGATTTCCAGACAAGAAAAATCTAAAGGAGTTCATCAACAGCAAACCAGTATTATAAGAAATGTTGGAGACGCTTTTTGAAGAAGAAAGATAAAAATCTGAATAATATAATAACAATAACTGCATATCTAACAACAATTACTTTAAAGGTAAATCAATTAAGTGCTCCGATCAAAAGAAATAAGGTGGCTGGCAGTATCGATTCAGTTCCACCTTGGTGTCTTCAACAGTAGACATGCTCTCCACTATGATGAATCAACGTTTTGTTCCTGCTATCAATTATCCTAATACTTCCTTAATTTCTGATTCTCTTCTAATATATCTTGCCTATTGCCTTATGTACCTGTTCATTCTGCCCTTCCTAATTTCTCCATACTCCCTGTATTTCTTTTAAGGCTTTCATTTCAGCCTCTTTAATGAAAGTTCTAATTTGTCATTTTTTAATACAAAGCCCTCTTTTTGGTAAAGCTCTCCTGCCAGAGGGTCTTCTAGGCTGCTTGCTAGTCCACAGGTAGCTACAGTGGTCAACTGATTTTTGACTACGGTGTAAACAATTAAATAGATTGGATATTCTTTCCAACAAATTTTGCTAGAACGGTCAGGTACTTAAACTCACAAAATGAAAGCAAAACAATAAAAATGATCTGGCAATCCCACTTCTGGGTATATATCCAAAGGAAATTAAATCACTATTTTGAAGAGGTATCGGCACTCATGCTCATTGCAGCAGTATTTACAATAGACAAGATATGAAAACAATCTAAGTGTTGATTAAGAAATAGATAAAGAAAATTATATATATATATATGTATATATGTGTGTATGTATATATTAATATCATTAGGCTATACAAATAAAAAGAAATCCTGTCATGTGTGACATGGATGAACCTGAAGGGCATTATGCTAAGTGATATAAGCCAGACAAAGAAAGATAAATACTGTATAATTATCACTTATATGTGAAATCTAAAAACAAAACAAAAAAAGGCCAAACTCATAGGAAAAAATCGCAATCCATTCTTCACCACTTACACAAAAAATAACTCAAAATAAATAGATCATGGACTTAAATGTAAAACTGTATTAAAACAATAAAACTTCTAGAAGCAAACATGCTACAAAAGTTTTGTGAACTTAGGTTAGACAAAGATTTCTTAAACATGGCCCAAAAGCATAAAATAAATTCATATAAATTGAACTGAACTGCAATTAAGAACTTTTGTCATTCAAAAGATACTAAAAAGAAAAGCCACAGATTGGGAGAATATATTTGCAAATCACATATCAATCAGACAAAGGACTTGTAACACAAAAATATGTTTAAAACTCCGAAAACTCAGTGATAATAAAACAAGCAGCCCAATTTGAAAATGGTCAAAACATTAGCACAGACATATCAGTAAAGAAAATGTACACATTTCAAATGACATGAAATGTTGCTCAATATTATTAATAATTATGGAAATTAAAATAAAATTATGAGATACCACTAAATACCTATTAGATTGGTTTAAAAAAAATGAAAAGGTCACTGGCAATACAAAGTGTTGGCAAGGATATGGAGCAAATCCACCTCTCCTACCTTTCTGTTGAGAATGCAAAATTCTGCAGCCACTTTGTAAAACTGACATTTCCTACAAAGTTAAACATTCACTAACCATTTAACCCAGCAATCCCACTTCTAGATAATTATTCAAGTGAAACAAAAATTTATATTCACATAAAATCATGATTGCAAATGTTTACAGCAGTTTCATTAATAATACCCCAAATTGGGAACAACCCAAATATCCTTCTATTGGTGGATGTATATTCATAGAGTGAAATACTACTCAGCAAGAAAAAGAAGTGAATTACTAATAGATGCAACAATGTGAATCTTAAAGGCATTATGCTCAGTGAAAGAAGTCAGATTCAAAGAGACACATACTGTTTGATTTCTCTCATATGATATTCTGGCAAAAAATGTAAAGATTACAAGTAGATCAGTGATTGTCAGGGTTGGGGTGGAGAATTGAGTAGAAAAGGACATGGAAGATCTTAAAGGGGTGATGGAAGTTCTATATATTATGTTGTTTGGTTTTATGACAATGCATTTGTCAAAATCTGAAGAACTGTATACTAAAAAGGGTAAATTTTACTGTTTTAAAGCGTATATTAATTTAAAATGGTGGTGAATAGGTACTGCTTGTTTTTGTAATGTAGAGAAATTCAGCCTCTAAGTAAAAATTTTATGAGATTAAAAATAGGCAAATTGAAGTTACTTCCATAAACCTTTCAAATGTAGAAAACCTCTAGTTTTCATTTTGAAGTTTTATAATCTGTTTTGTGTTACTTTCTGTATTGTTACACAATCTTTTCCTTTAAAAGATAACAAGTCTTTACCCATAGTATTTACAATGTCATCATATGTGGTGTTATAGTAGTAGAAAGTGGTAATTGTCATAGGCTCAACATTTATTTAATTTTACATAATAACTGAACAATGAGTACTTGAAGACCTATCCTGCATTATGAGTTACTCGATTATTCAAAATTTAATATCTCAATTTTCATTCACCAGCATCCCGCTCTCCTGTTCAGAAGTAAAATAAAGAACACTGAACTCTTATCAATTTCTACCTGGGCTCCAGTGTCCAATTTGTTCTTAACTTAGTGGTAGGCCTTAGATCCGTCAGTTTCTTTGTATTTCAATCTATAAGATAAAGACATGTAAAACTGTTCTTCATAGAATTCTTGAAGCTCATTAAAATTTACAAAATATGTTTATGGTAGAAAAGCAAGTAGGTAGAAATCCAGATTCCTAGCCCTTGCTTCAGGTAAGGTAGTTCTACATTAATCTCGATTGCATATTATTTTAAGGAAGAATGGGGCTACTGGTAAAGTAGTTTTGAAAAACAGCTGTCTAGATATTCCTTTTCACTTCTATAATTCCTGTTCAAATATTTAATTATCAAATTAGTGTGCAGCTCCATTCAGATACATATTTTAGACACAAAATAGAAACAATGTAAAATGTCCCTGTAGCCCTCCCTCCCAAATAAAACAATAAAAAATGATTGTGTTGGAAATATGCAAGCCATAATCTTAAACCCTCTCTTCTCAGATGATGTACTAAGATTGTTGGCATGTATACAAATATCACTGGCCTCTTCAAAACGAATAGAGATGACTTAGAATCTCAATAGTCTCTTCACATAGTCTGGGCAGGTAATCAGGAAAACCACATCCTTGACAGAAACACAAATTAAGTAAGTCATTTTGCACTGATTTGTATTCCAGTAAGGGTGAACTTACAAAGTACATCTTGGTTTAGAATACTTATAAAAATTCCAATGTTTAATATTTTTTGGACTGGAACAAAGAAGTTACTGAAAGACCAGCATAACACAGAAAGAGTCATGGCAAATATATGTGTAGAATGGAGTAATTTCAACCACATCCTGTGGTCAATATTCAGATGGTGCACACAATCTGCAAAAGTTTCTCACTTGTCATGTAACCTCAAAGTAAAATTTATTTGCCAAAACTAAAGAAAAGTAAAGTGGTGGAAAAGAAAAGCTATTAAATTTGACTCAATTTTTGGCTGACCTAACAAATAACAATATGTCTTCGGCAAGTAATTTTCTGTTTCTGGGCCTTGGTTTCCTTATCTCTACAATAAAAGGGTGTAAATATTTAATCTCTAAATTTCTTATCCATATCTAATAACATTCTACAGTCTAAGGAAAAGGACTTAAGTGTTTGCTACTAATTCTTTTCATCTAGCTATCTTCAAATACAATATTTGTTAAGAAACAAAGCCTGACTGTGAAAGAATCTTCATGTTAAAATGCCAATTGCTCCCAGCTGTTGCCTGAGGGAAAACACCTCACTGTGAGCACAACCTCAGATCAAATTCTATGCTGTCATTACAACTCAGAATCAATCATATAGAAATATTTGATGAGTAGCCAACCCTGATTCCTGCCATTTTTCTTCCCATGTTTGCTCAATATTTCCAAAATCTTCTATAGAGAGGAAAAATGTATGCTTAATAGTTTAGAAAGATCTGTATGTAATATAAATCTTCAGAGATTTTGTTCAAGATCTCACTAAGCCCAGCCCACCTCAGTATGATTTGAAGATCAGAGAAACTTTCAGTAATATTAAAGATTCCAATCATTCTGGTCAATTCTTTACAAATGATATTTTAAACTACTTTTAATTTGCCTAAATTTTCTATAAAATTGAAAAATTAAAAAAAAATAATAACCTTTACTTAGATAATATTATTCTGCTCTATGGAGCAGCAACATTTTTTTTTCTTCCAAAACAAACAAAAAATCAAAACTTACTTGTGAGGAGGGGGTATTCATGAATTATTGATGTGTTGAAAACAATAAGGGTGTTCAGAAATACTGTTAGATTGAGTTATAGCTCAATGATAAGGAGAACAAAGGCCAGTAATCTGAATCTCTTTATCAGGTTACCAGACAATTGAATGCTCAGGAAAGACAAGGAGACTATGCTTACCTTAGTGAAACTTCTTTCCACACTGAGGAAACATGTCATCTAATCATGTGCTGCCAACAGTAGGAAAAATCAGTATAGTGTCAGATTTTGGGAGATGGTGCTCACCTATATAGTTTTTTCTAATGGAGTGATTTGGCAAACATATTAGTTTTTAAACCAACTCCTTTGATTTGAGGGTACGGGGAATATATATTTACTTCTGATAAATGTAAGATTGTCTATTATGGAAAATTTATAAATCAGCTCATTGTTAGAATCTCTACTAGGGTACAAATATGCTTTATCACAGAATTACTAATACATTTAAGGTTGTAAAAAGCTACTCATAAAACTCAAATCATGCTTTGAGTTATAAGCTTTTGAGCTTCTGTTTGTTTTCAATGAGGGGCTTCAAGTTGCTACTGTTTGATCCCATACAGTAGGTGTCAAGTTCCATTCTCAGGATTAATGAGCAGGATGATGGAGGGTAGAGATTAATGCTCATCTATGAGAATAGGCCAAATGGGAATACATGTATGCCTAACACCTATGGTGGTCAGGCCCCTGTATTTTGAGGTCTCAATTTTAACTGAATTTTTTTTTCAAAATTTATAAAACTTTTATTTCTTTTTAAAATTAAACTTATTGAGGTGACATTGGTTAATAAAATTATATAGATTTCAATTGTACAGTTCAAAATACATTATATGTATATTGCATTGTGTGTTCACCACCCAAAGTTAAGTTTCTTTCTGTCACCTGTGACTGGATTCATTTAAGGTACATGTGACTTTATATCTCTTATGGTCCCAAGAACTTGCCATTTTTGAGTTTTATGTATTGGGGAGACATTGGTGTACCAGCTCAAAGAGAAATTTGTCTAAACTAACTTCAGTCTTTCCTGCTTTCTCCCAGAAAGGAGTAGGAAGAGTGATCCAGAGAAATTTGAACACAGCTGACTTGGAATAAGCAGATCAAAAGGAGACAGGGTTTGGAAATAGATCTATCCATTGAAATGTGCAGGATACTGGACAGTAGGGTCTGAGGGGATAGAATAGACACAGAGTATGGGAGGAAGTCTATTTCCACAAGCAGAACTCATTTAAATGGTTTAAATGTAGATGGTATACCAGGCAAGTAGTGAGCATTGGAAGAGGGAAACTAACATACGATAATGTGGTATTTTGTGTAGGGCAGGGCCATATACAGTTAATGGAAATCCAGGGATAGATGATACTTATAAGTTACAGGAGGCAAGCCAGCATACAGACAGACATGAGGGAAATCCCTTTTGGGACTGTAGCATCTCAGCCACTATTCTAGGCTTAAAATAAGACTCAGGTACCAGAGAAGTAAACTAGAAGAGCAAAACATGAGTACAGCCTTAGGGCAGAGTTCAGCAAACATTTTCTATAAAGGGTCAGACAGTAAATAATTTAGGCTTTCCAGGTGATACATTTTCTGTTGCAACAACTCAGTTTGGCTTTTGAGCCACAAAAACAGTTATAGACAATACATAAATGAATGAGCATAGCTGTGTTTCAAAAAAAATAATTCACAAAAGTAGGCTGACCTGATAATCAAAACTGGAGAATGATGGGTATAGCTGAGTCTGAGGAAAAAGGCCCAATTATCATAAATGTGGCATAAGATAAAGGCTGACACAGCAACAAGGGCAACATGATAGTCCCATAATGTTGGCTTGTAGCTCTGTCCTGTGGTCAAATGGGTTCCAGTCTAGGGTAACACTGAGCCTGTAGTCTTGAAAAATCAGGAGTCTCAGCTGTTAGGAGGGAGGAAGCAAACACTTTGAACCAGACAAAGGCCCGCTAGAAAGAGCCTGTAATAGCTCTCTGAATTCTTCAATTTGATTTTTGTCCAAATTTTGCTTAGTGCCAATATATAAGTTTGTCCCATAGGAAAGTACAGTGTAACTACTGGAAAGGCTAAAAAGACTAATATCATAGAGATACTGATTCCAAATCTGTGATAGATTATTTTTTATCACTGTGCTGCACTGTAAAATGAGGATTATATGAATCTTTGAGCCCATTTTTTTTCCTTTTTTAAAATTTTATATTAGTTTCAGGTATGCAGTACAACAGTTAGACATTTATATGATTTGTGAAGTGATTCCTCCCAATTACTCTAGCACCCATCTGGCTCTACACATAGCCATTACAATACTATTGGTTATATTCCTTATGCTGTACTCTACATCCCCGAGAATGTTTTGTAACTACTAATCTGTACTTCTTTATCCCTTCACCATTTTCATCCAACTCCCCAAACCCCTTCCCTCTGGCAATCGCCAGTTTGTTCTCTGTATCTGAGTCTGTTTTCATTTAGTTTGTTCCTTTTGTTCTTTGATTTCACATATAAGTGAAATCATATGGTATTTATCTTCCTTTGTCTGACTTATTTCACTTAGCGTAATATCCTCTAGGTTTATCCATGTCGCTGAAAATGGTAAGGTTTTATTTTTTTTTTATGGCTAAATTATATTCCATTCTTTATATGTGCAACATCTTCTTTATTCAATCATATTGATGGGCATTTAAGTTGCTTACATATTTTGGCTAATGTAAATAGAGCTGCAGTGAACATAGAGTTGCATATATCTTTTCAAATTAGTGTTTTGGTTTTCTGTGGATAAATATCCAGAAGTGGCTATTGCTGAGTTAAAAGGTAGTTCCATTTTAATTTTTTGAGGAACCTCCAAAATGTTTTCCATAGTGGTTGTACCAATTTGCAATCCCACCAAGAGTATATGAGAGTTCTCTGTCTTCTACAACTCAGCCAACACTTGTTGTTTTTTGATTTATTGATAGCTATTCTGTAAGGTGTGAAGTAATATCTCATTATGGTTTTAATTTGCATTTCTATGATGATTAGTGATCTTGAGCATCTTTTCATGTGTCTATCGGTCATCTATATTTCCTCTTTGGAGAAATACCTATTCAGGTCTTCTGCCCATTTTTTTAATTGGATTGTTTGTGTTTTTTAGTGTTGAGTTGTATGAATTCTTTATAAATTTTGGATATTAGCTCCTTGTCAGATGTATCATTAGCAAATATCTTCTCCCATTCAGTAGGTTTTCTTTTCGTTTTGTTGATGGTCTCCTTTGCTGTGCAAAAAAATTTTTAGTTTGATATAGTCCCATTTGTTCATTTTTCTTTTTTGTTTCCCTTGCCCAAGGAAATACATCAAAAAAAATTACTAATAGCAATATCGAAAGAGTTTACTGTCTATGTTTTCTTCTAGAAGTTCTATGGTTTTGGTTTTACATTTAAGTCTTTGTATTTTATTGATTGATTGATTGATTGATTGATTGATTTAGGCAACCCTTGGTTGACCTCACAGATTGCAAGGGCCGTGTCAGCTTAAAATCTCTTAATTTTTATTTTCATTTTTTATGACTAAAGCACCTCGTCTTCCTAGGTGGTCTCTCATCCAAGTACTAACCAGGCCCGACCCTGCTTAGCTTCCGAGATCAGATGGGATTGGACTTGTTCAGGATAGCATGGCTGTAGACTGCATTGAAGTTTTTAATCCATTTTGAATTTACTCTTGTATATGGTACAAGAAGGTGGTCCAGTTTCATTTTGTTATATCTGTCCAGTTTTCCTAACGTCATTTGTTGAAGAGACTGTCTTTACCTCATCGTATACTTTTATCTCCTTTGTCATAGCTTGGATGACTATATAGGCATGGACTTATTTCTTGGCTCTCCATTCTATTCCCTTGATCTATGTATCTGTTTTTATGCTAGTACCATGCTGTTTTGATTACTGTAGCCTTGTAGTATAGTTTGATATCAGGTAGTGTGATACCTCCAAAGTCATTCTTTCTCGAGATTGCTGTGGCTATTTGAGAATTTTTATGGTTCCATATAAATTTTAGGATTATTTGTTCTAGTTCTGTAAAAAACGTCATTAGTATTTTTTTTAATTTTTAATTAATTATTTATTTTTTATGGTGACATTGGTTAAAAAATTCAATAAGTTTCAACTGTATACTTTAACAATAAGGCACGTGTATGTGTGTGTGTGTGTGTGTGTGTGTGTGTGTATATATATATATATATATATATATATATTTTTTTTTTTTTTTACACTGTGTGTTCGCCTCCCATAGTTAGATTTCTTTCTCTCACCACATATTTAACCCCCTTTACCCCATCTGTCTCCCCGCTCTCCCCACCTCCTACCCTCTGGTAACCACCCATTGGTATTTTGATAGAGATTGTAGTGCATCTACAAATTGCTTTGGGTAGTATGGCCATTTTAATGATGATTATTCTTTCCACCCATGAGCACAGTGTATATTTCCATTTATTTGTATCTTCTTCAATTTCTTTTTTAATGACTTATAATTTCTTGAGAACAAGTTTTTTACCACTTTGGTTTATTTGATTCTTATGTATTTTACTGTTTTTCATGCAATCATAAATTGGATTCTTTAAAAAAAATTATTTCTGATAGTTCATCATTGATGAATAGAAATGCAACCAACTTCTGAATATTGATTTTATACCCTGTTACTTTACTGACCTTATTTATCAGTTCTAACATTTTTTTTTTTGGTAGTATCCTTAGGGTTCTCTATATATAGTATCATGTCATCTGCAAATAATGACAGTTTTTCTTGAGCCCAATGTTTCTTACAGTGTTCTTATGATGATTCAATGAAATAATGGATGTGAACATTCTTTGTAACCTATGAAGTGCTCTACATATCCTGGTTATGATCACATTTATGATAAGCAATACTCTTGTTTAGTCATAAATTTCTCTCATCTCCACACTCTTCTTAAATAAAAAAAAGTCTACTCTGTTACAATACTAAGTTGTATTACTCAATTAGACAACAAGGAGGTAGTTTAATAAACTCATCTTACAGAGTAAACTGTCCATCTTAACCAATTCAGTCATTTGGCATATGCAATATAAGGAAGTAGAAGAGTCCTACTCAATATTACACTAGTTACAGCCAGTTGGTTACTTTCCTGGAATCTTTGTAAGTGGGTAGCAGTAAGGGTGTGTGTAGCAAGAAATGATGTAAAAATAAGCAATAAAATTAATTAAGAGAAGGAAATGAGGAGAAATAATTTAACCTAGACGTGGGATAGTAAAGAAATTATAACTGAGAGAGAATATTTTTCAAAGAAATGTTGCTAATTAAATATATATCCAAATTAAATTTTGTCCTACATACAAATGGCTAAGAAACATATGAAAAGATGCTCAACCTTGTTAGCTATTAGAGAAATGCAAATCAAAACCACAATGAGATACCATTTCACACATGTTAGAATAGTTATTATCAACAGGACAAGTAATAATAAATGTTGCAAAGGATGCAGAGAAAAAGGTACCCTCATACACTGCTGGTGGGACTGCATATTGGTATAGCCACTATGGAAAACAGTATAGAGTTTCCTCAAAAAACTAAGCATTGATCAACCATATGATCCAGTAATCCCTCTACTGGTTATTCACCACAAAGGCTTGAAAATTCAGTTCTGAAAAGATATTTGTACACCGATGTTTATAGCACCATTATTCATGGTGGCCAGGACATGGAAGCAACAAAAGTGTCTTACAATAGATGATTGGCTAAAAATGCGGTGGTACATATATACAATGGAATATTACTTAGCCATAAGAAATTAAATAAATTTTGCCCTAAATTGAAATTTGGAGATGAGTTGTCTGTATATTCAGTCTCATGTCATTCTCATAGCAAGGGGTCAGACACTATTTCATCCTAAGCTAAAAGTGGTGGCAAATGAGAGACTATGGTCAGTTGTAATATAATGTGTAGACCTTTCCTTCTACTCTGCCAGCCCATAGCATTGCAGAAATTATGAGAAATATTGGTTTCTATATCTTCTCCTTGGCACTAATTCCCATGCCCTTAGGTTGTTTTGAGGCAGGTGTTGAAACATAGAGGTATTGATTGCTGCCTTGGGTAGCCAGCTTTCTCCAGTCCCTGAGCAATTGGAAAGTCAGTCTGGGACTAGTGAATTAAAGTCAATTATCAGGCCCAGTCACCACACTGAGTAACTGTTTCTGCTGACAACAGTGAGAATTGAGCTCTCAGAAGGGAAATGAAAATGCAAGAATTGGAGATTTAAAATTAGGAACAATTTCAGGAAACAGACTGGTAAGGAGAACCACTATAATATCACATTTTAAAGCTACACTTAGGCTTTACCTAGAGACACAGCCTCATTTGTCAGGGAAAATATTGCTAGCCTATGAGATTACAGGGGAAAAATGTTGAGAGCTTCTAGTGTTTTAGGCAAACATGAAAGAACCAGGGTTATCCCCTTGGTATATCCCCTTTGTATCTTCTTCAATTTCTTTTTTAATGATTTATAATTTCTAAGTACTAAGTACTTAGCAGGCCAGCTTTATTTACCAAAAGCATCTATCTTGTCTACATACTTGCCATGCTGTTTAATTCCAAGTATCCCAGCCTTTCTATTTGTCAGCCAGTTCTACTTTTATGGAGAAGCAAAATGTCACTGAGATCAAGCTTGTGATCTATTTACCAACTAGTTTGGTCTCTGTACATTTATCGTATTATGAGGAGAATAATTAACACAAAGCAATATGGATGCTTAGCCCCAATGCATTGCCTTGCAAGCCCTGTTTCTACTCCAAATAGTAAATTGAATCTGATACATCTTCATAACCAGCGGGGGAAAAAATGGATTATGTCTTTCTCCCAGATGCTATATCAATTACGCTGTTCACTATTGTATTTGTCTTTCAGAGTTCTGGGAAAGCTTCATCTTTAGTATGCTCATGATGATAAACTCTTTCATATAGAGGGACACTATATCTATTCCACACTACCACTCCACTCCACCTAATTCTGAAGGTACTTTAACAACAACAACAACAACAACAACAACAAAATACAAAACAAAAAACAAAACAACAAAAAAAAAACTTAGGCATAAGAAGTTGTTCATGAAATATGCTATTATTTCAGAAGCATAATTAACAGACTACCTAAATCAAAAGTATCTCATATCATGCCCCTGCTAATGATCTACTAGGATGTACAAAATTTTAGTGAGCAACTCCTCTGTAAGTTCCTGTGTCACCCACTGTGCTAAATTCTGGGGATGCAATATAGTAAAGGAGAAGGACACATAAATCAATGTTTCGACTGTATCACAAGTGCCAAATGGAGATAAGCACAGAGTGCTAAGAGAACACAGAGGAGAGAGACATGTAGCATGAGAGCCTGAGTGAGAACGCAAGCACTAACTTGACAAAAATTATAGGCTGGAGACACTAAATATGAGGTTCTCTTGCTTCAGATTTCAATGAAGGCTAGTACTGGCAGAAATTATGCTATCCATAAACACTCATTTCAGGCTGTTACATTTCTATGTAGATTTCATAGCCCAAAACTGTCTCTGAATATAGAAATAGCCTCTATCTGCACTGTCCAATATGGTAATCGCTAGCCACATGTGGATCTCTAAGTGCTTGAAATATGGCTAGTACCATTGAAGAACAGAATTTTGAATTTTTCTGAATTTTAATTAGTTTAAATATAAATTCTCACATGGGTTTACTAGTTACCATATGACACAGCACAGGTCTAGACAGTATGCAAGTTAAGATGGGGAAAATAGGAAAGGGAAAAATGGCATAGATGACAGAGGCTTTGTTCATCCCTGTTGAGACCAAATCAAAGCTGTGACAGAAACAGGAGCAAACAGTAAAGAAAGTCGCCTAGAATCTGATGAACAGAAGTACTACGACTAGGTAGAGAAATAAGAAATCACTCTGTAATGGCAGAAGGTAGGAGTGGGTGAAGACATTAGGCTGCCCGGTCCCCAGCAGTTGAGTGGGACAGAGGCTATGGCAGCTGCAGCCCTCAGCTGCAGTCAGCAGCTGTATATGTCTCTTAAAGGGTCTGTGTCCATGAGTGGACTTTTAAGGTGATAGACTTGCTTGTTCTGAGCAACAGTGCCAGGTTGACTGCTTGAGGGGCACCAGGAACTTATAGGGGAACACTGATTTGTCGGATCGAGGGTCAGAGGTGAGGCTCCCTCTGGGCAGAAATGCTGGCAGTATCCATTGTTCCTTTATTGAGCCCTGATTCTCTCCCAGTATGCTTACTCAGTGCCTCCCATAGCTGAGAAGTCAACAAACTGAATAACAGAGGTTGCTCCACCTAGAGGATTCCCTGAAACTCCACCTTCCGCAACTAACAACCCCACCCAAGCAACAGCAAGATGTGTCCTAGGTGAGTCCCCATGCTCCTTGCTGAGCAGAGCCAAGACTCACACTGGTGACAGCTGGCCTTGATTTTTGGTATGGTTTCCTGAGGTAACTATAAGTACAGCATCTGTAGAATGCTTGCTGAAGCTTAACAGGTGGCCTGGAGCAGCACAGGCTTGCGCTAAACTTGGCCAGAAGCTAAACACCCCCTCAGGACTGTGCCACTGGACACCTAGTACACAAAGCCACACCAATAAGACTGGAAGACATAGGAGCTTTGCTTAGTATATAGAAACAGACACAGAAAGGCAGCAAAAATGGGAAGACAAAGAAGCAGAAATCATATGAGAGAACAGAATAGAGATCCAGGAATAATGGAATTAAGCAATCTCACAGATGCAGAGTTGAAAACACTGGTTATAAAGATGCTCAATAAACTTAGGGGAAGTGTAGATGAATTCAGTGAGAACTTGAACAAAGAGATAAAAAAAAAAAAAAACATAAAAATGGAAACTATAAAAGGGAACCGGTCAGAAACGAAGAACACATTATGTGAGATGAAGAGTATGTTAGAGGGAATCAATTGAGTTGATAAAGAAGAGGATTGAACCCATTGACATAGAGGATGAGGAACCCAAGGACACTCAATCAAAATGGCAAGAAAAAAGAAATGAAGACAATGATAATAATATAAGAAGCCTATGAGACACAATTAAATAAAAAAAAAAAAATCATGTCATAAGGGTACCTGAACGAAAACAAGAAGTTGAAGAGCTATTTGAAGAAATAATGGTGGAAATCTTCCCTAACCTGGTGAAAGAATTAGATATATGATCCCAGGAAGCTCAGAGAATTTTGAGAACCCAAAGCTCAGTGGAACCCAAAGAGGCTCACGCCAAGATACATGATCATTAAAATGCCAAAGGTTAAAGACAAAGAGACTCTTAAAAGCAGCAAGAGAAAAGCAATTACTTACCTACATGGGAGTACCCATAAAACTGGCAGCTGATTTCTCAAAAGAAACTATTCAGGACAGAAGTGTTTGGCACAAAATATTTGATATGATGAAAACCCAGGATCTACAACCAAGAATACTTTATCCAGAAAAGCTATCATTTAGAGTCGAAGGACAAATAAAGAGCTTCCCAGACAAAAATAAGCTAAAGGAATTTATCAACACCAAGCCAGTATTACAGTAAATGTTGGAGGGACTTCTTTAAGAAGAAAAATCATGTATCAAAAACACAAATAACGAATGGTAATAATTACATTCCTATCAAAAAGTACCTCAAATGGAAAATAAGTGCTCCAACCAAAAGATAGAGTGGCTGAATGGATAAGAAAACAAATCTCCTACATATGCTGCCTACAAGAGACTCACTTTGGATTAAAAGACACAGACTAAAATGAAGGGGATGGAAAAAGAAATGCCTTTATGTGTATTGTGCTGAATGAAATAAGTCAGATAGAGAAAGACAAATATCAACCGATTTCATGTACATATGGGATCTAAAAAACAAAATAAACGAGAACAAAAATGGAATAAACTCATAGATACAGAGAATATTTTTAGGGCTACTAGATGGGAGGGGTGTTGGGGGGATGGCGAAAAAGGGCAAAGGTATTAAGAAATACAGAGAGAAAAAAAATGATGTAGATGATAAAGACTCCTTTCATCCCTCTGGAGACCAAATCAAAGTTGTTACAGTAATAAGGAGCAGCAGCAAGAAAAATCACCTGGGAGCAAGATGAACAAGCCATACAACTAGGAAGAAGCCTAGGAATTCACCCTGCAATGGCAGAAGGTAGGACGGAGCAAGGATGTGGGCCTGCTGGGTCTTGAACGGCTGAGTGAGATAGAGGCTGCGGCAGCGGCAGTGGCAGAAGCCTCTTAAAGGGGCCGCATCCACGAGCAGAGTTTTGCGATTACAGACCTGCTCACTCTGAGCACCAGTGCCAATTTGGCTGCATGCAGGATTCACCAGGGACTTACAGGGAGACATTATCGGAGTGAGGGCCGAGGCGAGATTCGCACTGTACAGAAGTGCCATCAGAATCTATTGTTCCCTGTTGAGCCCTCGCCCCTCTCAGTGCTGGGACAGAGCACCGCCATAACAGTGACATCATCAAATTGGATAAGAGAGGTTTCTCTGCCCAGAGTATTCCCTGAAACCCTGCCTTTCCCAACTCAGGGCCCCACCCAAGCCACATCCAGCTATATCCTCAGAGAGTCAGGTGCTCCTTGCTGAGCAGTGCCTTGACTCACACTGGAGGCAGCTGGCCTTGGTTTCTGGTGTGGCCTTTTGAGGCAACTCTAAGCACAGCATTTGTGGATTTCTTGCTAATTCTTAACAGGTGGCACCAGAGGGACAGAGGCTTAGGCTAAATTTGGCCTGTAGCTGAACCCCTCACAAGAGTGTGCCACTAGATATCTACTACACAAAGCCATGCTAATAAAACCAGGAGACTTAGGAGCTTTGCTTAGTACATAGAAACAGACACAGAAAGGCAGCCAAAGTGGGAAGACAACGAAGAGGAAACCATATGAGAGAATAGAACGGAGATCCAGATAAAATGGAGTCAAATAATCTAACAGATGCAAAGTTCAAAACACTGGTTATAAAGATGCTCAATGATGTTTTGGGATGTGTTGAGAACTTCAACGAAGATAAAAAACAGAAAAATGGAAATGGAAATTATAAGAGGGAACTATGCAGAAATGAACACATTATCTGAGATGAGAAGTATATTAAATAGAATAAACAAAGAAATAAACAAAGTGAATAAAGAAAAGGATCAAAAGCCCTATCTAGAAGAGAAAGCCAAGAACACTCAATCAGAATGGCAAGAAAAAGATATCAAGACTATAAAAATCATTCAAGGAAGATATGGGACACTATTAAGGGTCCAAACATTTGTCTGATCGGCATAACTGAAGAAAATGAAGATGTTGAATAGCTGTTTGAAGAAATAATGATGAAAAACTTTCCTAACCTGGTGAAGGAAATGGACATAAAACCCTAGGAAGCTCAGAGAAATCTAAAATTCAGGGATCCAAAAAGGCCCACACCAAGACACATCATAATTAAAATGCCAAAGTTTAATACAAAGAAAGAATATTAAAAGCAGCATGAGATAAACAAATAATTACTTATAAGGGAATACCTATAAGACTGGCAGCTGATTTCTCAAAAGAAACTATGCAGGACAGAAGGGCTTGGCAAAAAATATTCGACAGGTTGAAGACCCATGATTTACAACGCTGAATAATTAATCCAGCAAAGCTACCATTTAGAGTTGAAGGACAGATAAAGAGCTTCTTAGAAGAAAATAAGCTAAAGAAATTTATCAACACCAAGCCAGTGTTACAGAAAATTTTGGAGGGATTTTTTTAAGAAGAAAAAAAAAAAGTATCAAAAACAGGAATAAAAAATGGTAGTAACTACATTCCTATCAATAAGTACCTTAAATGGAAAAGAACTAAATGCTCCAACCAAAGGATAGAGTGGCTGAAAGGATAAGAAAACAAGACCCCTACATATGAAAATAAAGGCGATGGGGAAAGATATTGTTTTGATGGATCTAGAATGTATTTAATTCAGATAAAGATAAACTCTATTGATTTCACTCATATGTGCAATCTAAGGAATAAAAAGAACAAACTAATCAAAAACAGACTCAAATATGGTGGACAATTTGGTGTTGGACAGAGGGAGAGGTGTTTGAGGGGCTGGGAGAATGAAGTGAAGGGTTAAAGAAGCACAGATTAGTAGCTGATGGATGGTCACGGGGATGGGGAGCACAGCATAGGGAATGCAGTTAGCATTAATACATTGGCTAGGTGGAGTGTCAGGGGAGGTTAGGAGCAATCGGAGGAATCGTTTTATGAACTATATAGATGTCTAACCAATGTAATGTATACCTGAAACTAATTAAAATAAATAAAGTTAAAAGAACAAAATACAGGATTCTGGGAAAGCATGGCGGAGTGAGAGACATCCTCAGATCTCTCCCCTTGAAACAACAATAAGCTGAACATCTAAACTCAACAAAAAAACACCCAAACTGCACAACAGCAAGTCTGAGCATGGGATGTATGCATAAGAGCTACCAAAGGTCAGAACCCTGGGTGTCGGGCGGTGTACTAGGACAAATAAAGAAGTTGCCTCTCGCAGCCACAGGAGCTCCTTGCAGGAGGAGGGAGAGGGGTGAAGGTGTGGTGACCTTTCTGATCAGCCCTGCCTGGAAGTGCTGGGACTTTTCTATGCAGCTGGCAACAATGCTAAGTCATCAGGGTAGAAAGCAGAGAAGTGGGATAGGACAGCAGAGGAACAAAAGTTGATTTTTACCGGACCCGGTTGCAATACCGAGGTTGAGCCTCAGCCCCCAACCCTCAACCCAGAGGTCCCATCCTCCCATACCTACCGAGACTGAATACCACAGAGACCCAGGGGAATCTGAGCAAACACTACCAAAACAGTTGCTAATACTGACAGAGACAGAAACTGAAAGTAGCGAGTGTGATTAAAGTCTATAAGAAAATAAAAGACGTTAGGCTTTATATAAAGCAGAGATCCAAGAGGCTTAGATGCCACCTACTGGAAACCAAAAGAAAAGCGCCTTCTTTGCGGCAGGCTAAAGAGAGACCTTTATATAATAAATCTTCTTTCTGGAAAAACAACAGAATTCACTTCTATTAATGCCTAGGCAGAGAAATAGTCCATTAAACACCATGAACAATCAAGGTGACAAGGCATCTCAGAAAGAAAAAAAAAATATCTCCAGCAAATGCGCTTACAGACATAGAAATATGCGACTTAAGTGACAGAAAATTAAGGATGGAACTTCTGAAAAAACTCAGTGAGTTCCGAAACGGGTCATATCAACAATTTCAGGAATCAAAAAAAAAAACAACTAGATGAGCAGAGCAAAGAGATTGAAACCATCAAAAAGAACCAAATAGAACTTCTTGAGATAAAAAACACACTACTACAAGAGTTGAAAAATGAAATAGCAAGCTTGGGAAATAGAGTCCACCAAAAGAAGGAAAGGTTAAGTGATATCAAAGATGGAAATCTAGAAATAAATCAGAAGAAAGAAGAGAGAAACCAAAGAATGAAAAATAATGAAAGAGAAATTCAATAACTAGCTCATACCATCAGGAGAGAAAACATAAGAATAATGAGCATTATTGAAAATAAGGAAAAGGAGCAGGGACTAGAAAGCATTTTCAGACAAATAGTGGAGAGAATTTCCCAAATCTAAGGAATGAGCTGGAACTTAGAATTCAAGATGTCAACAGAACACCCAATTATCTCAACCCAAAATGGTCTTCAACAAGACACATTATATTAAAGTTATCAAAAATCAAGGGCACAGATAGAATTCTCAGGGCAGCCAGGGAGAAGAAAACGGTAATGTTTAAAGGAAAACCCATTAGATTAGCATCGAACTTTTCAGCGCAGACCTTACAAGCCAGAAAGGAATGGGATCAAAATTTTAAACTATTAAGTGAAAGGAACTACCAGTCTAGAATAATGTATCCAGCTAAGCGGTCTTTTAGATATGAATGAGAAATTAAGACCTTTTCAGACATACAAAAATTGAGGGAATTCTCTACTATGAGTCCTGCAGTACGAGAAATTTTAAAAGGGATCGGCTCACCTAAAACAAAATAATAACAACAAAAAATACATGATTAGGAGTAAAGTGATTATCAGAAAAATAGAAACAGAGGAGTGCAATTCTCACGAAGAACAGGGCATTATAAGATTAAATAATAAGAAGAGAATTGCTATAGTAAGATAGTAATGAACGTTCAGCATACATAGAAACAAATTGAGATAACAATGACTGAAAAGGGGTGGATTCAATGATCCAAATTCGCAAAGTGGAATGGAGATAAGACACACACAGAAGAAAATGGACGACTGTATATATATAACTATCTTTTTCATATTTGTAATGGTAACCACACACCATAGAGTCAAGACTGAAGTATACAACATAAAAGAAGAAGAATCAGAGGCAAAACCCACAAAAACCAACCAAAATAACGGAAACAGAAACACCAGGACAAGGAAGAAATGGAAACACCGAATCACCAGAAATCAAAAGATAAAATGGCTATAAAAAGACCTCATATTTCAATAATCGCCCGATGTAAATGGATTGAACTCACCAATAAAAAGGCACAGAGTTGCAGAATGGATCAAAAAACAAAACTACAATATACTTCCTCCAGGAGACACATCTCAGTTCCAAACACAAATATAGACTCAAAGTGAAAGGGTGAAAAACAATATTTCAAACAAATGACATTCAAAGAAAAGCAAGAGTAGCGGTACTAATATGGGATGAAATAGACTTCAAAATAAAAAAAAAAAGGTAAAGAAAGATACTGAGGGACACTTCAAAATGATAAATGGAATCATGCACCAAGAAGACATAACACATTAATATCTATGCTCCCAATTAGGGAGCCCCTAAATATGTAAAACAATTACTAACAGAACTTAAGGGAGAAACAGACCAAAACATTATCGTAGTAGGGAACCAAATACCCCACTGTCGGATATGGACAGATCATCCAAACAGAAAAGCAATAAGGAAATAACATCCTTAAATGACACATTAGACCAACTGGACATAATCGACATTTACAGAGCCTTCCATTCCAAAACATCTGCTTATACATTCTTCTCTAGTGCACATGGAACATTGTCAAAAATTGACCACATACTGGGACACAGAGATAGCCTCAACAAATGTAAGAGGTTTGACATCATACCAACCATATTCTCTGACGATAATGCTTTGTTACTAGAGACCAATGGCAGAAAGATATTAGGAAGAACTACAAGTACATGGAGATTAAAAGCATGCTACTGAAGAATAACTGGGTCAGGGAAGAAATAAAAAGAGAGATCGGGAGATACATAGAAACAAATGATAATGATAGTACAACATATCAAAACTTTTAGGACGGACAAAAGTGGTCATAAGAGGAAAGCTCATATCATTATAGGCCTACCTCCAAAAACAAGAATGAGCCCAAATAAACAACCTAACGCTTCATCTTAAAAACAAACAAACAAACAAAATACTATATAATGAAGAACAAATGAGGCCTAAAATCAGCAGAAGAAAAGAAATAATCAAAATTAGAGCAGAAATAAAAGAAATTGATACCTAAAAAAAAAAAAAAAGAAAGAAAAAAAAGAAAAAATAAATGCAAAAAAGAGCTGTTTCTTTGAAGGTTAATAAAATTAACAAACCCCTGGAAAGACTCACAAAAGAAAAAAGAGAAAGGAAACAAATAAAGAAAAGCAGGGATGAAAGAGGAGAAATTACAACTGACATTGCAGAAATACAAAGGATAATACAAGAATACTATGAAAAAGAATATAACTTTAAATTTAATAACCTAGAAGAAAAGGACCAATACTTACAAAAATACGATTTTCCTAGGTCAGCAGAATGGAAATTGAAACAATCATCAAAAACCTACCAAAAAGTAAAAGTCTAGGACCAGATGGCTTCAACTGAATTCTAACTAACGTCTAAAGAAGATTTAATACCTATTCTCCTCAAACTCTTCCAAAAAATCGATAGGAAGCAGTATTTCCCAATTCGTTTTATGAGGTGAATACTACCTTGATACAAAAATCTGGTAAAGATAACACAAAAAAAGAAAACTGCAGACCAATATCACTCATGAACACAGATTCGAAAATCCTAAGTAAGATACTAGCGAACCAAAAACAGCAACATGTTCAAAAGATCATACACCACAATCAAGTGGGCTTGATCACAGAGGTACAGGGATGGTTCAACACACGCATATTGATTAATGTGATACACCACATAAACAAATTTAAAAAAATTAAGAATCATATGATCATATCAATAGATGCAGAAAAAGCCTTCGACAAGATACAGCATTGATTTATGATGAAAACACTTAACAGAATTGGTATAGAAGGAAAATACCTTAATATAATAAAGGCCATCTATGCCAAACCCTCAGCCAAAATTATACTTAATGGTGAAAAACTAAAAATCTTCCCTGTAAGATCAGGAACAAGATAAGGCTGTCCACTATCACCACTGTTATTCTATATAACTTTGGAGGTCCTAGTGAATGCAATCAGTCAAGAGAAAGATATAAAAGTCATCTGAATAGAAAAGAAGAAATCAAACTGTCACTATTAGAAGTCAAACTGTCACTATTTGATGACATGATTCTCTGTATAGAAAACCCTAAATGCTTCACAAGAACACTACTAGAAACAATAAGCAAGTATAGTAAAGTCTCTGGATACAAAATCAATGTTCAAAAATCCAGTGTTCCTATACTCTAATAATGAAGCGTCAGAAAAAGAAGTGAAAAAAAATAATCCTTTTGCAATTGCAAGAAAAAGAATAAAATATCTAGGAATAAATTTAACAAAACATGTGAAGGGCCTATATAATGACAACTACAAGACTCTATTGAAAGAAATCAAAGAAGATACAAAGAAATGGAAAAATATTTCATGTTCTTGGTTTGGAAGAATCAACATAGGTAAAATGACCTTATTACCTAAAGCATTATACAGATTTAATGCAATCCCCATCCAAATCTCATTGGCTTCTGTTTTTTAAGAATTAGAACAAAAAAACAAAAAACAAAAAAAATCATCAGATTTTTATGGAAGCACGAAAGACCCCGAATTGACAAATCCATCCTGAGAATAAAGAACAAGGCTGGAGGCATCACTCTGCCCGACTTCAAATTATACTACAAAGCGAACGTCATCAAAATGGCATGGTATTGGCAGGAAAACAGATACACTGACTAGTGGAACAGAATCGAGAGTGCAGAAGTAAACCTATATTTATATGGACAAATACTTTTTGACAAAAAAGCCAAAAACATACAGTGGAAAAAGAAAGCCTTTTCAAAAATGGTCCTGGAAAAATTGGAAGGTCACCTGCAAAAGAATGAAATTAGATGACTGTCTATCATCACACACCAAAATTAACTCAAAATGGATTATGGACCTGAATTGGATACCAGTAACAATAAAATGCATAGAAGGAAACATAGGAACAAAATGTAAGGTCCTTGGACTTAAAGATTTTATGAGTTTGACCTCATAGGCAAGGGAAGTAAAAGCAAAAATAAATGAATGGGACTACATCAAACTAAAAAGCTTCTACTCAGCAAAAGAAATCATCAACAAGATAAAAAGACAACCATCTCAATGCAAAAATACATTTGCAAGCAACACTTCCCATGAGGGCCTGGTATCTAAAATATACAAAATCTCATACGACTCAATAGCAACAAAAATCAATCAATCCAATCTAAAAATGGGCAGAGAACCTGAATAGACACTTCTCCCTAGAGGACATACAAATGGTTTACAAACATACGAAAAGATGATCAACATCACTAGCTATTAGGAAAATGCAAATCAAAAACACAATGAGATACCATCTCACAACTGTTAGAATAGCTATTATCAAAAGGACATGTAATAACAAATGTTGGAGAGGATGCGGAGAAAAAGGAACCCTCATACACTGCTGATGGGACTAGAAATTGTACAGTTACTATGGAAAACAGTATGGAAGTTCCTCAAAAATCTAAGAATTGATCTACCATATGATCTAGCAATCCCTCTACTGGGTATTTACCCCAAAGACTTGAAAACCCATATCTGAAAAAGATATTTGCACACTCATGTTCATAACAGCATTATTTACAGTGGCCAGGACATGGAAGCAACTGAAGTGTCCTACAATAGATGATTGGCTAAAGAAGCTGTGTTACTTATATACAATGGAATATTACTCAGCCATAAAAAGAGATGAAATACTGCCATGTGCGACAACATGGATGGAACTCAAGATAATCATAAGCTAGACTGAAAAAGTTGAAAATCACATGATATCACTTATATGTGGGATATAATCCTAAAAGCAACAAATGAACAGGACAGAGACTCATGGGAATGGACAATGGAGTAGTGGTTACCAGAGGGTAGTAGGTGGGGGAGGCGGGTAGGTAGATGAGATAAGGGGGGTCAAATATAGTGGAGTAGTGGGAGGGTGAAGTGGGTAAATGGGATCAAATATATGGTAGCTGAAGGAAACTAGACTTTGGATGGTAATCACACAATAGAATATATAGATATCAAATGATAATGTACACCTGGAAATTATATAATTATATTCATTAGTGTTACCCCAATAATTTTAATTTTAAAAAAAAGGAAAAAATTAAAAAAGAAATACAAACTTAGTTACAAAATAGACATGGATATACAAAAGGTAGCTGAAGAAAAATAATTAATAATATTGTAATAAATATGTAAGGGGGAAGAAGGATATGAAATTTAGTGGTGTGATCACTTTGTGAGTTATATAGATCTCTAATCACTATGCTGTGTAACTGAAACTAATATATAATTGTATGCCAACTGTAATAGAAAAAATCTCATTGACTCATATGATGTAAATACTGGCAACTAATTATTTTATTTCAATAAAGCCAGAAAAAAATGTGGGAAATGAAATATATATGAATATTCAATAGGCAATTATTACTAAAGGTTAAAAATTATTTTCTGTTCTTACTGCCACAATGAAATTAAGGGCCTTTATTATATTAATACCTAAATTTCTGAGTTTATTGAATTTGTCATTCTGTTATTTTCTTCTTCCTCTAATCTCTCATTGCACTACCAGATTAATTTCTAAGCTAGGAAGTTACATAGAAAATGGGAGACCACTGTATGGTTATAAATAGATAAATAGAATTATAATCCAAAATCTTTGTGGGATTCAATGTCTTCTTAAGTTGTTTCAAATCTACTTTTTCAACATTACTACCCATTACAGCATTCATACATCTTAACTTCAAACTTAATGGAATCTGTCACCATACTTTAAATATGTGCTGCATTTTACTGTTTCTATACATTTGTTTAAGTTGTCTAGTTTTGTTGGAATGTTTTTTTTTTTTCTTTATCATCTCTGACTTTTGAAATAGTAAGTGCCAAACATAAATGTCACCTGGAGAAATTAGGCCTATCCAGGTTTTCTTCATCCCGCTGAAATTAATTTCTTACTAAACTGTGTTATATATCCTATGGTTATATAAACACAAATAACCAACAACCAGTAGTTTAAGTTTCAACCCAGAAAAATACAAATTGATCCCCAGAAGCCTATGTATGGACCTTAAGCTATAAGCCTCTAAGGTAAGCATTTTTATTTCAGCTACACAATTTTATTGGGTTTTACATTTTTGGAGGCCTGTTCCTATAATGCAACATGTACATAAACAACTCAAATAAATTTTAGAAACCCTTTATGGGGAAAAAAATCTTCTAGAAGTCCCAGGATTACAAGATTTCTCAAAACTTTAACAAATTAATAGAATTTATTTAAACAAGACATTTTAAAACATGGAATTTTTTTTTTACTGTGTATCTATTCATATTTCATGGCACAATATAGTATTATGGAATACTGTTCAGGAAACATAGTCATTAAAAAAGGAGACTCATTTGAAAATATTTCTGAAGATAATTGACATTTAGTCTTAGAGTTACTATTTTAAACATTGCTGTATTACATTAAGTGATTGGAAACACTTGCAAGATGAAGCAATTACTGTGTACCTACTCTAGCCCACGGTGTATGTTAAATGTTAGGGGAATAGGGAGGAATAGAATGAGTTGGGAATACAGAAGAAAATAAAATAGGGCCAAAGCTTGCCAAAATTGGATCCCTCCAGATTCTGGATGTGTGCAAGTTTCCCTGTTAGTTTTCTAAAAACAATGAATTACTGGAAAATATAACACATAGTGCAATTAAGTGTTGGGAAAAATAAAACCTAGATTGTTGGCTCAGTATATTGTTGTGTTGGGTTTTGTGGTTTTTATTGTTTTCTGACACTATTCTTAGTATGATTATATGGTTGAATGGACATAATTGGGGGGAAAGGGTTGAAGAATCTCTAACTTAGTACTGTGAAAACAGAAGGACATAGCGACATGCCATAAAAAAGAACATGGATGAGATAATCATACCCCTGAGAATTACAAAGCCTCAATGTATGTAAAGCATCTAATGGCTCCAAAATGTGATTATCTCCTGGTAACCATACCACCTGGAATTGTCTGATTACTATTCTCCAAGTATCAAAGAAAAAAAAATGTGTATGCAAAGACAAACAAGTTGGCAGAGCCATTTGGAAAGCATGATGGTTCTGCTTGAACAGCAGTCAGAGATGAGCCATGCAATTTGGAAAGGAAGCCTCAGTGTTGAATAAATACAATAAACACACAATTTATTTATTGTTCCAATGTCTCATAAATATTTATTTTGGAAGGAGAGCATAATGTCAGAGTAATAGGGAGCAATTAGCACTGCTAGCAAAATAAAATGGAGCCTGCCTGAGAATGGCTAGTAGGGAAGGGTATGGCTGCATTTCTTTGTAGCATTTAAATTGAAATTTCAGTCAAAGGGAATGGGTACTCAGTCAGGTGAGGGCAACTCATCAGTAATGCCTAGCCACCTCTTGGACATTATCCATTTAAAAAATATATATATTTCCAGAAATTTTCCTCTTGCCAAATTTCTCTTACTATAAAATATAAATAAATCTTCTTCCATCCAAAAGTAGCAACAGAAGTAGATATTTCTACATGAATGAGTAGAGATTAAACCTTTTTTTAGACTAAGCTAATGGCTCAAAAATATGTTTTATTGATGGCATTTTATTTTAGAAACACAATCTTTGTACCTTTTTTTCTAAGTGTATCGGTTAGCCAAACAAGTGAAGCAGCCTTATGTACTATAAAACTAGGACTGTGCTTCTATCACTAAAAACAGAGCATGTGGTCTTTGAACAAACAACTTTGTTTTATAATTTACTAGAGATTAAATGTCCCTTAGTTTGTTAGTCTAAATATTTGTTTTATTTCAAAACATTTTGGGGCTTTCATGATGGCATCTGGGAGATATTCTCCTGGGACAGAGATATCTGATAAGTGTTGAGACTAAGAAATAACTTTCAAAGTGAAGATAGAAGGAATGGTGCTTGATGATAGTAGCTAAACTACCCTATAGATATGGCATAAGATTAACAGTTGACAATTCCTAAAGAAAATATGCACATTTTGAAGGAGAAGAAACTATTCTAATTACAATTACTATACACACATTCACTTATCTTATACCTCTATGTATATATATTGATACCTCACAGAATCCCATAATATTATAATATATAGATAAAAATTTGAGAGCTTATAAGGTTAAATCAAAACTACGATGCTTATAGAATAACAAACTAATTATAGCACAGTTTTAATATTACATTTAGATTATACTGGGAACTTCAAGAACGCTCTAAGGCCTGAGATTTTTACAGACCTCTTCAGATATCACCTTTGAAGAAAACTTCAACTATGCCATAACTGCTGCCCATGATTACACTTAAGAACTTCTAAAACTATGGCTGTATTTCTTATTTTCAAAAGGAGCGTGGATTTTGTCACAATAACAAAGCCATGTAATTAAATTGATTTTTGGTTTTCCATTTCTTTATCATTACACCAGACTAGTTTAACTTAAAACTTCAGCCAATAGACTACAGCAAGAGAATATAACTGACCTTCAAGTTTCCATGGAAACTATATCAAAGAAAATAAATTTATCTGTTTTTAATGGACTTCTGATTCTACCAGGCTATCGAAAACTATAAAACTAGATAATAAATTTAATGACTAAAAGAGGAAACATAATATTGTTTTCTCTATAGCAGCAATTCTCAGAAAGAGGGGGTTATTTTACCCTCCACTCCCTAAAGATATTTAATACTGTCTGAAGACAGTTTTGATTGCCACAACCAGGAGTGGATGGGGTTTACTGCTGGCATCTAATAATTAGAACCAGGAATAGTGCTAAACATCTTACAAGTCACGGTATAGTGCTCCCTTGACGATGCTCTTCCCCAAATTTTATCTAACGCAGTATATCAAGAGTGAACAGATTAAAAACCTTGGTTTAGAGGTGTCTGCATTACTTTTACTTCTTCATAACTAATGGTATATTAAAAATACTGTAATTTTGTTGGGATCGATTTTTCTGAGGAAATTAGAAAATAATAGAAAATAGTGATAAAAGTTCAGCCTTAAAAATTCAGATAATTAAGCTTACATAATTGCTTTGCCTTTTACTAGATATGTGACCTTAATTAGGTTATAGAATCTCTCTCCATGTCTTAGTTTCCTCTTTAATTATTTTTTTGTGAGAATTAGGAAATGATGAACTTGAGAGCATTTAGCATAATGCTTGACAAATATAAAACATTCAGTGCATATTGTGAGTAAATGAAATAAATACTTATTAATTTATTTCTAAAACAAATACTATTTTATTTAAAAGTTATGTCACATGAGACGAAAATATAGCACTTTAGTCAATTTAATGCTAATGTCTTTGACATCTAAGGAGAGACCTTTTGAGATATATAATGGTGATCTAGCAAAAGTCAAGTGCTTTCTAAATAGTCATCAGTTGTATCAACAGTGGCATTTCTTATTAATAGAGTAAGAAGCTGTCTATATATAGACCACAGTTTAAGCAAAGCAGTTCAAACAGATTTTTGCCTCTTTCTATAATGTAGCAAGAAAGGTAAGCTAAAGAACAAGACAATATTTGATAGATTGGTTCATTCATGGTTTGAAAACTACTTATTTAGGATCAAATTACAAGTGGAACACATTCTCAGGCAGGAATGTTTTTAGTTAAATAGAGAGTGCCTGAGATTTGTCATCATATTCCCACATAATTAATTGACTTTAGAATATAGTGTAAATTGATCAACAGCTGTGGGCAAACTTATCGTGGTTCCATTCTTTAAACAGTAGATCAAACTCTTTTTGCCAGTTATATTGCCTATCTTTTTGTTCCTATACCTTTGTGTTACGAAAGTCCCCATTTTCAGTGCAAATGTTTTGGGCTTCCTATCCATCACGTAGACCTAAAAATACAAATTCCATTAATATTTCAATTGCAAAGCATTGTGCCACTATCATATAAACAATGTTTTGGGTGACTATGGCCCATGTCTTCTAGTTTGTTTTGGGTAATGTCACTAATATATCTTAAATGATAGAAAAAGAAAAAAAAAAACAAAAACCTAAATCATCCAGGTAGCATGACTTTCATACAATAGAGTGATATTTATAATTTCATTAGATGAGTCAAATAGTTATATTTTCTTTTGGGCCTGGTTGAAAAAGAGATGTGCTGCTCCAGCATGCTTAGAGAGTTTATGACACTGACAAACTGTCCTAGAAAGTATCTTCACAGAAAATTATTTTCTATCCCTTATCTGTTCTCTTTCTTTGGAGACTTCTATGTGATAATTCCAAAACTTATTGAGAGAGAAAGAAAAGCAATGTCAATAATTCTTTGGTCATTAAAACAGAACATGCTTTAATAAAACTTTACATATGGTAAATGTCACTGCTCACATATTTCCTCTTTGGTCTAAACTCTCATGACTACAACATATTGGCTACCTGAAATGACCTCAACATGTCATAGACCCATTTTATACCACAGGAATTGATGGCTATGTATATTCTATAGTTAATCTTCATCATCTCCATGATTAATTCCACAAAACTTAGGACCACAAGGAAAAAAGACCATTACATTGACAACTCCACCCTTGAACTTCTGAATAGGAGCAATTATGTATGACTCAGGCATTGGAGCCAATGTTCAAGCTCCACTGACCCCAAATATTCTTTCTCTATTTTTACAACTATTCGATACCATAAATCCTTTATATTTTAATGCATTTTGAGGTGACCTTGTAGACTTGCACATATGTGCCTATGGTAGCTTTGTGATCAATGTCTTACTTGTTTTAAGTGATACAGAGAAAATTTTGGATAGATTCCAGAATAAATAATATAAATAATACTTTCTAGCACTGACTTTCTCTCTCTTAAGGCCATATTCTCTTTCATATTTAAAAGCAAATTGCTTTATGTTAAAGCACTTCCTGCAGTTACAGCTGAGAGAATGACTGCATTACATGCTCTTTTGATGTGATGCTAAAGTACCATGTGGTATTATTTTCAAATCAGTGAATAAATATTTTTCCTTTTATGCATCAATGTTTTTAGTTGAGAAAAAACATGCCTAAAAATAAATCTTGTGTCAATGAGTAAATTTTGGCAGTTTCTGAATCAAAAGAATATTGACAGGAGTGATTGGAGGATGGAAAGGAATAATTTAAATTATTTTTAGGCTATTATATATATATATATTTATATATTTATGTATATATACATAAATATATAAATATATGTGTGTGTGTGTGTGTGTATGTGTGTGTGTTATATAAATCATTTAATTAGTATAAGTTTTGAAGTCAAGTTTGAAAACCTAGATGTGGCTCTATGGTAAATAGCTGTGCTTGTATGTAATCTTATTTTTATTACTGTAATATCTAATAAACTGAGAAACTAAAAGTAGTACATAACCAAACTTTATATATTCAATGGATGATTGATCACATCTGATTCACACCCAGCTCAAGAATCATTATTCTTGTTATTTAACATGTATCACTAGAATGTGAAAAGTATAGAAGAGCTTTGCTTTTTCTTTTAATTTGTAGAGAAATCCATGTAACAGATGGATAACGTTTATTTTAAATATCAAAGAATTTTATTTTTTAGACAACAGTATATAAATTAACTTTATAAATCCTACGCTATGAGAAATCAGTATTTGGGTATGATCAGATACTAATTCTTCTTCTTTATTTTTCAGGCATTATTGAAACATAATAGACAATTAATTGCTCATATTTACATTGTAAAATTCAATGAGATATTTTTTCAATTATAGTTGGTATACAATAACATACCAGTTTCAGTTATACAACACAGTGATCAGAGATCCACATAACTGATAAAGCGATTACCCCACTAAATCTAGTATCCTTCTTCTCCCTTACAAATTTATTACATTATTAACCTTCTTCCCCATGCTACACCTTACATGTCTATGTCTATTCTGCAACTATCCATTTGTACCTCTTAATCCCTTCGCTTTCTTTTTTTTTGCATCTCCGGAAAAAAACCTCCCATCTAGGAGCCCTCAAAATATTCTCTGTATCTATGAGTTTATTTCCCCTTTTGTTATTGTTGTTGTTGATTTTGTTCTTCAGATTTCATTTGTACATGAAATCTGCCGATATTTGTTTTTCTCTATCTGACTCACTTCATGCAGTGCAATATCATCTAGTTCCATCAAGGCAATATCTTTTCCATACCTTTCCTTTTAGTATGTGTGTGTCTGTAATCGGAACTGAATCTCTTGTAGGCAGCATATGTAAGGGTCTTGTTTTATTATCCATTCGGCCACATTATCTTTTGGTTGGAACACTTAATTCTTTTCCGTTTGAGGTACTTGTTGGTAGAAATATAGTTATTTCCATATTTTCTTTATGTTTTTGATACCTGGGTTTTCTTCTAAAAGAAGTCCCTCCAACATTTCCTGTAATACTGGCTTGGTGTTGACAAATCCTCTTAGCTTATTTTTGTCCGGGAAGCTTTTTATCTGTCCTTTAACTCTAAATGATAGCTTTGCTGGATAAAGTATTCTTGGTTGTAGATCCTGGGTTTCCATCACGTCAAATACTTTGTGCCAAGCTCTTCTGTCCTCCACAGTTTCTTTTGAGAAATCAGCTGCCAGTCTTATGGATGCTCTCTTGTAGGTAACTAACTGCCTTTCTCTTGCTGTTTTTACGAGTTTCTCTTTGTCTTTAACCTTTGGCATTTTAATGATGATATGTCTTGGTCTGGGCCTCTTTGGGTTCCTGGTTTGGGGGACCCTCTGAGCTTCATGGGGTTTTATGTCTATTTCTTTCACCAGCTTAGGGAAGTTTTCCATCATTATTTCTTCAAGTAGCTCTTTAACTTCTGGTTTTCCTTCAGATACCCTTATGATACAGATATTTTTACATTTAATAGTGTCTCATAGACTCCTTAAATTGTTATTATAGTCTTGGCTTCTTTTTCTTTGCCCTTCTATTTGAATGTCCTTGGCTTTCCCATCCTCTATATAGGTCATTTGATCCTCTTCTTTATTCACTCTGTTTATTCCATTTAATATACTTCTCAACTCAGATAATGTGTTCTTCATTTCTGACTGGTTCCCTCTTATAATTTCCATTTCCCTTTTTGTTTGTTTATGTCTTTGTTAACATTCTCTCTGAATTCATCTACACTTCCCATAAGTTCATTGAGCATCTTTGTAACCAGTGTTTCGAACTCTGCTTCTGTTAGATTGCTTGACTCGATTATTCCTGCATGTCTGTTCTGTTCTCTCATTGGTTTCTGTTTCTTTGTCTTCCCATTTTGGCTGCCTTTCCATGTCTATTTCTATGTACTAAGCAAAGCTTCTAAGTCTCCTGGTCTTATTAGTGTGGATTTGTGAAGTATGTGTCCAGTGGCATAGTCCTGAGAGGGGTTCAGCTGCAAGCCAAATTTAACCCCAGCATGTGCCCCTCCCAGGCCACCTGTTAAGATTCAGCAATAAATCCACAGGTGCTGTGCTTATAGCTGCCTCTAAAGGCCACAACAGAAACCGAGGCCAGCTGCCACCAGTGTGAGTCTAGGCGCTGCTCAGCAAGGAGCACCTGACTAAGAGAGGACATACCTGGATCTGACTTGGGTGGGGCCACGAGCTGGGGGAGGCGGAGTTTCAGGGAATCCTTTGGGTGGAGTGACCTCTGTTATCCTGTTTGATGATGTCTCAGCTATGGCAGAGCCGAGTCCGCACACTGGTTGGGGAGAGCTCAACAGAGGAATAGTAGATACCACCGGCACTTCTGTATAGAGCGAGTCTCGCCTTGGCCCTCACTCTGACAACCGACAACTCACTTCCCTCTGTTAGTCCTTCGTGACCCCTGAGCAGTTGACCTGGCACTGGTGCTCAAAATGAGCAGATCCGTCACTGCAAAAGTCCAGTCATGGACATGGCCCTCTTAAGAGCCGTCTGCAGCTTCCATTCATTATTCCTGTTTTTGATACATGTTTAAAGAAGTCCCTCCAACATTTCCTGTAATACTGGCTTGGTGGTGATAAATTCCTTTAGGTTATTTTTGTCTGGGAAGCTCTTTATCTGTCCTTCTACTCTAAATGATAGCGTTTCTGGATTAAAGTATTCTTGGTTATAGATTCTGGGTTTTTATCACGTTGAATATTTTGTGCCAAGCCCTTCTGTCCTGCATAGTTTCTTTTGAGAGATCACCTACCAGTCTTATGGGTGCTCCCTTGTAGATAAGTAACTGCTTTTCTCTTGTTGCTTTTAAGAGTCTCTTTTTGTCTTTAACCTTTGGCATTTTAATGATGATGTGTCTTCCTGTGGGCCTCTTTGGTTCCACTTTCTTGGGACTCTCTGAGCTTCCTGATGTTGTATGTCTAATTCCTTCACCAAGTTAGGGAAATTTTCCATCATTATCTTTTCAAATAGCTCTTCAAGTTCTTGTTTTCCTTCAGGTACCCCCATGACACAGATATTTTTACATTTAATTGTGTCCCAGAGGCTCCTTAAATTATTATTATAGTCTAAGCTTCTTTTTTTTTTTTTTGCCATTCTGATTGAGTGTCCTTGGCTTCCCCATCCTCTATATCAGTGGGTTTTATCCTCTTCTTTATCAACTCAGTTGATTCCCTCTAATATACTCTTCATCACACATAATGTATTCTTCGTTTCTGACTGGTTCTCTTTTATAATTTCCATTTCCATGTTTTTTTTTTAATCTCTTTGTTAAAGTTCTCAATGAATTAATTTACACTTCTAAGTTCATTGAGCATCTTTATAACCAGTGTTTTGAACTCTGAATCTGTTAGATTGCTTGACTCAATTATTACTGGTCTTCTGTTCTGTTCTCTCATATGGTTTCTTCTTCTTTGTCTTCCCATTTTCACTGCCTTTCTCTGTCTATTTCTATGTACCAAGCAAAGCTTTTAAGTCTCCCATTCTTATTAGCGTGGCTTTATGAAGTAGGTGTCCAGTGGCACAGTCCTGAGGGGGATTCAGCTGTAGGCCAAGTTTAGCCCCAACCTGTGTCCTTCTGGGTCCCCCTGTTAAGATTCAGTAAGCAATCCACAGATACTGTGCTTATAGCTGCCTCAAGAAACCACACTAGTAACTGAGACCAGCTGCCACCAGTGTGAGTGTAGGCGCTGCTCGGCAAGGGGCACCTGACCTAGCAAGGACACACCTGGATGTGGCTTGAGTGGGGCTCCGGGTTGGGGGAGGCAGAATTTCAGGGAATCCTGTGGGCGAGCGACCTCTGTTATCCATTTTGATGACATCTCAGTTATGGCAGCGCCGAGTCCACACACTGGGAGTTGGTAGGGCTCAACAGAGGAACAATGGATACCACTGTCACTTTTGTCCTGGATTGATTCTTGCCTCCTGCTCTCACTTCAACAACTCAGTCTCTCCCTATAAGACCCTGATACTCTCCCAGCAGCTTAACCGGCACTGGTACTCAGAGAGAGCAGGTCTGTCACGCAAAAGTTCACTCATGGATACGGCTCCTTAAAGGGGCATCTGCAGCTGCTGGCTGCTGCTGCCACAAACTCCTGTGCCACTAAGCCACTTGGGACCGGGATGCCTCTTTTCCTCACCCCGTTCTTCCTCCTCCTATTGCAGGGTAATTTCCCATTTCTCTTTCTAGTTGTAGGACTTGTTCATCTAGCTCTCAGGTGACTTTCCTGCTGTTTGCACCATGTTTCTGCCACAACTTTCATTTGATCTCAAAAAGGATGAACAAAGCCTCTATCATTTATGCCATTTTTTACAAATGCCCCAGACATCCATTTTTAAAATATATAACAAACTTTACTATAATTTCATTTTTTTGTGATTGAAAATTATACTAGAATATGTTTTCAGCCATTTAAAAATGGTTAAGTTTAGAGATTATATAATAACCGTACTATTGTATTCCAGTAAGGGCACAAAAAGAGGTCAATCCTATGCTCAGAAATATTGTGATTTGACTAGAGGGTTAACAGCATCTAGCTAAGTGTTGCAAAACCCACAGAACGTTTAAATTCTTATAGAAGAAAAAGAAAGAGATGATTAGGAAAAAAAATGGCACAAACATTACACACACACATACACACACACACACAAATAAATGAATGAATAAATAAATAATAAGGGCTCAGAGATCAGAATACTATGATCAAGAAAATATCTAGGATAATTTACGAAAATATCAAAACCAAACCTAATGTCCTAGAATTCTCTCTCTAATGCATATATCACAATGCCTAACTTGGAGTATCTTTCTTTTGAATAAAAATTCTGAAAGCAAGCGTCATAGTTTTGCTTGGCTGGAATGATGTAATTTAAAGCATAGATAATACACGTTTAAATAAGTTTAAACTCAGAAGTGTGCTATAGCTAGTTCAAATAAGCTCATGAGAATTGAATGGTAAATTTTCATAAAATTTTTGAACATGTTTCCATTATTTAAAATTTAATTATGTAGGATTGACAATAGCAGAATGGCAGAGTAGATAGCTCTGAGCTCTCATTTCCCCCAAGCAACACCAGAAAACAAGCACTGTCATAAACAGCTTTGCCATAATTCTGGAAAGGAGACAATGGTTTACAGCAACCAAACAAATATTGAATCAAGAAATAAAATTAAAAAAAAAAAAAACTTAACATGGTAGAAAATCTTTGTGCCGTTCTACTTTCCTTTCCCAATCCTTTCCCATCTCAGCAGCAGTCTTGAAGATGACAGCCTACATTCCCAGTGTGGGACCCTCTCTCAAGTTATAGAGAGAGCAGAGCAGGCCTTACTCACAAATTGCTGTATATATTGGCTTCTACTTGTCTGAGGATTACTTGAAATACTGACATGAGGCAATTGTCCCTGTTTCACTAAACTTAATTCAGGCCAGAAAAGTGGTACTTATTTCTTAAAAATTTTCAAAGTGAACAAACAACCCTCAGAATCCTGGAGAAAAGTTTAAAGCTGAGACTTGCAATAGATCACCTAAAGTGTGGAAGAGGAAGTTGGAAGGAATTTCTTTGAAAAACTAGATCATTCAAAAGCACCCATGATTACAGGGGAATTTAGAAAGCCACAAGCAAAAACAGGGTAAGACACATGCATACATAAAGACCTTAGAATACCCTAGACTTAGGCTTTGGGATGAATCCTAGTCTCAGTACAAGCCTAGATAACTATTGGAGAACTCTACTAGAGTAATAATCTGCAAAAAATGAGAATAGTATTTTTTTTTAATGCTTGGCATTCAAGGAAATTTTTATAAATACTAACAGAACACAGTATAAATGAGTAGATACTTCAGTTATCACGCACTTCCATAATGACACATGACAAGGAATATAGACTTTTTGAAAAGTCATTAATCAAGTAAAGTACTATAATCTTTAATAATTAAAACAATAAGCCCGAGGGATGTGGAAGAATTTGATTTTCAAAATTACCATACTGTAATATTCAAATATCAAGTTTTCAACAAAAATAGCAAGGCAAAAAAAAAAAAAATCAAGAACACATAGCCCATTCAAAGGAACAAAATAAATTGATAGAAACCATCCCTAAGGAAGCCTACACACTGGAATTATTAGACAAAGATTTTATAACAACTATTTTAAATATGCCCAAATAGTCAAATGTAAAGGACAAAAATTAAATGAAATAAAAAATATTATACAAAAACAAAATAAGAATATCAATAAAGAGATTCAAATTATAAAAGCAATGAAACAGAAATTCTAGAGCTGAAAAGTACAATGGCTGATTTTTTTTTAAAGACTAGAGCTCTTCAAAACAGATTTCACCAGGCATAAGAAAAAATCAGCAACCTTGAAGATAGAACAGTTGAAATTATTGTGTCCAAGGAGCAGAGAGAGAAAAATATATGAAGAAAAGTGAAAAGAGCCTAAGAGAACTGTGAACCATCACCAAATGGAACATCATAGGCATTGTAGGAGTCCTAAAAGGAAATTAAAAAAGGAAAGAAGGAGAAAAAAATATTTGTTGAAAACTTTCCAAATTTGCTGAAATACATACATAAATCTACATATCCGAGAAGCTCAGCAAATTCCAGGTAAGATAAAGTCAAGGATCCACAAAGAGAAACAATATCATATTGTCAAAAGACAAAAACCAAATAAGCCATGTTGAAAAGATGACCTTTAGAATGGGAGAAAATGTTTTTAAAGCATATATCATACAAAGATTTAATATCCAGAAAATATAAAAAAACTCTTACAACTCAATGACAAAAAGACATACAACACTATTAAAAATGGGCAAAGGACTTGAATATGTATTTTTCCAAAGGGGATACACAAATGGCCAATAAAGATATGAAAAAATCCTTAAAATAATTAGTCATTAGGTAAATGAAATCAAAACTATGAAATTACAATACTTATCACACACTATGATGGCTATAATTTTAAAAACACAGGAAATAACAAGTGTTGACTAAGATGAATAGAAATTGGATTCAACATGCATTGCTGATTGGAATAAAAATGTTTCAACAATTATGGAAAAAAAAAACCTGGCAGCTCCTCAAAAATTTAAAATATATCTACCAAGTTACCTAGAAATTCCACTCAGGTATTTCAATACCTGTACACAAATGTTCATTGTTGCAATATTCACAATAGCTAAAAGGTGGAAGAAACCCATGTGCTAATAAACAAATAAATGGATAAACAAAATATGTTATATACATACAATGGAATATTATGCAGCCATAAAAATGAATGAATATCCAGTATATGGTATAACATGAATGAATTTGAAAATATACTGCTATGTGAAATAAACCAGATGCAAAAAAAAAGTTTATGATTTCACATATTTGAAATATCTGGAACAGGCAAATTCAAAGAGACAGAAATTATAATAGAGGTTATCATGAGTTGAAAAAGAGGAATGTGGAGGTATTGATTAATGGGTACAACATGTTTTACTTTTAGTTGATAAAAAAGTTTTCAAAACTTTTACAAATGGTTATGGTTACAATATTGTAAATGTAACAAATACCACTAAATTTCACACTTAAATGATTGAAATGATAACATTTAGGACATATATCACAATAATGTTAATATAACCTACAAGCAATAAAAATAAAAACCATTAAATTATATAAATTTACAATGTAATTTATATTAAAAATAAAGGTAAAACCTGCTTTCAGCTTCCAATATATAAAGAGCTTGGAAGTTATCCCATCCTCACAAGAATAAGCTGAAAATCTTAAAATCAACTTTTCTTGGACGTGTCAATGAATTGGGGTGCCAGGAAAAAAACCTCTACTCTGAAATTTGGAGTGCCAGGCTAACCCAAAAAAATCATAACCAAGATATGCTTATATGACACAGAAGCTGTTTGAGCCATAACTGGTAGAAAAACTTAAATAATAGTTGTGATAGATTGTTGGTTGAGTGTTGACTGATATGGGAGTGAGAAAAGGTAAGCAAGGCAGATATTATTATTCCCATTTAACTGATGAGGAAACTGAGGCTCAAAGAGTTTAAATACTACTCTTAATTAAGGAGCTATTAAAAAGGAATTTTCAAATTTCACTATGAGAGGGCAGAGGACTTGAAAGACACTTCTCCCAAAAAGACATACAAATGTCCAACAAACATATGAAAGAATGCTCAACATCACTAGTTATGGAAACACAAATCAAAACCACAATGAAATACCATCTCACACCTGTTAGAATAGCTATTATCAACAGGACAAATAATAACAATGTTGGAGAGGATGCGGAGAAAAAAGACTCCTCATACACTGCTGGTGACACTGCAAATTGGTACAGCCACTATGGAAGCAGTATGGAAGTTCCTCAAAAATCTAAGAATTGATCTACCATATGATCCAGCAATCCTTCTACTGAGTATTTACCCCAAAGACTTGAAAACTCATATCTGAAAAGAATTTGCACACTGATGTTCATAGCAGCAGTATTCATGGTGACCAGGACATGGAAGCAACTGAAGTGTCCTACAATAGATGATTGGATAAAGAACCTATGATACATATATACAATGAACTATTACTCAGCCATAAGAAGAGATGAAGTACTGCCATGTGTGATATGGGTCTTGAGATAGTCATGCTACATGAAATAAGCCAGACAGAAAAAGTTGAAAACCACATGATATCACTTATATGTGAGATACAAACCTAAAAGCACAAACGAACAGGACAAACAAACAGAGACTCATGGACGTGAACAATAGACTAGCGGTTACCAAAAGATGGGGAAATCAGGGAGGTAGATGGGGTATAAGTAGTCAAATATGTAGTGATGGAAAGAAATCTAACTATGGAGGGGCAGTGAACATAAAATGCAAAATAGATATGCCTTACCATTGAATTGTACACTTGAAACTTACTGGATTTCTTTAACCAATGTTAACAATCAATCAATCAATCAATCAATCAATAAATAAGTATAAAAATATTAAAAATTATCTATGAGACCTATTTTTTCTACAATAAGATATCTATTTCAGAAAGCGAATTATATCCTTATACAAAGAATTTTCTAGAAACCTCTTACTATCGCAACCAACTTTGAACATTGTATTACATTATCTGTTACTTTGGATATATTATTAAAATAGCCCTGACCACACATTCTATATATTCAGTGCCCTGATAACCATTCATTCATTTATTTAAACATATGGAAATATATATGGGAAAATAGTAATGAACAAAGCAGATATGGCCCTGGCTTTCATGGAGCTTATAGTCTAGCAGTGAAAAAGAGAAAACTATAGTTGTATTATCATAAACCAAATTCTAAGAAGCATTAAAAAGAACATTTGTCATGAGTTGTCTGTGCTAAAAGGAAAAGAAAATTATTGTTTACTAACATTGGTATTTGAATCAAGACAACAGTGCTTTCCACAGGCGTGCTTAAATAATATTCAAATTACTTATTCACTCTTTTGTTTTGATGAAGAGACAAGGGATGGCATATGAAAGCAAGGAGAGGTATTTTCTTTCTTATATGTCATTATTTAGATACCACAAACTAGAGTTTCGCCTTGTTTTTCGTTGTTATAATGTTCTTGTTTTGTATCCGATATCAGGTAATAAGCATTATCATATCCTAGTCCCTATCTTGGTACTCTGAAACAGTATGTCAACAGTACCCATATTCAATAGGATGAATTTTATGAATCCTTCTAGAGTCTGGAGGGTTATTTTCCCAGGCGTGCCAATCCTTCCACAGTCATCTTTGCTCAATATGACTGCAAGTATTTCGATTTCTTTCTCACTAACCATCTCCTTCACAAGCTCTCAGTCAATAATGAAGAGCCAACATCTACCTCATTGGGCTGATTTTTTCTTGATATCTCAGGCAGGCTACTTAGCTTGCCATACCTTAGGAGGCATTTCTAGTCTCTAACTTCTAGCCCTTATCTACATAGCTTTATTACTCTAAGCCCTAGGTCTAACATAGAGGGTGCATTGGTTTCAGAAATCACAGAGAGGTCAGTGATCAGACAAAAATTCAACAAAAGTTTAACAAAAACAGTGAAAATGGAGACTTCTGCTTCCAGAGGTGGCAAATTAGATAATATGAAAGACCATCCTACTACAAAAGAGGACTATTTTAGAAAAAAAAATAACTCAGTAAAACACTATAGAATTCATAAGTTGTAGGTGAATCTCCAAAAATGCAATAATCCCCTCCACTTAAAAAAAAATATAAAAATCACAAAAATAAATCTGGGCTGAAAGTAATCAGACAGCAAGAAAGAAGAACAGAGTTATCATGATGGAAAACACCACTACTATGTTATTATTATTCTTATACTATATCTTGATGTATCAAAAGGTAGAGCTGAAACTAAGAAATTTAGATTAATTTAGGAACCTCAAGAAAGAATAAAATAATTGTCTCTACCTGAAACCTGGCTGAAATAAACACAAATCCTGTTCAGAGGAAAATGTCCAAAATTTAGAAACTGAAAGATTCCCACAGATTAAGTAGACAAGGCTTCTAAATCAAAGATCAGCAAGGCCATGAGGAGGCAAAGTACCACAATAGAGAATCAGCAGAAACTATAAACAACAGATTTAGACACAGAATATATACGTGTTTAAAGAAATAAAGACTCAAGTCACAAAGATGAGCAAGCAACAAGAAATTATCATGAATAACCAGATGTATCTGACAAAGAAATAAATGGGACTTCTAAAAACTTGATTGAAATTATATAAATATACATAAATATATAAACATGTTATATATACTTAGATATTTACCAATATATTTCAAAATATAATTTTTAAATATTATATACATATATATCAGAAATATAATCATGTATATAATTTCAACAATCTGTTGTAATTATGTACATATTACATACATATTATATAATCACATCAGTTTTTAAGAGTTTATTCCTTAATTTCCAAATATTTGGGGATTTTCTAGATTTGTTTCTGTTATTGATTTCTAGTTTAAGTCTGTTATGGATTAACAGAGAACTTACTTTGTGTGATTTCAATGTTTCCCAGAGCAGACATGCTGACAAAAGAAATTCTCCCAGCTTTTGTTTCATTGAAAGAATTTCATTTCACTTTCATTTTTGAAAAGTATATAATTCTTGGCTGACTTTTTTCTTACCATATTTTAAATATTTCAATCCATTGTCTTAATTTTAGGAGTGTCTCATGTGAGGTCTGTTGAATTTATTCCTCTGTATTTAGTTTTCTCCATTTGCCTTCCCCACATTTCTTTTTTACCTTTGTTATTGAGCAGTTTGACTATTGTGTTATTGTGGTGGTGGTGGTGGATGTGTTTCTGTATTTATCCTGTCTGTTATTCTATGATTTATTTTTTTTTTGAATTTGTGATTCATTGCCTTTCATTACTTTTGGAAATTTCTCAACCATTATATTTTCAAATATTTATTCTATCTCATTCTCTTTCTTTTCTATGTCTGAGTCTTCATTCAATATTGTTCTTGGAAATTTTTATTCCCTTTCTGACTTTACTTCTTTTTTTTTCTAAATGTTTAATTTTGGATAACTTCAATTATTCAAGGTATCTGATTTTTTCCTTAGGTGTGTCCAGTATGCTGATAATCTCAAAAATATTCATCTCTAATATCATGTTTTTTTTATCTGTAGCATTTGCATTGTTTCTATTTTTCTGCTAAATTCCACATTTCTTCATACATATTGTTCATATTTAGCATTAGATCTTTTTACACATATTAGTAGATATTTTTTCAGTTTTATTGAGGTAATTTGACTTGTAAAATTTGTATATATTTAAGGTGTACAATGTGATGTTTTGATATGTGTACATTGTGAAATGTTTACCACAATTAAACTAATTAACATATCCATCAACTCATGTAATATTTATTTTCAAGTCCTTGTTTGATAATTCCAAAATCTTGTTTCTCTAAGTCTGTTTCTATTTATTGCTTTATCTCATAACAATGGATAGTTTTTCCTGAATTTTCTATATGTCTTTTAATTAAATGCCAGAATTATTATCTAAAAGAACAGCAAAGACTGAGTTAAGTAGTATTTATTGCCACAAATTGTATTTGTTACACTTCATTTACTTGGCCACTAGCTGGGGGAGTTGAGTAAATGTAGCCAGTAATTGAGTTGGGATGTTGCATTGCTACAGTCAGTATAATACAATCTTATATTTTATTCCCCATGGTGAGCAGCTGTTATTCTATACTTACTGTGAGACTGGGTTAATCGAGAGTAATATTTAATATTCCTACTAAACTTTTAGCAGTCCTTTCCCACCTGTACCACAAGAGAGGCCTTCCTCTGCATTCTTGCCCATGCCAGAGGCAGCATGCTCATGTTTGTTACTTAGTGCTAGGCTTGTAAATTTGGCAAAAGAGATTCCCAGTTTTCCATGTCAAATCCCATATTTTAGGCAGGAACTACACACTTGGTCCTTGTGGATGAGGCCTTTTCCCTATTTCTTTACCTTGTGTCAGCAAACTCTGCCTTGCATCTGAGGAAAGTTTTTTATAAGAGAGGCTTTTAAGCCCTTTCCTCATTTGCAGATGACTTTTGCTGTTATACTTCCTCCAGCGGCAAAGAATCATTGCCTGCATCGTGCCAGCTAGAGAGCGGGTTTCCTATCCTTTCCCAAGAGGGAGATGAGATTTTTCTATACCCTTGCCCTAAAAGGTAGGTTTTTTTTTAACTGAACCCTGTTCCAGAAAGGTTGTGCTTCTACCCCTCATTCAGAAGAATTGAATCTTTGCCAGAGTACTGGAGACAGGAGAGTTTGCGTTTCTTCTCCCAGTGCCTTAACACAATTTCTTCATACAAGAGAAGGATTCAATGAAGAACATGAGTCTTTATACTGGTCTGGCAATGGAACCTTTACCCCTGAACCAACAATTACTCTCAATCTTGTCTTCCACCCTGGCCCTAATCTTTCTTGTGAATAACCATCGAAGGCTCATGTAAAAGACTGCTAAGTCATGTAAAAGACTGAAAAGGGGAATGTTCGTTCCCCTTTTGTCAGGGGGCTCCAGTTTATTTTAAACTGATATGTTAGCCTACAGTCAATCATTTGAAATTTGTTAAAATTTAAGCTGTTTATTCTTAAATGCTTCCATAGCAGCTTCTTCTTCCTCCAGTGAAATAGTTTGTTTCGTATCTCTCCTTAGAGAGGCTTGTCATTTTTTGGAAATGCGATTTCTCATTTGCTTGTGAGCTCATCTCTCTGGAGGTTTCAAGAAGAGTTATAATTTTTCATATTATTTGGTATTTTATTATGTAAATGAAGACATTCTCTTGCAAATTTTCATATTGCAAGCAGAAACAATACTTCACAATCAATTGTATAATGCAAATATTATAACACTAGATTATGTAGTTTAAAACATATGGAAATGAAATATATGTGAAAACAATTATAAAATAACAGGATAAAATGTACATATACTATTGCAAGATTTTTATATTTTATCAAGAAGTAAAACAATATTAACTCTAAGTATATTATATGAAATTAAAATGTATATTTTAATATTTTAGCAACAACTTAAAAACTAAGGCAAAGATGCATGCCTAAATGGCCACAGAGAAATTAAATTGGTTACTAAAAATATTTTTAAACCAAAAGTAAAAATTGTAAAGAGAGACAAGAACAGATGAAATATAGGACAAATAGAAAAACAAAGCTGCAAAACACTAAATGTAATTCAACAATATAGATAATTAGATTAAATGCCAATAGTTTAAGCACTTTAAAACTCAGATATTGCCAGATTGGATAGCAAAGAAAGACTAAATAGATGCTGCACACAAGAAATTTACTTTAAATATAATCAAAAAGAAAAATCGAAAGCTAATGAATGTAAAAATCAAAACTAAGCAAGTTTAAAAAGTTATACTAAGGTAAAGAAGACTTCAAGAAAAGAGTGATTCTTTAGATGACATATATTTCATAATGATAAAAGCTTCCTTCATGGGGAACAAAATGTAACAATAACTTTCAAAGAGCCTAATAACATAAAAAGGAAAAAAATGACAAAAATAAAGCAAAAATAGATAAAATCCATCATCATACTTTAAAATTATATAACCCGGGAGAGTGACCTCAGAAACATGGCGGAGTGAGAAACATCCCAGATCTTTCCCCTTCAAACAACAATAAGCTGAACATCTAAAATTCCACAAAAAGAAAAAATTGCACTCCAAGATATCTGAGCATGAGATCTGAGCACAAGAGCTACCACAGGTCAAAACCTCGGGTGTTGGGCAGTAGACTGGGAGAAACAAATAAGCTCTCTCTCGAAACTGGAGTTTCCAGTAGGAGGAGGCGAGAAGGTAGAAGGTGCAGTGAGTTCACTGAAAAGCACTGTCTGGGAAATCAATGAGTATCACACAGCCAGTGGAAGTACCCAGGCATCAGGGCAGAAAGCAGAGAAGAGGGGATGGCAGAAAAGCAGGGAGGGCAGAGAAACAACAGTTGATCTTTACCAGCCATGGATGCAAAACCGAGGCTAAGCCACAGCCCAATCCCCGCAACAAAGAGGGATCCTCCTCCGGTAGCCTCAGAAGCAGAACACCGTGGAGTCCTAGGGAAAGCTGAGCAAAAGTTACCAAAACTGTCACTAACACTGACAGGGACTGAGACTGAGAGTAGCGAGTGTGATTAAACAAATAAAAGGAAAAAAAAAACATTATTAAGGCTTTATATAAAGCAGAGATCCAAGAGGATTAGATACCACCTATTGGAAAACAAAAGAATAACACCTTCTTTGAAACAAGCTAAAGAGACCTTTATATAATAAAACATTTTTTTCTGGAAAAAAATGCAGAATACACTTTCATTAATTCCAAGGTGCAAAAATAGTACATTAAACACTATGAATAACCAAGGTGACAAAGCATCTAGGAAAAAAAAAAAAAAGAGAAATCTCCAGAAAATAAGCTTGCAGGCATAAAAGTATGTGACTTAAATGACAGAGAATTCAGGACACTACTTAAACAATTAGATGAGCAGAATGAGTTCTTTAGCAAAGAGTTTGAAACCTTCAAAAAAAAAAACAAAAACAAAACAAATAGACCTTCTGGAGATAGGGAACACACTGCAAGAGTTGAAAAATGAAATAGGAAGCTTGGGAAATAGAGTCGACTAAATGGAGGAAAGGATCAGTAATATCTAAGACAGAAATCTAGAAATATATCAGAAGGAATAAGAGAGAAACCAAAAAATGAAAAATAACGAAAGGGAAAGATGAGAGGAAACATAAGAATAATGGGCATAATCAAAGGTGAGGAAAAGGAGCAGGGACTAGAAAACATTTTCAGACAAATGGTTTATAAGAATTTCCCAAATCTAAGGAATGACCTGAGCTTGGAATTCAAGAAGACAACAGAACACCCAATTATCTCAACCCAAATAGACCTTCACAAAGACATATCATATTAAAATTATAAAAAAAAAAAATGAACAGCAAAGAAAAGATTCTCAGGGCAGCCAGGGAAAAATCTCATTAGCCAGAAAGGAGTGGAATTAAATATTCAAACTATTAAATGAAAACAACTAACAGCCGAGAATAATGGATCCAGTTCAGCCATAGGTATGAAGGAGAAATAAAGACATTTCCAGACATACTAAAACTGAGAGAATTCGACACTACAATGCCTGCATTACTGGAAATACTGAAAGAGGTCAGCTCAGTTAAAACAAAATGACAAAAAATATACATAATTAGGAGTAAGGTAAGTAGCAGGCTGATAGAAGCAGAGCAGTGAAACCCTTACTGGAAACAGGGCAATATAAACTTAAACAATAAGAAGAGAATTGCTATAGCAAGATAGTAATGAGCATTCAGCATACATAGGGACGAGTTGAGACAATAATTATTAAAAGGGGAGGATTCAAAGTTCCAAATTCACAAAGGTGAATGGAGATAAGGAATGTGCAGAGGAAAATGGACGACTGCATATATATAACTATTCTTTACATATTCATAATGGTAACCACACGCCAAAGATTTAGAACCGAAGTATATAATATAAAACAAGAAGAATCAGAGAGAAAACCCACAAAAGCCAGCCAAAATAAAGAAAACAGAAACACAAGGACAAGAAAGCAATGGAAACAGCAAGCTACCAGAAAGCAAAAGATAAAATGGCTATAAGAAGTCCTCAAATTTCAGTAATCACCCTAAATGTAAATGGGCTGAACTAAACAATGAAAAGGCACAGAGTTGCAAACTGGATCAAAAAACAAACCCAACCATATGCTGTCTCCAGGAGACACATCTCAGTTCCAAAGACAAATATAAACTCAAAGTAAAAATTAGAACACAATATTTCAAGCAAATGACATTCAGAGAAAAGCAGGAATCATTTTATTAATATCAGATGAAATAGATATAAAAATATAAAATGTAAAGAAAGATACTGAGGGACACTTCATAATGATAAAGGGAATCATGCACCAAAAAGATGTAACACTTATTAATATCTATGCTCCCAATCAGGGAGCCCAGAAATATATAAAGCAATGACTACCAGAAATAAAGAGAGAAACAGACCAAAACACTATCATAGTAGGTGATCTAAATACCTCACTGTTGGATATGGACAGATCATTCAAACAGAAAATCAATAAGGAAATAACATCCTTAAAAAACACATTAGATCAACTGGACGTAATTGACATTTACGGAGCCCTTTATCTCCAAACTGCTGCTTGTACATTATTCCCTAGTACACATGGAACTTTCTGAAGGACTGACCACATACTAGAACACAGAGATAGCATCAACAAATATAAAAGATTTGAAATCATACCAACTATATTCTCTAATAATAATGCTTTGAAACTAGAGATCGACTGTAAAAAGAAAGCAGAAAGAACCACAAATACATGGAGATTAAGCAATATACTACTGGAGAATAACTGGGTCAGAGGAGAAATAAAAAGAGAGATTAAGAAATGCATAGAAACAAATGATAATGATAGTTCAAAATATGAAAACTTTTGGGACATGGTAAAAGCGATCATAAGAAGAAAGTACATATCATTATAAACCTATCTCCATAAACAAGAAAGAGATCAAATAAACAACCTAATGCTTCATCTTAAAAAAACTAGAAAAGGAAGCACAAATGAAGCAGAAAGAAAGAAATAATCAAAATTAGAGCTGAAATAAATAAAATTGAAAGCAAAAATAAATAAAAAAAATAAATGCAACAAAGAGCTGGTTCTTTGAGAAGGTTAATAAATTGACAAACCACTGGCTAGACTCACTAAGGCAAAAAGAGAAAGAATACAAATAAATGAAATCAGGGATGAAACAGGGGTAATTACAAAGACACCGCAAAAATACAAAGGATCATACAAAAATACTATGAAAAGTATACAACACTTAATTTAATAACTTAGAACAAATGGACTAGTACTTAGAAAAATACAACCTTCTAGATTGAATCAAGAAGAACTGGAAAATATAAATAGATCAATCAGCAGCATGGAAATTGAAACAATCATCAAAAACCTACTAAAAAATGAAAGTCCAGGACCAGATGGCTTCACCAGTGAATTCTATCAACCCTTCAAAGAATATTTAATACCTATTCTCTTCAAACTCTTCCAAAAAATGGAAGATAATTCAATAGTTTCCAACTCATTTTATGAGACCAATATTACTCTGATACACAAACCTGGAAAAGATAACACACAAAAAAAGAAAACTACAGACCAATATCTCTTATGAATACAGATGTAAAAATCCTAAAGAAGATACTAGTAAGCCGAATACAGCAATATATTAAAAAGATTATACACCACGATCAAGTGGGCTTCATCCCAGAGGAAAAAGGATGGCTCAACATATGCAAATTGATCAATGTGAAACAACACATAAACAAATTAAAAAATAAGAATCATATAATCATATCAATTGATGCAAAAAAAGCCTATGACAAGATATGGCATTCATTTATGATCAAAACACTTAACAAAATTGGTATAGAAGGAAAGTACCTTAACATAATAAAGGCCATATATGACAAGCCCTTAGACAACATTATACTTAATGGTGAAAAACTAAAAACATTCCAAGATCAGGAACAAAGCGAGCCTGTCCACTATTGCCACTCTTATTCAGTATAACATTGGAGGTCCTCACAAGTGCAATCAGGCAAGAGAAAGATATAAAAAGCATCCAAATAGGAAACGAAGAAGTCAAACTGTCACTATTTGCAGATGACATGATTCTCTATATAGAAAACCCAAAAGACTCCACAAGAACACTACTGGAAACAGTAAGCAAATACAGTAAAGTCTCTGGATACAAAATTAATGTTCAAAAATTTATAGCGTTCCTATATTTTAATAATGAAGTGTCAGATAAATAAATGGAAAAAATAATTTATTTTGCTATTGCAACAAAAAGAATAAAATACCTAGGAATAAATTTAACGAAACATGTGAAGGACCTCTGAAATGAAAACTATAGGACCCTATTAAAAGAAATCGAAGAGGATACAAAGAAATGAAAAGATATTCTGTGTTCTTGGATTGGAAGATTCAACATAGTTAAAATGACCATATTACCTAAAGCATTAAACACATTTAATGCAATTTCCATCAACATCACGTCGACATTTTTTTAAAGAATTAGAACAAGAAATAATCAGATTCTTATGGAAGCACAAAAGACCCTGAATTGTCAAAGCCATCATGAGAAAAAAAAAAAAATGAGACTGGAGGTATCACTCTACCTGACTTCAAATTATACTACAAAGCAACAGTCATCAAAACAGCATGGTATTGGCAGCAAAACAAACACATGGACCAGTGAAACAGAATCAAGAGTCCAGAAGTAAGTACATACTTATATGGGAAAATAATTTTTGACAAAAAATCCAGAAACATAATCTGGAGAAAGGAAAGTCTCTTCAATAAATGGTGCTGGGAAAATTAGAAGGCCACATGCAAAAGTACGAAACTAGACTGTTGTCTACCGCCACACACAAAAATTAACTCAAAATGGATTAAGGACCTGAATATAAGACCTGAACAATAAAATGTATTGAAGAAAACAGAGGAACTAAACTCAAGGACCTTGGTCTTAAAGAGGATTTCATGAATTTGACCTCAAAGGCAAAAAAAAAGTAAAAGCAAAAATAAATTAATGGGACTACATCAAACTACAAAGCTTCGGTTCAGCAAAATCAATCATCAACAAGGAAAAGAGACAACCATCTCAATGGGAAAATATATTTGCAAGGAACGCCTCCGATAAGGGCCTAATATTCAAAATATACAAAGAGCCCATACGACTCAATAACAACAACAACAACAACAAAAACGATCCAATAAAAAAATGGGCAGAGGACCTGAACAGACACTTCTCCCTAAAAGACAGACAAATGGCCAACAAATATATAAAAAGATGCTCAACATCGCTAGCTATTAAGCAAATGCAAATCAAAACCACATTGAAATACCATCTTACACCTTTTAAAATAGCTATAATCAACAGGACAAGTAATAGCAAATTTTGGAGATGTAGAGAAAAAGGAAACTACATACACTGCTGGTGGGACTACAAATTGTACAGCCACTATGGAAAACTGTATGGAGGTTTCTCAAAAAACTAAGTATTGATCTACCATATGATCCAGCAATCTTTCTACTGGGTATTTACCTAAAGACTTGAAAACCCATATCTGAAAAGATATTTGCACACTGATGTTCATAGCAGCACTATTCACAGTGGCCAGGACATGGAAGCAGCCGAAGTGTCATAAAATAGATGAACGGCTAAAGAAGCAGTGGGATATATATACAATGGACTATTATTCAGCCATAAGAAGAGGTGAAATCCTGCCATGTGCGACAACTTGAATGGGCCTTGAGATTATCATGCTAAGTGAAATAAGCCAGACTGAAAAAGTTGGAAATCACATGATATCACTAATATGTGGGATATAAATCTAAAAGCAAAAAATGAACAGGAGAAACAGAGACTCAGGGACATGGACAACGGATTAGTGGTTACCAGGGGGTAGGGGGTATGGGGGGAGGGAAGAGGTAGACAGGGTAAAGGGGGATCAGATAGAGCAGGTTGTGGGAGGGTGAAGTGGGTAAAGGAGGTCAAATATATGGTAGCTGAAGGAAACTGGACTCTGGGTGGTAATCACACAATAAAATATATAGATGTCAAATTATAATGTACATCTGAAAATTATATAATTGTATTAACCAATGTTACCACAATAAATACATGTCATTCTTATACTCTAATTATGAAGTGTCAGAAAAAGAAGTGGAAAAAATAATTCCTTTTGTAATTGCAAAAAAAGAATGAAATATCTGGAATAAATCCAATGAAACATGTGAAGGACCTACATAATGAAATCTATAAGACCCTATTAAAAGAAATCGAAGAAGATAAAAAAAAATGGAAAGTTATTTCGTGCCCTTGGATTGGAAGAATCAATATAGTTAAGGTGACCTTATTACCTAAAGCATTATACAGATTTAATGCAATCCCAATCAAAATCACATCGGCATTTTTAAAGAAATAGAACAATAAACCATCAGATGTGTATGGAAGCACAAAAGACTCCGAATTGCCAATGCTATCCTGAGAAAAAAGAACGAGGCCGGAGGCATCACTCTGCCTGATTTCAAATTATATTACAAATTAGCAATAAGCAAAATGGCATGGTATTGGCAGCAAAACAGACACAGTGGAACAGAATCGAGAGTCCAGAAGTAAACCAATGTTTATATGGGCAATCAATTTCTGAGAAAAAAAGCCCAAAACATACAGTGTAGAAAGAAAAGCCTCTTTAATAAATTATGCCGTGCAAACTAGAAAGCCACTTGCAAAAGAATGAAACTAGACTGTTGTCTATCACCATACATCAAAATTAACTCAAAATGAATTAATGACCTACATATAAGACATGAAACAATAAAATGCACGAAGAAAACAGAGGAACTAAGTTCAAGAACCTTGGACTTAAAGAGGATTTTATGAATTGACCTCAAGGGCTAGGGGAGTAAATGCAAAAATAAATGATGGGACTACATCAACCTAAAATGCTTCCGCTAAGCAAAAGAAATCATCTACAAGGTAAAGGGACAATCATATATTTACAAGCAATGTCTCAAATAAGGGCCTAATATCTAAAATATAAAAAGAACTCATGCAACTCGATCACAACAAAAGAACAAATGATACAATTAAAAAATGAGCAGAGGATCTAAACAGACTGTTCTCCCTAGAAGACATAAAAATTGCCAAGAAATATATGAAAATATGCTCAATGTCGCTAGCTATTAGGGAAATGCAAAACAAAACCACAATGAAATCCTATTTCACGTCTGTTAGAATAGCTATAATCAACAGGACAAGTAAGAACAAATGTTGGAGAGGATGCAGAGGAAAAGGAACCCTCATACACTGTTGGTGGGACTGCAAATTGGTACAGCCAGTATGGAAAACAGTATGGAGATTCCTCAAAAAACTAAGAATTGATCTACCATATGATCCAGTAATTCCTCTTCTGGGTATTTACTCCAAGGACTTGAAAACTCATATCCTAAAAAGATATTTGCACACCAATGTTCATAGCAACATTATTCACAGTGGTCAGGACATGAAAGCAACCGTAATGTCCTACAATTGATGATTGGATAAAGAAGCGATGACATATATATAAGAATATATATAGAATAGCTATAATCAACAGGACAAGTAAGAACAAGAGATAGACGGGGTAAAGGGATTCAAA
>NW_011889116.1:3271325-3284383 GCF_000151845.1 Pteropus vampyrus
CATAGTGTGTGTATATATATATATACACACACACTATATATATATATATACCTTACTATTAAAAAAATAAAATAAATACAATAAAATTATTTCAGCCTCCTCTCAATTATTGATAATAAAACTACATATTTACCCAGTTTTCATTTGTTAAACACTAACCCCAAAATTGCATGATACAAATTCTTTTCATGTGAATATAAAATGTTCACCACCAGACCACATGCTGGGCTATAAAACAAGTCTTAATCAATTTTGGATTTTGTATTTTACAAGCTATGTTCTCTGACTCAAGGAAATTAAATTAGAAATTAGTGTTAAAGAAGATATCTAAAAATTCCACAAATATTTGAAAATTAAACAAAATACTGTTAAATAAACCATGAGTGAAACTAAAGTAGTTTCAGATGGAAACCTTTGCTTTAAATGGTTAGATTAGAAAAAAATATATTAATTACGTCAAATTAATGATCTAAGTTTCTACCTTGTAATACTACAGAAAGAAAAAAATAAACACAAAGTAAAATAAAGAATGTAAATAAAAGTAAGAGCAGAATTCAATGACATAAAAAATAGTCCAACAAAGCAGATCAATTAAAACAAATGGTCCTTTTGAAAGATCAATAAAATCAATGCATTTTTAGACAGACAGATCGTAATAGCTTAATAAAGACACAAATTTCCAGTATGAAGAAAAAGAAAAAAAGTGGGACTATTATTGCAAATTATTTAGGCTTTAAAATTATGAATGAATATTATTAACAATTTTATCCTGATAAATTCAAATGTTTCGATGAATTGACAAAATCGTTTAAAGACACAAATTACTAAACTGACCCAAGTAGAAATAGAAAACTGAATAAATCTTTACCTATTAAAAATTATATCTTCAATTAAATATCTCTCAGCAAAGAAAACAGGAAAGTGTGATGATTTCATGTGAATTGTATCTAACATGTGTATAAGAAATAATTCTAATCTTAAAAAAAACTATTTTAGAAAATAAGAAAGGGAACACTTCCCAACTCATTTTATGAGAATGACATAATCCTGATTACAAAATCAGGAACATTTGCTATAAGAACCAAAAACTACAGACCAATACCTGTATGATCTAAGACAAAAACACTTAACAAAGCATTAATAAATTAGGTCTAGCAATATGTCAAAAAGTTTACACACCATTACTATGTAGAGTTTATTCCAAGATCTCAATATTAATTTCACATTTGAAAATTTAATTATGCAATTGATCACACTAACAGAATAAAGAATAAAAACATATGATTATTCCAGTATATGCAAGAAAATCATTTGACAAAATTCAACAGTCATCCATGATAAAAGCTCTCAGCAAACTAAGACTATATGGAAATGATTTAATCTGAAAAAAAGTATCAAAGTACCTACATCTAACATAATAATGACATTGAATGCTTTCTCTCTAAGATCCAGAAAAGGACTATGACATTTCTGCTTTAACTATTGCTATTGAGCATTGCACTGTGTATCCTAGTCCTGGTAGTAAGACAATAGAAATAAAAGCCTAAATATAGGAAAGGATAAAATAAAATTGTTCTTTTAAAAGCAGAAGACATGACTTCTATGTAATAATGTTCTAAACAATTGCAGAGGCCACTGCTTAAAGTTCATGTAGCAAAGTTAAAAAATATGAGATTAATACAAAAACATAAATTCTATTTCTACATGATATAAGCAAATAAAATTAAATTAAATTAAAATTCTATTTTGAGTAACATAAAACATTTAAGTGTAAAAATCAAAATATATTCAAAACATCTATACTAAAACCTGACTCTAAACTATGTGTGGAAATGGAAAACACGATAGCCAAAACAATCTTGAAAAATTTTGAGTAATTAAGCGATTTGAATTCAAGCTTATTCTTCAACCACACTGATCAAGAGCGTGTAGTAGTGGCACAAAGATAGGTAAATAGATGAATGGATCAGAGTAGAATGTGATTGAGCATAGATCAGATTGTATCAAAACAATTCCCATCACAATTCCATCAAGATTATATTTTTTATACAGGATGAATACTCACTTAAGAGATATGTAAAAATATCTCCCTAAAAAGACTATATAAAAATATTTATAGAGGTTTTATTCAAAATAGCTAAAAATAAGATACAACCCAAATAATATACTTTATTTTATATAAAGTAATAATCAGAAAAAAATAATCTATAATGGAAAAGATTTAATGGGATGGGATATGAAGAAACTCATATCAATCTCATCGAAATGTACTTTATGAATTTGTACATTTTGGGAATATTTGAGATCTTGCTCCCCAGCATATGCCATCATTTTGGCTCAAATAAACTCTAATATAGAAAAAAAATAGACATTTCATTGTATATTAACTTTATCATTAGATGGGTATAAAAAAATATTGAATTCTAAGCAAATAGATTTTATTTTTGCAGCATTATGGATTCACAAATCTGAAATTACTTCTGTGTATTCTTGCTTAAGTAAATGCACAAATAATGAGAGCCAGTTCTCACAATTGGGAAAACATGCCAAACATATGAATAGGAAAAGACTACCATATACTCTCAGTATTGAAATTTCAGATATCAACGTGAACTCAAAATTTAATCTGTTACATTGAAAGCTAAGAGATAGTGGAACAACTTCTGTAGATGACAATGCAAGAATCCTACACCCAGACATTTATTTACAGCATAGAAAGGGTAGAAAGTGCAGGAAGATTTTAACTACATCATTTCATCCCCCATGCTAGTACAACTCAATGTCAAGAAGAATCTTCTCTGCCATGACTTCCCCTGCATAGCAAAAAAAAAAAAAAAAAAAAAAAAAAGAGAGAGAGAGAGAGAGAGAAGATTCAAATAACATATCAAAAACAAAAGAGGAGATATTCTAACACAGTGGTCTCCAACTTTTCTGGCACTAGAGACTGGTGCTCCTATGAGAATCTCATGCCTGATGATCTGAGGTGGAGCTGAGGTGGTGATGCTAGCACTGGAAGCAGCGCAAATACAGATGAAGCTTTGCTCTCTCTCCTGCCATGTGGCTAGGTTCCTAACAGGCCATGGACCAGTACTGGCCCACAGCCTGGAGGTTGGGGACCCTTGTTTTATCAGATGCCTCTGAAATAAAAATTATCATAAGGGACTATTATAAACAATTATGTTCCAATAAATTGGACAACCTAGAAGAAAATGAATATATCCTTAGAAACACATAACCTACCAAAATCCATTCAGAAAAACATAGAAAGCCTAAACAGACAAATAACAAGGAGATTGAATCAACAAAGACCAGGACTGGAACATCTCACTGGTGAATTCTACCAGATATTCTTAAACTCTCCAAAAAACAGAAGAGAGAACTCATCTAAACTCATTTAAGGAGGCCAGTTTCATGATACCAAAGCCAAACAAAGACTCTACAAGAAAAACAAAAACAAAAACAAAAACAAAAACAACAGATCAATATCTCAGATGAAGACAAATACATATAGCCTCAATAAAATATTTTCAAACCAAATTCAACTGCACATTAAAAAAATTATACACTATGACCAAGTGAGATTTATCTCTCAGTTAGAAGTATCGTTCAACAAACCTAAGTTCATAAATGTGATACATGATCTTAATAACATGAAAGATAAAAATTATATAATCGTCACAATAGATGTATAAAAAAACATTTGACGGAATTCAGCATCCATTCATGGAAAAACTGTCAACAAAATAGAAATAGAAGAAATTTACCTCAATACAATAAAAGTCACATGTAAAAAATCCCAGGGATATCATCATAATCACTGGAGAAAACCTGAAATATTTTTCTCTAAGATTTGTTACAAGTTAAAGATGCCTACTCTAACTGCTTTTATTTAACAGAGTACTAGAAGTTCTAGCTAGATTATAGCAAGAGAAAGAAATAAAAGTTATCTAGTTCCAAAAGAAAGAAGTAAAATTATCTCTGCAGATAACCTAATAATATATGTAGAAATCCCTAAAGACTCAACAACAGCAAAAATTATTATAACTAATAAATTCCGTAAAGTTGCAGGATACAAAATTAACATACAAAAATTAACATACAAAAATTAACATACAAAATTAACATACAAAAATAAAAACACTAATTTTTATTATACAAACAATAAACTATCCAAAAAGAAAATTAAGAAAATGCCATTTACAATAGCAACAGCAATAATGGAATAATTAGTGGTAAACTTAACCAGTAGCGAAAGAATTGTACACTAAAAATTGTAAAAAAAAATCGATGAAGGAAATTTAAAAAGACACAGATAAATCGAAAGACATACCAAGGTCATGGATTATTATAGTTAGTATTGTTAAAATGTCCACACTACCCAAAGAGATCTACATACTTGTAAAGCAGGAGCCTCACGCCTGGTACTTGCTCCTGGACTTTGGATATTTTGAAAACACCACCAGGAGGACCAGAGGAGTTAGACTTGCCACTTACTACTCATGAGGCAGTGAAGCTTCAGCATCAGTTGGTGGGAGCTACAGGAAAAGGCCTCTAACCAAGGTGAGCAATGTTTTTATACACAAGCAGCCTGGAGGGTAGTGAGGTAGGGGTGGGCAGGGATTACCTCATTGGGGAAGCCACTACCTTCTCAGGTGGATTGGAGCAAGACATGCGGCTTAATTACAGAAGCAGATAGCGTCCACGGGAATGATGGACCAGCCACCTTCTCGAGTGGAGCAAGCAGATAATGTCCATGAGAAGAGCAGAAAACATCCTTGGGAGCAGGCGCTGCCAAGAACTCTGTGCAGGCTGGGCAATCATGTGTCTTCTGAGTGTGTAGAGGCGCTATGTTCTGAGTTAACCCTACAATATTCAATGTAATTTCTATCAAAATTGCAATGGTATTCTTTATAGAAATAGAAAAAATATATTATGCTCATATGGAACCACAAAATACCGCAAAAAAGCTGAAGAAATCTTTAATAATAAGAGAACTAGAGGCTTCACATTTCTTGATTGTATTTTTTTTCTAATTTGGAATAAATTATTAATATTTTGCTATTAATTTTGATTTTTGTTCTAAGTTTATAGTTCTGATACATTCATCAAATCAATGATGCTCTTTCTTAATATGCTATGAATTTTAATATGCATAAGAATATATACCAATTATAAATTTAAATAATTTGGATTAAAATGGTAAACATTATTTTAAATTTAAAAATGAAAACACAAAATAATAAATAAGGAAGCTAGTACAGAAATATTGATTAATAGATCTAAAATATTTTGATTAAACTGTAAGTTCTAGCCTTATAAAGTCAGCTAGAATTAGCTGATATCAGATAATATGTTCCACCTCAATCCAGACCTCTTTATTTGCCACTTAATAAGGTATGGGGTGGAGGAAATCAAGAGTTTGTAAATTCAGCATTTGTTTATGTTAAGAATGTATAAAAAATTCTAAGTTGTAGCTACATTGTTTCAACACTCTGAATCCATACAACCTACTGTTTCTACTTTGTATATAGTTTTCTCAGTAGTCTTCCCCAATATACATGTCTCCTGATGTCAAGAAAGATGTTTGTCTCATCTGACCAATCAATCAAGTGATTTTTAAGTCATAAAAAAAGATAAATTCTCCCCCACCCCCTTGGGAAGAGAAAGTCAGAAACTTAAATTAGCAGGAAATCAGGATCAACTCTGCTACCAGTGGTTCTCGCAATTTTTAAAAGCCTTTATATATATATATTTTTAATTTTCCACACATATTTTCCTTTTTTTGTTAGAGTAAATGGTTGTTGACTATGCAGATTATGCAGAACTTCAGCTAAATACTACTACACCAGGGAGACTATAGATCAAGGAGGCCTACTAAGTTATCAGAAATAATGATGTTTATACAAACAGTTCATATAAAAGTATAAAAAGTATGAGAAAAAATAAAATTTTAAGAAAACCGTCTGAAGAAAATTAGAATAATTCATGATGTCATTTTTCTTTTTATGCTTTGTTATAAAGCCTAAATGTATATTCGCTTCATGTTCCTTTCAAGAAGATGAATAAGTTATGCAAAACAGAATACACCAATATTTAAATTATATAGAAAACAGGTTTGAAAACAATTTGACAAAGGGATAAGCAAGAAGGTCCAATTAGAAACCCTTGGGCAAATTACTATTTCTTTTACCAACCTATTTTTTCCATAATCTATAGAAAAATGTTTTGACCAACTAGGTATTTCTTAGTCTATTTTAATTTAAAAAGCAGTATTTATTAATAACACTTCATAGCTAACAATTTTAAACTATTAAACCTAGGCAAAAAAAAAATACTAAATTTATAAATGTGCTTTTATTGCATTTTAATGGAAATAAAATTAGATCTCTTTTATCAGAGGTGGTACTAGTCAACAATAAAAGAAGCAGAAGTTCTGCCAAATAGTCAATTTACATAAATAAATGCACCTCCTTTACAAATAAGAAAGACTTGGCACAAGAGCTTGAAAAGCAACATCACTCCACAAGCTAACTTTGAATTGATGGACTAGTGGTGAGTGTGATAAGATTTAATCAAAACCGTTCTTTTTTTCTCCAAACTAGGTAAATTTTAAGCTTTGCTTTTCCCATGATACATATCTAAATGCTAATACTGCACATCCTTTCTATACTATTATTGCATTCCTAGGGAAGAGATGCATACCCTGTACACAGCAATTCTATTCAATCTAAAATAATAGATATTCTGAAATACTTGTCCTGAATAATTCATTTTTATGACCTACAAAATGACTGCAAAGCTTGCTTTGAAAGGATTTTACTAACTTTCATTAAAAGATACTATATAAAATGACTAGATGATGTAGCAAATCTTATTGTCCAGGAATGTACACTACAAGGACCTCTGTTTTGTAGAAATACCAACCCTCACTGAATCATATAAACAATTATTCTTCAAGTTAGAATACATTTTTGGATGTCGCCTCAGCCAAATTCTCACCAGACTAAAAATAATTTTTTTTTCTATAGCATACCTAACAAGAAGCTATTTATTATCCATTGGCATACCTCTAGTAACAGAGTACATATCCGCATGTGGTGTTGGTCCTAAGAGGGTATTCACAATTTCCCATTTCTTACCCTTTGCTTTATCTTGACCAAACTTTAGTCAGGTTTCTCTCTTCCTTGAAAGTCCCTCTCTTTTTGCCCTCAAACCTGAGCAAGCAGTAAAAAGCCAAAAGAATCTCCTAATCAGCTTATCCTGAGAATCAGCTGACTCAGTGAGACACATTTCAGTTCAAACCCCTTTGATATGTTCTCTCCTTTGCCTGACTTCCCCTTATTTACTGCTTTCCCTTCCCTATAACAAACAAAAACACATTTTTTTTTGTTGCTTTAGAGACTCTTACAGAGCTTTGATATCAGAGCACTTTCCCTATTGCAATAGTCCTTCTTCTCAATAAAGCCTCTCTTTATTTAAGTCTGGATTTGTTTTTATATGACATTCTCATTAAAAAAATATATATGTGAAAGCCCACAACTTGATATTTTAAATAATTTATGTGACTCTGAACTGTTTTTGTTGTTGTTGTTGTTGTTCTGTGCTATCTCTTCTTTCTTTCCACCTCTTCCTCTTCTATTTTCCCTTCCATTATACAAAGTCATTGACTTAAACTCTAATATTCTTAGATATAAAAGATCTAATTCACTGGTCCCCATAATCTGTTTCCTAAAATATGTTTGATCAAACAGAATTACTCTGCTGAGTAGCCATTAATATCTATTCATTGTCTACTAAATGCCCATATTCTTTAACTTGAAATTTAAGTTCTTCCACAGTGGATAAGGAGCGTAGTCCCCATCGTAACTTAAATATTGTCATTTTGGAAAAATACAGGAATGATGTGTTTATATGCAAAGATAAAGTGGTCAAGAACAAGACAAATATGATTCAATTTGCTTAAATTGACCAACAAAGTTAAGCTAGGTCTCTGCCATGTAGGTAAGCTAAAACTGATGTTTTTAGTTCAAATGCATTGCCATAATGACTTTATAGCTGTTATTATAGAAAGAAGTTTAGTTAAATATCATCTAATAATTATTTGCTGCTTTCTTTCCACATATCCAGCTCCATACTAGGCACTATGGGGAAGAAAAAGAGAATTCTGGAAACTACATATTAAATTTTCACATATTACGTACAATCTCAGAGTCAAAAAGAGTCTTAATTTAAATATAAAAGTAAATATTATGAAGCTAATTTTAGGGCATCTGCTTCTGGCCATGATAGACTAGCTGGCTTAGAAAAACTTTACTTTCAAAAATCAATAGAGAAGCTAGATAAAATATTTTAAGAATATTTTTTAAAAGTGTAGAATACTATACCTTGATTGAGATGATGGTTAAAAGGATCAATATTTGAGATACAGTGGCGTATAACTATACACACAAATTGTAGCCAAGTTAATATCTTTAATTTGATACTATATTGTAGCTATGTAAAATGTAACCATTGGAGGAAACTGGGTGAAGGATGCACTGTACCTCTCTGTACTATTTTGTAATTTCCTGTGAAACTAAGATTTATTTTAAAACATTTTTTGGTTAAAAATATGTTTGAAGATGTCAGAAAGCTATAAATAAACACAGGAGTTGAGGAGTAAAGATCTCAGATAGAAGTGAAACACAGAGAACTTAACCCAACATTTGGCACTGCATTTCCATAACAGATAGCCGAAAAGGTAAGAATTTGAGCATAACTTTCAGCATTCTAATAGACCTAAGGAGATAAAAATTGGAATTTAGAACTGGCCAAGGTGGTTGTTCCTCGTACAATAATCTAGTTATTTAGATGAATGATCTTTACTGGGTAGTAAGAGTAAACCAAAAATAGACCAGCCTTCTCAAAGACTAAAACTCAGCTTCTGATTAGCCCAAACTCCAAATGAATCTCCCCCTAGCTTAGAGTCCAGATGCAAAAGCCTCAAATTATCTATATTTTTATATATGATATCTTACATGAAATTAAAAAAAAAATGAACCCGTATACCAAGCCTCAAGATCAACTGATCTAAAATTATGATGAAAAATGAACAACAAAAAGATACCCACAGGGAATCAGATAATGAATCTGTCAGAAATAGCCTTTACAATAATAATAAACTAGATAACACCTAAGGAGAACTTAATGTGAATATATAATCATATATAAGAAAAACTGTAAACATCTTCTCGAAGACAAAAAAGGAGATATGCAAAAATGGAAAGACATCACTTATTCTTGATTACGATATGCCAACATCATCAATATTTTATATCTTTCTAATCTCTTAGTTAATGTATAAATTTAATAAAATTCCAATAAGAATACCAGGAAACATTTTTTGGTAACTAGATGAAGTAGTTCTGAAGTTCGTATAAAAAATAATATACACAAACACATATGACAACCCAGAAAAATAAGAGCAAAGTAGTGGGGGCAATAGGCCTGCCAGATTTTAAAATATACTATAAAGCTTTTGATTAAAAGTATGTTATATTGTTTAAATAATAGCAGATCAGTGGAATAGAATAGAAAATCCAGTAGATAAGAACAGAGCAAAATTTACTACACAGTAAAGGTAGTATTTCAAATTCTTAGGACCAGTATGAACATTTTATCAAATCATGTTGGAAAAACTGAATAGTCATTTAGATAATAATAAAATTTTATCCATATTTCACCCAATACATAGGAATAAAATCCAAGTGAATCAGAATTCTAAGTGTGTATGTGTGTGTGTGTGTGTGTGTGTGTGTGTGTGTGTGTAAATATATATCCATACAAGTATTAGAAGAAAATAAACCATACAAGTATTAGAAGAAAATGTGGAGACATTTGTTATCTGGATATAAAACAAAACAAAACAAAACAAAAAAACATTGTTTTGTAACAATGACTCACAATGGCAACACAATAAAAGGAAATATTGATACATTTGACTCTAAATAAATTAATTAAAAAAACTTGCCATGGCAAAAAACACTGTAAGCAATGTCAATAGTAACTAACTGGGATGATATATTTGAAATGCATAATCAAGGAAAATCATATATGAAAGAAAAGATATAAAAAGAGAACAAAAGACCAAAAATTGATTTTAAAAAATGGGCAAAAGTCATTAACAAATAAATCACAAAAATATTATAAAATGGCCTTAAACATATAAAATTGTTAAGCTTTCCTTAATACAAAATGGATACAAATGAAGGAATATAAATTTTCACCTTTAAGTTTGATAAATGTTCAAAATCTTGACAACGCAAACTGTTGGGGAGGCTACAGTGAAACAAGAACTCTTGTACATTGCCAGTGGGAATGCAAAATGGTATAACTCCTATAGAAGGGAATTTAGCAATATCAACCAAAATGTCACATACAATTACCTTTTGACCAAAAAATATCGCTTTTAGGAATTTAGTCCCAAGATACACCATTAACAGCAAGAAAATACATATGTATATCATTATGGATTAAGATATTATTTATTATAACAAATTACTGTTTTAACAATGAAAAACCCCATACATCAATAATTGATTGAATGAGCTATGCTATATACACAATGGATTACTATGTAGCTGTAAAGGGAGAAAGATAATTTCTATGGTCTAATGTGAAGTAATTTCCAGGATAAATTTTAGGGAAAAAAACAAGTACACTAATATATAATTTGCTTAGTTTTGCATAATACCCATAAGAAAGATAATCATAATCCAGTGAAACTGGTTATCCACAAAGAGTGAGAACGGGATGGAAGGGAAAAAGAATTGAGTGACACTTCTCTAAATACATTATTTTTTATAAATTTGAAATCTGGAGATATATAATAAAAACAAAATAAAATCACCATCACTCGAGAAAAGCTTTAAATCAAATAAAACATGAGATAATGAACATAATGTTTATCAAATGGATAGAATAAAGAAATAAGAGGAAAAAAAACACATACACAGTAAATTTCAGGAACATACCCTCAAGCTAAAGATGGAAAAACTGCAATGAAATCAACTCCACTTAGTAGATTTTCTTTAGGTAGTGGTATGGGTAAAGCAATTCTGTATCCATTATTTTTGATGCTCCATAGAAGAAAATACATTCCTTTGGAGTGGGCAGCGTTCTAATTGTGAAGGAAGAGTGACATAAATATATAATGAGAGAAGACAATCAAGAACACTGTGATCTTAAATACTGGATTAGAATTAGGAGTTTTTTTTAAAAAAAATTTTAGCTCATAATGGTTAAATCAGGTACAATAAAAACAAAAATTAAAAATGCTAGTAATAGATTATAATGTAACTGAACAAGAAGAATTCATGAATCCGCATATTGAAAAATCTAAATAATAAACTATAGAAATGACCCCTGAAAGTATAAAGGTAGAAGAAGGTAAAGGGGGTTAAATATATGGTGATGGGAGAAGATTTGACTTTGAGTGCTGAACACATAATACAATAAACAGATGATGTATTATTAAATTGTACATTTGAAACCTACATAATTTTATTAACCAATGTCACAACAATAAATTTAATAAAATTTAATAACAGAAAAATCTAAATAAAAACAGACAAAGCAGAGGGAGACAGAAAGAAACAGAAAAACAGAGGTATAGAAAAAGAAAGAGACAGGAAGAATGGAAAAAAAGAAGGAATGAAGGGAGAGAAAGAAACAATAAGAGGAGGGAGTTTTAATTACCATAAAATGACTAATTAATGTACAAGAAATAATAGTTAGAAAATCAACATTTTGCTACCATCATGGTAATAACTGATCAAGGCAATAATCATCAATGAATTATACCACTATTGGGTGAAAATTTGTTGGTTAACAGAATATTTATGGAGTTCTCAAGTATCTCTAAATAGATTACTGATTAAAAGGGGAGTAATTTTTGAGTAGAGAAATATGGATAGCACCGCCTTAACCAAATGATTTAAGTTAACATCGTCAATCATAGGACAGCCTAACATGTGCTTCTTGATGGGAGGCACTGGAAAAAAAAATTATTTACCTAGTATTTCTTCTAAAATATACCCTGAAACTAGAGATGAGGATACAGACAAACTAAGATAAAGGGACGTTCTACAAAACAACTAGCCTGTGATCTTAAAAAAAAAAAAAAATTATAATAATAATGTTTGAAAAACTAAAAATGAGGTACTATTTCATATTCAAGCAGCCTAAAGAGATGTAAGTGCAATGTGGTTTGGATCTTGGATTGAAGAAAAATAAATTCAATGAATCATATTATCAAGGCAAAAGGAGAAAATAGATAAGGACTGTATATAAGATGATAGTGTTATAACAATGCTAAATGTTCTGAATATGTAAAAGAATATCCTTGTTCTCAGGATATATATGGTGAAATATTTAGAGATTGTACTATTTTTCTAGAGTTACCACAACAAATTACTACAAATATGGTGCCTTAAAACAACAGAAATTTATTCTATCACAGTTCTAGAGACCAGAAGCCTGAAATTAAGTTACCAGCTGAGCCATGCTCTCTCTAAATCTTTATGGGAGAATCCTTCCTGCTTCTTTCACCTCTGGCAACTCCTGGTGTTCCTTAATTTGTTGCAGCATACTCGTCTCTACCTACATCTTCACATGGCATTTTACTCTGAGTCTCTTGTGTTTTCTTCTTTTCTAGCTTTAATAAGCATATCCTTCATTGGATTTAGGGATGATTCTAATCAAGGATAATCTAATTTTAAGGTATTTACCTTAATTTTATCTGTAAAGACCTTTATTCCAAATAAGGTAATAATTTTGAAGTTCTAGATTGATATATTTGGGGGAGTTTTTATTTAACTTACTACAGATGTAAAAGGTCATATTTACAACTTACTCTAAAAGGTTCAGCAAAATAATAATAATAAACTGGCACACACATGTACAGAAGCACAAGAGCACCAAAGCAAATGTAGTGGAGTGTGAACAACTGGTGAATCTATATGAAAGGTATGAGAACATTCAGTGTAATTTTCTTCAACTTTTCTACATTTTGGACTTTT
>NW_011889116.1:3285350-3287869 GCF_000151845.1 Pteropus vampyrus
CTTATCAAAAGTAAAACCTTCTGCTCTGGAAAGAATTATGAAAATAAAATGTCAGGCCATAGACTTGCATAAATTTGATGAAGTTGTATTCAGAATAAAGAATTCCTACAATTCAACAATTAAAAGACACATCTTTAATTTAAAAGTAGGAAATATATCTTATTAGAAACATCGGAAAACATAGCAATGGCCAAATAAAGCATGAAAAGTGACCCAGCATTATTAGTCACCTGGGAATTGCAAATTAAACCAAATAAAATAGCTCTTTGCACTCATTAGAATAGCTAAAATTTAAAAGAATGGCAATTTCAAGTGTAGGTAAAGATGGAGAATACCTTGAGGACTTATATATTGCTGGTGTGAGTGTAAAATGGCATAAATCAAAGATTTTGCAATTTTGTGTACAAGGTAAACATATACCTAACCTATTAACCAGCAGATGGGACAGACACCAGAGCCCTGAAAAAGTAAATTCTGCTCTGTAGCATCAGTCCCTTGATGACAATTCCTCCACTGTAGCCACTGGCTAGTCCACACAACCATTAGTCACAGCCTGTGCCCAGTCTGGGGCCACCTCACATAAGCCACCAAGCAATCTGCAGATGGCTGCCACTGCACTAAGCTTAGAGGTACCTTATTTCTCCAAGAAAATAAAAACCTGTCTACAGAAAGACTTATATAGAAATTATATAACTTCTCTATTTAGAAGTTCTTCATTTAGAACTAAAATCTGGTAAAAATATTAATATCTTTCAAGAAGAGAATATATGAACTGTGATATAACCGTGCAATAGAAGACTACTCAATAATAAAAATTATGAACTATTTAGACATGTAACTGTATGAATGATGAGATTATGTGTGTGTGTGTGTGTGTGTGTGTGTGTGTGTGTGTGTGTGTGTGTGTGTGTATTTGCTTAGGAAGCAAGATAGAAAAGAGAACTTACTGTATTGTCCCATGGATGTAAATTTCTACAATAGACAAAATTAAACTGCAGTGATGCATATCAGAATAGTAGGTACATTAGGAGATAGGACAGTTTACTGCAGAAAGGCATGAGGTAACTTTCTGGAGTGATGGAAATTTTCTATATCTTAATTGAGCAATAATTACATGGGTGTATATATTTGTTAAAACCATCAACCTGGGGGTATTTCTGGTCAAAATTGTGAAGTAGATAAATGCTATTCATTCCTCCTCTCATGACATCAAAATTACAACTACAGAACAACCGTTATTGAAAATTACCTGAAGCCTAGATGAACAGAAGACCTCAACTAAGGACATAGAGAAGAAGCCACATCCAGACTGGTAGGATGAGCAGAGATGAGAAACAGGCTGGTCTCACATTCGTTGTTGTCATTTAAAATAGGGCGGGGTATCTCAACTTTGGAGGTCCCTACAGAGGAGTGAGGGTTCCCAGCCCCACACAAGGCTCCCCAGCCCAAGGTTCCAGTGATAAGCTATAAACGTCAATGGAGATTATGCCTGAGTGAGACAGAAGGCTGCTGGAGTACCAGGCACTACTTTTGAGAGCTCGCACATGGACTTATTTCCTGATAAACACGTTTCCTCTGAGCTCCAGCACTGTAGCAGTGGCACAAAAGTCACCAAGGACATATGCAGAGGAACTAAATTGTCTAGCTTCAGGGTGTGGGCTGGAGAGACAGCTTTCTTCTAGACAGAAGTGCTGATAGAATCCATTGTTTCTTTGCAGAACCCCGCCCTCTCCCAGTATGCAGACACAGGTGGCCACCTATCTGATTCTTTATCACCCTAGTTAACACTGGTCACTCTGCCCTGGTGGTTCCTCGAGACCCTGACCCACCCAGTTTGTGGGCCCTCCCAAGCCACTTCCACTGGCTTTCCCACAGAATCTTCTGACTTGATTCCAACACTCCTAAAATCTCTCGAAGGTTCACAAACCCCAAACAAGCAACATCTGGCCTTGGCATGCCCCGTACCACTTGCTGAGCAGCCCCAAGCCAAGGACTAGTGACAGCCAGGTTCAGTTCCTGACTTGGCCTCTTGAGGCACCTCCGTGTCCAGCGTGGGTGGCAGCCATCTACAGATTGCTTGGTGGCTCATTCAAGGTGGCCCAAAGCAATGAGCAGGCTGCGGCTGAACTTCCCTATGGATCAGCCCCTTCCAGAAGACGCCAGGGATAGTGGCTGGCTTGAACTTAACTGAAACGCCACACTATGCTGCACCTGAGGATGAAACTCTCAGAGGGCAGACTGAGCATGCACCAGAGCTCTGTGAAAGTAAATCCTGTTCTATAAGGTCAACTCCTGAAAAACAGTATCTCCATTGTAGTCACCAGCAAGTCCACATAATCAGCCAGAGGTCAATTGCTCCCATTGATATGCAAACAACAACCAAGTCTCAACTACAACGGGAGGGTAAAGAGAACCCATACAAGGGACACACCTGGAGCACCGGGCACAGGTGACCAGAAAAACTACCACTGAGACCCACAGGACATCTCCTACATAAGCCCATGCTACATAGACTGGGA
>NW_011889116.1:3287919-3290590 GCF_000151845.1 Pteropus vampyrus
ACCTGAAGCCTAGATGAACAGAAGACCTCAACTAAGGACATAGAGAAGAAGCCACATCCAGACTGGTAGGATGAGCAGAGATGAGAAACAGGCTGGTCTCACATTCGTTGTTGTCATTTAAAATAGGGCGGGGTATCTCAACTTTGGAGGTCCCTACAGAGGAGTGAGGGTTCCCAGCCCCACACAAGGCTCCCCAGCCCAAGGTTCCAGTGATAAGCTATAAACGTCAATGGAGATTATGCCTGAGTGAGACAGAAGGCTGCTGGAGTACCAGGCACTACTTTTGAGAGCTCGCACATGGACTTATTTCCTGATAAACACGTTTCCTCTGAGCTCCAGCACTGTAGCAGTGGCACAAAAGTCACCAAGGACATATGCAGAGGAACTAAATTGTCTAGCTTCAGGGTGTGGGCTGGAGAGACAGCTTTCTTCTAGACAGAAGTGCTGATAGAATCCATTGTTTCTTTGCAGAACCCCGCCCTCTCCCAGTATGCAGACACAGGTGGCCACCTATCTGATTCTTTATCACCCTAGTTAACACTGGTCACTCTGCCCTGGTGGTTCCTCGAGACCCTGACCCACCCAGTTTGTGGGCCCTCCCAAGCCACTTCCACTGGCTTTCCCACAGAATCTTCTGACTTGATTCCAACACTCCTAAAATCTCTCGAAGGTTCACAAACCCCAAACAAGCAACATCTGGCCTTGGCATGCCCCGTACCACTTGCTGAGCAGCCCCAAGCCAAGGACTAGTGACAGCCAGGTTCAGTTCCTGACTTGGCCTCTTGAGGCACCTCCGTGTCCAGCGTGGGTGGCAGCCATCTACAGATTGCTTGGTGGCTCATTCAAGGTGGCCCAAAGCAATGAGCAGGCTGCGGCTGAACTTCCCTATGGATCAGCCCCTTCCAGAAGACGCCAGGGATAGTGGCTGGCTTGAACTTAACTGAAACGCCACACTATGCTGCACCTGAGGATGAAACTCTCAGAGGGCAGACTGAGCATGCACCAGAGCTCTGTGAAAGTAAATCCTGTTCTATAAGGTCAACTCCTGAAAAACAGTATCTCCATTGTAGTCACCAGCAAGTCCACATAATCAGCCAGAGGTCAATTGCTCCCATTGATATGCAAACAACAACCAAGTCTCAACTACAACGGGAGGGTAAAGAGAACCCATACAAGGGACACACCTGGAGCACCGGGCACAGGTGACCAGAAAAACTACCACTGAGACCCACAGGACATCTCCTACATAAGCCCATGCTACATAGACTGGGAGACATTGTGGTCTTACATAATACATAGAAATACACGCAGGGAGGAAGCCAAAATGGGGAGACGAAGTACATGACCTAAATAAAAGAACAGAACAAAGCTCCAGAAAATGAACTAAACAAAATGGAGATAAACAATCTCCCAGACGCAGAGTTCAAAACATTGGTTATAAAAATGCTCAATAAATTTAGGGGAATAGTCAATAAATTCAGTGAACACTTTAACAAAGAAATAAACAACATAAAAATGGAAATAGAAAACATAAAAAAGAATGAGTCAGAAATAAAAAATACAATAACTGAAATAAAGAATACATTAGAGGAGATTGACAGTAGATTACATAAAGCAGAGAATCAAATAAGTGATTTAGAGCATAAGGTAGCAGAAAACACCCAATTAAAACAACGACAAGAAAAAAATTTAAAAGCAAAGATAATTTAAGAGGCCTCTGGGACAACATCAAGCATACCAACATTCACATCATAGAAGTAACAGAAAAAAAGAGAGTAAGGAATTGAAAACCTATTTGAAAAATAATGATGGAAAAGTTTCCTAACCTGTTGAAGGAAATAGCATAAAAGTCCAGAAACCACAGAGTCCCAAACAATATAAACTCAGAGGCCCAAACCAAGACACATTATCAAAATGGCAAATGTTAAAGACAAAAAAAAAAAATCTGAAAAGCAGAAAGAGAAAAGCAGTTAGTTACCTACAAGAGAGCTCCCATAAGACTGTCAGCTGATTCTCAATAGAAACTTTGCAGGCAAGATGAGAAGTATATTTAAGGGAATAAACAAAACGAATAAAGAGGATCAAATGAACTGTATAGAGGATGGGAAAGCCCAGAACACTCAATCAGAGTGGCAAGAAAAAAGAAGCCAAGACTATAATAATAATTTAAGGAGCCTATGGGACACTGTTAAGAGTAAAAAATATCCGTGTCATAGGGTTACCTGAAGAGGGAGAACAAGAAGTTGAATATATATTTGAAAAAATAATAATGGAAAGCTTCTCTAATCTGGTGAAGAAAATAGACATAAAACCCCAGGAAGCTCAGAGAATCCCAAAAACCAGGAATCCAAAGAGGCCCACACCAAGACACATCATCATTAAAATGCCAAAGTTTAAAGACAAAGGAAGACTCTTAAAAGCAGCAAGAGAAAAGCAGTTATTTACCTACAAGGGAGCACCCGTAATACTGATAGCTGTTTTCTCAAAAGAAACTATGCAGGGCAGAAAGGGTTGGCACAAAATATTCAATGTGATGAAAACCCAGGATCTATAACCAAGAATACTTTATCCAGCAAAGCTGTCATTTAGAGTTGAAGGACAGATAAAGAGCTTCCCAGACAAAATTAAGCTAAAGTAATTTATCGACACCAAGCCAGTATTACAGGAAATG
>NW_011889116.1:3291245-3294971 GCF_000151845.1 Pteropus vampyrus
AAAAAAAAAATTAAGTGCTCCAACCAAAAGATAGAGTGGCTGAATGGATAAGAAAACAAGTCTCTCACATGCTGCTTACAAGAAACTCACTTCAGATTAAAAGACACACACGGACTAAAAGGAAGGGGATGACAAAAGATATTGCCTTGATGTACCAAGAGGCTATTGTGCTGAATGAAATAAGTCAGATAGAGAAAGACGAATATGACATGATTTCACATACACATGGAATCTAAAGAACAAAATAAACCATAACAGCAACAATAAAAGAAATGAATTCATAGACACATAATATTTACAGGGATACTAGATAGGAGGAGTGTTGGGGGGACACCAAAAAATGGCAAAGAGATTAAGAGGTACAAATGGATAGTTGTAGAATATACATGGAGATGTAGAGTGTAGCATGGGATGGGTGATTAATGATGCAAATATGGAAGGAGGAAGAGGGGTACTAGATTTAGTAGGGTGATCACTTTGTGAGTTATGTGGATATCTGATCACTATGCTATACAACTGAAACTGATATATTATTGTATGCCAACTATAAGTGAAAGAAAAACTCACTAAAGTTTACAATGTAAATATAAGCAATTCATTGCTAGTATATTTCAATAAAGACAAAAAATGAACTACAAATTGAAAAAAAAAGGAAATATGAATCCGTATATTCTTTCCAGCATTATTAAAAATAGCTATGGAGACCACCAAGGTGTCCATCAATGGATAATGGCTAAAATAAAGGTGGTGCATATATACAATGGAATATTATTCAGCCATGAAAAAGAATAGAAATTTTTCCAACTACAATGATATGGATGGACTTAGAGTAAGTAAGACAGAAGAAGACAATTACATGTGGAACCTAAAGAACAAAATAAACAAACATACAGAACAGAAACTAACTCATAGATACATACAGAGTACATTTTGAGGGTTACTAGAAGAGAAGGGTGGGGGCACAGGTGAAAGTATTGAAGGGTTTAAGAAGTACAAACTGCTAGTTATAAAATAGTCATGGGGTGATGTCATAAACATGGTGGAGTGAAAGATGTCCCCGGATCTCTCCTCTTGAAACAACAGTAAGCTGAACATCTAAAACTCAACAAAAAAACACCCAATCTGCATTTCAGCATATCAGAGCATGGGATCTGCACATAAGAGCTACCACAGTTCAGAATCCCGGGAGTCAGTTGCCAGACTTGGAGAAACAAAGAAGCTGTCTTTTGCAGTCAGAGGTCCCTGCAAGAGGAGGGTAAGGAGAGAAGGTGCAACAAGATCCTAGAACAACTATGCCTGAGGGAGCTGTGAGCTCCATACTGCCGCAGAGCCGAGGGATCAGGGCAGAAAGTAGAGAAGTGGAAACAGCAGAGAAGTGGGTATGGCAGAGAAGCAACAGTTGAATATTACCAGCCTCCACTGCAAAATGCGAGGCTGAGCTGAAGCCTGCATCCCCCAAACAAAAGGGCCCCTCTCCCATATCCTCCAGACCAAATACCAGAGATCCCCAGGTGAATCTGAGCAAATGTTACCAAAACTGTCACTAACATGCACAGGGACTGAGCCTGAGGGTATCGAGCATGATTGAATATCTATTTTTTTTAAAAAAAAGGGCATTATTAAGACTTTATATAAAGCAGTGACAAAAGAGTCTTAGACGCCACCTACTGGTAATCAAAAGAAAAAGGCCTTCTTTGCAACAGCCTAAGGAGAGACCTTTATTTACTAAATCTTTCTGGAAAAAAAAAGCAAAATACATTTCCATTAATGCCCAGGCAGAGAAATAGTCCATTAAACACCATGAACAACCAAGGTGATAAGGGAGTTCAGAAAGAAAAAGAAAAATCTCTAGAAAATAAGCTTAAACACTTGAAAAATGCTACTTAAATGAGAGAATTCAGGATGGTTCCGAAAAAACACAATGAGATCCAAAATAAATTATATCAACAATTTCAGAAACTGAAAAACAACTATATCAGCAGAATGAATTTTTTAGCAAAGATCTTGAAACCCTCAAAAAGAACCAACTAGAACTTCTGGAGATGAACTCAATGAAAGAGATGAAAAATGAAATAGCAAGCTTGAGAAATAGAGTCGACAAAATGGAGGAAAGGATAAGTGATATCGAAGATAGAAATCTAGAAATAAATCACAAGAAGACAGTAACCGTAGATGAAAAATAATGAAAGAGAAATACAAGAACAAACTGATACCATTACCAGAGGAAACATAAGAATAATGGGCATTCTCCAAGGGGAGGAAAAGGAGAAGAGATTAGAAAGCATTTTCAGACAAATAGTTGATGAGAATTTCCCAAATCTAAGGAATGAGCTACAGCTTGGAATTCAAGAAGTCAACAGAACACTCAATTATCTCAACACAAAAAGGCCTTCACCAAGACATTTTATTAAAATGATCAAAAATGAATGACAACAAAGGAATTCTCAGAGAAGCCAGGGAGAAAAAAATGGTAACACATAAAAGAAAACCCATTAGATTAGCATCAGATTTCTCAGCACAGACCTTACAAGCCAGAAAAGAGTGAAATCAAATATTCAAACTATTAAATGAAAGGAACTACCAGTCAAAAATAATGGATCCAGCAAAGCTCTCCTTTAGATATGAAGGAGAAATAAAGATCTTTTCATACATACAAAAACTGAGGGAATTCTGTACTTCCAGTCTGACATTATAGGAAATACTGAAAGCGGTCAACTCACCTAAAACAAAATGACAAAAACAAACAAACAAACAAACAAACAAACAAAAACATATCTATGAGTAAGGCAACAAGCAGAGAGATAGAAGCAGAGGAGTGCAATCCTTACTAAGAACAGGGCTTTATAGGCTTAAACAATAAGAGATTTGCTATAGTAAGATATTAATGAACATTCAGCATAGATAGGGATAAATTGAGAAAACAATAACAGAAAAGGGGAGGATTAAAAGATCCAAATTCGCAAAGGGGAATGGAAATAAGTTACATGCAGAAGAATATATGCATGTGTGTGTGTACATATTCGCCTACATATTCTACATATTTGTTATTTTAACCACACACCAAAGATGCAGACCTGAAGTATGTAACTTAAGAAAAGAAGGACCAGAGGGAAAATCCACAAAACATAACCAAAATCAAAACAAAACAAAACAAAACAAAACACAGATACACCAAAACCAAGAAGCAATGGAAACACTGAGTTACCAAAAAGCAAAAGATAAAACAGCTATAAGAAAACCTCATATTTCAATAATCACCCTAAATGTAAAAGGACTGAACTCACTAGTAAAAAGGCACAGAGTTGCAGATCGTATCATAAAACAAAACCAACAATAGGCTTCCTCCAAGAGACACATCTCAGATCCAAAGACGAATATAGACTTAAAGTGAAAGGGTAGAAAACAATATTTCAAGCAAATGACATTCAGAGAAAAGCAGGAGTAGTGGTACTAATATCAGATGAAATAGACTTCAAAATAAAAAAAAAAGTAAAGAAAGATACTGAAGGTCACTTCATAATGATAAAGGGAATCATGCACCAAGAAGACATAACACTTCTTAATATCTATGCTCCCGATCAGGGAGCCCTGAAATATATAAAGCAATTACAGAACTAAAGAGAGAAACAAATCAAACCACTATCATAGTAGGGGTGCTAAATACACCACTGTCGGATAGGGACAGATCATCCAAACAGAAAATCAATAAGACAATAACATCCTTAA
>NW_011889116.1:3295171-3316213 GCF_000151845.1 Pteropus vampyrus
TGAACTGCAAAAAGAAAGCAGGAAGAACCACAAATACATGAAGATTAAAAAGCATGCTGCTGAAGAATAACTGGGTCAGAAAAAAAAATAAAAAGAGAGATCAAGAGATACAGAGAAATGAATGATAATGATAATACAACATATCAAAACTTTTGGAACACAGTAAAAACAGTCATAAAGAAAAGTTCATATTATTACAGGCCTATCTCCAAAAATAAGAATTAGCCTGAATAAACAACCTCACACTTCATCTTTAAAAAACTAGAAAAGGAAGAACAAATGAAGCTTAAATTCAGCAGAAGGAAAGAAATCATCAAAATTAGAACAGAAATAAATGAAATTAAAAACAAAAAATCAATAGAAAAATAAATTCAAAAAAAGAGCTGGTTTTTTAAGAAGGTTATTAAAAATGAAAAGCCTCAGGCTAGATTCACTAAAGACAAAAGAGAAAGGACGCAATTAAGCAAAATCAGGGATGAAAGAGAGGAAATTACGGCAGACACTGCGGAAATGCAAAGGATCATACAAGAATTCTATGAAAAGGTATATAACACCAAATTTAATAACCTAGAAGAAATGGACTAGTAATTAGAAAAATACAACCTTCCTAGACTGAATCAAGAAGAACTGGAAAATATAAATAGACCCATCAGCAGTATGGAAATTGAAACAATCATCAAAAACCTACCAAAAAGTAAAACTCTAGGACCAGATGGCTTCACCAGTGAATTCTACCAAACATTCAAAGATTTAATACCTATTCTCTTCAAACTCTTCCAAAAAATTGATTGGAGGCAGTACTTCTCAATTCATTTTATGAGGTCACTATTACCTTGATACCAAAACGTGGTAAAGATAACTCAATAAAAGAAAACTACAGACCAAAATCTGTCATGAAAACAGATGCAAAAATCCTAAATTAGATATTAGTGAACTGAATACAGCAACATATTAAAAAGATTATACACCTCGATCAAGTGAGCTTCATTCCAGGGCCATAGGAATGGTTCAAAATATGCAAATCAATTTATGTGATACGCCACATAAACAAATTAAAAAATAAGAATCATATGATCATATCAATAGATGCAGAACAATTCATTGGTAGGATACAGCACCCATTTATGATCAAAACACTTAACAAAATCGGTATAGAAGGAAAGTAACTTAACATAATAAAGGCCATATATGGCAAGCCCTCAGCAAACATTATACTTAATAGTGTAAAACTAAAAACCTTCCCTCTAAGATCAGGAACAAGGCAAGGCTGCCCACTATCGCCACTGTTATTCAGTATAACATTGGAGATCCTAACAAGTGCAATCGGGCAAGAGAAAGATATAAAAGGCATCCAAATCAGAAACAAAGAAGTCAAACTGTCACTATTTGATGATGACATGATTCTCTATATAGAAAACCCTAAAGATTTCACAAGAACATTATTAAAAACAATAAGCAAATATAATAAAGTCTCTGGATACAAAATCAATGCTCAAAAATCCATAGCATCCCTATACTCTAATAATGAAGTGTCAGAAAAAGAAGTGAAAAAATATTTCCTTTTGCAATTGCAGCAACAACAACAAAATATCTAGGAATAAATCTAACAAAATATGTGAAGGACCGATATAATGAAAACTGTAAGACCGTATTAAAAGAAATTGAAGAAGAAACAAAGAAATGGATGGATATTTCATGTTCTTGGATTGGAAGAAACAACATTGTTAAAATGACTACATTACCTAAAGCATTATACAGATTTGATGCAATCCCCAACAAAATTCCATTGGCATTTTTTAAAGAAATAGAACAAAAAATCACCAGATTTGTATGGAAGCACAAAAGACCCTGAACTGCCAAAGTCATCCTGAGAAAAAGAGAATGAGGCTGGAAGCATCACTCTGCCCAACTTCAAGTTATATCACAAAGCGACAGTCATCAAAATGTCATGATATTGACAGAAAAATAGACACAAAGACAAGTGGAAAATAATCGAGAGTACAGAAATAAATCCATATTTATATGGTCAAATATATATTTCCCATTTGGATGGTTGTTTCATTACCTTGAAGACTATTTATTTTGCTGAGCAGAAGCTTTTTAGATTGATGGAGTCCCATTCATTCATTTTTGCTTTTAGTTCCCTTGCCTTTGATGTCAAATTCATAAAATCCTCTTTAAGTCCAAAGTCCTTGAATATAGTTCCTATGTTTTCTTCTATGCATTTTATTGTCTCAGGTCTTATATTCAGGTTTATAATCCATTTTGAGTTAATTTTTGTGTGGTGATAGACAGCAGTCTTGTTTCATTTTTTCGCAGGTGGCATTCGAATTTTCCCAGCACCATTTATTGAAGAGGCTTTCCTTTCTCCACTGTATGTTTTTGGCTTTTTAGTCAAAAATTATTTGCCCATGTAAATATGGGTTTACTTCTGGACTCTCGATTCTGTACCACTGGTCTGTGTGTCTGTTTTACTGTCAATACCATGCTGTTTTGATTACTGTCACTTTGTAGTATAATTTGAAGTAGGGTAGAATGATGCCTCCAGCCCCATTCATTTTTCTCAGGATGGCTTTGGCAATTCGGGGTCTTTTTTGCTTTTATACAAATCAGATGACTTATTGTTCTATTTCTTTAAAAAATGCCGATGGGATTTTGATGGGGATTGCATTAAATCTGCATAATGGTTTAGATAAGTAAGGCCATTTTAACAATGTTGATTCTTCCAAACCAAGAACATGAAATATCTTTCCATTTCTTCGTATCTTCTTTGATTTCTTTTAATACGTCTTACAGTTATCATTATATAGATCCTTCACATGTTTCATTAAAGTTATTCCTAGGTACTTTATTCTTTTTTTGCAATTGCAAAAGAAATTATTTTTCCACTTCTTTTTCTGACACGTTGTAAGAGTATAGGAATGCTATGGATTTTTGAACATTGGTTTTATATCCAGAGAATTTACTGTATTTGCTTATTGTTTCTAATGTTCTTGTGGAGTCTTTAGGGTTTTCTATATAAAGAATCATGTCATCTGCTAATAGTGACAGTTTGACTTCTTTGTTTCCGATTTGGATGCCTTTTATATCTTTCTCTTGCCTGATTGCACTTGCTAAGACCTCCAATGTTATATTGAATAACAGCAGTGATAGGGAACAATGTTGCCTTGTTCCTGATCTTAGAGGGAAGATTTAGTTTTTCACCATTAAGTATAATGTCAGCTGAGGGCTTGTCATTTGTGGCCTTTATTATATTATTGTTTTCCTTCTGTACCTATTTTGTTAAGTGTTTTGACCATAAATAGGTGCCATATCTTGTTGAAGGCTTTTTATATATCTACTGATATGAACATATGATTCTTATTTTTTAATTTGTTTATGTGGTGTATTACATTATTCGATTTGCATACGCTGAACAAACCATGTGGCCCTGGGATGAAGCCAATGTGATCGTGGTGTATAATTTTTTTAATATATTGCTATACTCAGTTCACTAGTATCTTCTTTAGGATTTTTACACCTGTGTTCATGAGAGATATTGGTCTGTAGTTTTATATTTTTTGTGTGTTATCTTTTCCAGGTTTGGGTATCAGGGTAATACTGGCCTCATAAAATGAGTTGGGAACTATCGCCTCCTCTTTAATTTTTTGGAAGAGTTTGAAGAGAATAGATATTAAATCTTCTTTGAATGTTTGGTAGAATTCACTGGTGAAGCCATCTGGTCCTGGACTTTTACTTTTTGGTAGGTTTTTGATGATTGTTTCAATATCCGTACTGCTGATGGGTCTATTTATATTTTCCAGTTCTTCTTGATTCAGTCTAGGAAGGTTGTATTTTTCTAATTACTAGTCCATTTCTTCTAGGTTATTAAATTTGGTGTTATATACCTTTTCATAGAATTCTTGTATGATCCTTTGCATTTCCGCAGTGTCTGCCGTAATTTCCTCTCTTTCATCCCTGATTTTGCTTAATTGCGTCCTTTCTCTTTTGTCTTTAGTGAATCTAGCCTGAGGCTTTTCATTTTTAATAACCTTCTTAAAAAACCAGCTCTTTTTTTGCATTTATTTTTCTATTGATTTTTTGTTTTTAATTTCATTTATTTCTGTTCTAATTTTGATGATTTCTTTCCTTCTGCTGAATTTAAGCTTCATTTGTTCTTCCTTTTCTAGTTTTTTAAAGATGAAGTGTGAGGTTGTTTATTGTTTTTTTTTTCTTTTTTTTTTTGAGATAGGCCTGTAATGTTATGAACTTTCCTCTTATGACCGCTTTTGTCATGTCCCAAAAGTTTTGATAAGTTGTACTATCATTATCATTCATTTCTCTGTATCGCTTGATCTCTCTTTTCATTTCTTCTCTGATCCAGTTATTCTTCAGTAGTATGTTATTTATTCTCCATGTATTTGTGGTTCTTTCCACTTTCTTTTTTTTAATTGATCTCTATTTTCAAAGCATTTTGATCAGAGAATATGGTTGGTATGATTTCAACCCTTTTATATATGTTGAAGCTATCTCTGTGTTCCTGTATGTGGTCAATTCTTGAGAATGTTCCATGTGTACTAGAGAGGAATGAATAAGCAGCTTTTTTGAGGGGGAGGGGTGAAAGGCTCTGTAAATGTCAATTATGTCCAGTTGGTCTAATGTATCCTTCAAGGATGTTATTGTCTTATTGATTTTCTGTTTGGATGATCTGTCCGTTTCAGACAGTGGGGTATTTACATCCCCTACTCCCACTACTACTATAGTGATTTGGTCTGTTTCTCCTTTTATTTCTGGTAGTAATTGCTTTATATATTTCGAGGTTCCCTGATTGAGAGCATAGATATTAAGAAGTGTTATGTCTTCTTGGTGCATGATTCCCTTTATCATTATGAAGTGTCCTGGCGTATCTTTCTTTCTTTACATTTTTTATTTTGAAGTCTATTTCATCTGATATTAATACCGCTACTTTTGCTTTTCTCTGAATGCCATTTGCTTGAAATATCATTTTCCACCCTTTCACTTTGAGTCTCTGTCTTTGGAACTGAGATGTGTCTCCTGGAGGCAGCATATGGTTGAGTGCTGTTTTTTGATCCAGTCTACAACTTTGTGCCTTTTTATTGGTGAGTTCAGTCCCTTTACATTTAAGGTGATTATTGAAATATGAGGTCTTCTTATAGCCATTTTATCTTTTGCTTTCTGATAACTCGGCGTTAATATGTCCTTGTGTTTCTGTTTTCTTTATTTTGGTTGGCTTTTGTGGGTTTTTCCTGTAGTCCTTGTTTTACGTTATATACTTTGGTTCTGAATCTTTGGTGTGTAGTTATCATTACGAATATGTAAAGGATAGTTATATATATATGTATATATACATATATATGTACACATATATATGTGTATATATATACATACATATATATATACAGTCGTCCATTTATATATGTGTGTATATATATACAGTATATATATACTGTATATATATGTATATATACAGTCGTCCATTTTCTTCTGCGAGTTCATTATCTCCATTCCCCTTTGCGAATTTGGATATTTAAATCCTCCCCTGTTTAGTCATTGTTGTATCAACTTGTCCCTGTGTTTCTCAATGTTCATTATTATCTTGCTATTGCATATCTCTTCTTATTGTTTAAGTTTATAAGGCCCTGTTTCTAGTAAGAGTTGCAGTCCTTTGCTTCTATCAGCCTGCTAGTTCCCTTACTCCTAATTATGTATTTTTGTTTGTCATTTTGTTTTAGATGAGCTGATCCTTTTCAATATTTCCTGTAGTGCAAGCCTCGTAGTGGAGAATTCCCTCATTTTTTGTATGTCTGGAAAGGTCTTTATTTCTCCTTCATATCTAAAGCAGAGCTTTGCTGGATCTATTACTCTTGTCTGGTAGTTCCTTTCATTTAATAGTTTGAATATTTGATTCCACTCCTTTCTGGCTTGTAAGGTTTGTGTGGAGAAGTTCAACAATAATCTAATGTGTTTTTCTTTATAGATTACTGTCTTCTTTACCTTGGCTTTCCTAAGAATTGATTTTTGATAATTTTAATACAATGTGTCTTGGTGAAGGCCTTTTTGGGTTGAGATAATTAGGTGCTCTGTTGACGTCGTGAATTCCAGGCTCCAGCTCATTCCTTAGATTTGGAAAATTCTCGTCAACTATTTATCTGAAAATACTTTCTAGTCCCTGATCACTTTTCTCACCTTCAATAATGCCCATTATTCTTATGTTTCCTCTCCTGATGGTATCAGCTAGTTCTTGTTTCAGCTAGTTTATTATTTTTCATTTTTCGGTTTCTCTCTTTTTTTTTCTTCTGATTTATTTCCAGATTTCTATCTTCGATATCACTTATCCTTTCCTCCATTTGGTCGACCCTATTTCCCAAGCTTGTTATTTCATTTTTCAACTCTTGCAGTATGTTCTTTATCTTCAAAAGTTCGATTTGGTTCTTTTTGTGAGTTTAAATCTCCTTACTAAAGAACTCATTCTGCTCATTTAATTGTTTTTTTCAATTCCTGAAATTGTTAATATGATTCGTTTTTGATCTCATTGAGTTTTTTAAGAAGTACCATCCTGAATTTTCTGTCATTTAAGTTGCATATTTCTAACTCTGTAAGCTTATTTTCTGGAGATTCTTCTCTTTCTGAGATGTCATTTTGATTGTTCATGGTGTTTAATGGACTATTTCTCTACCTGAGCATTATTGGAAGTATGTTCTGCTTCCCCCCCCCGCCCCCACAAAGAAGATTTATTATATAATGGTCCTTAGCCTGTTGCAAAGAACTTGTTTTTCTTTTGGTTTTCAGAAGGTGACATCTCAGCCTCTTGGATCTCTGCTTTATAGAAAATCTTAATAATGTCTTTTTTTTTTCTCTTATAGACATTTAATCACACTTGCTATCCTAAGTCTTAATACCTGTCAGTGTTAGTGACAATTTTGGTAGCATTTGCTGAGATTCTCCTGGGTATGCGCAGTGTTCCGTCTCAGAGGGCATGGGGGGAGGGGCCCTGTGGGTTGGAGAATGGGTACTGCTGTTCAGCCTCTGTTTTGCAACTGTGGCTGGTGAAAATCAACTTATTTCTCTGTAATCCTTGTTTCTCTGCCTTCTGTCCTGATACCTGGGTGCTGCCACTGGCAGTGTGGAGCTCACAGCACTCCCAGTCTGCCTATTCCAGGAAATCACCACTCCTTCTCCCTCCCCCTCCTCCTACAGTTAGTTCCAGCTGCTGCAAGAGACAGTTTCTTTTTTTCTCCGAGTCCACTGGCCTGACACCCGGGGTTTTGACCTGTGGTAGCTCTTATGCGCAGATCTCATGCTCAGACCTGCTGGTGTGCAGTTTGGGTGTTTTTTGTTGAGCTTTAGATGTTCAGGTTATTGTTGTTTCAAAGGAAGAGACCTGTGAATGTCTCACTCCATCATGTTTTCTATTTTGTTTATCAATGTAAATATTTAGAGCTGTAAGTTTCCATCTAAGTACTGCTTTATCTACATCTTTTAAGTTTCTTTGTGCTGTGTCTTCATTTTCATGTATTCCAAAGTGTCTTCTAATTTCCATTTAATTTCTTCTTGCTCTTGTGGTTATTTATAAGTATTTTATTTAATTTTCACTATTTGGGAATTTTATAAATTTATTTCGTTATTAAATTTTCATTTCGCTATATTGTGATAATAGATCATACCTTATATGATTTCAATCTCTTTAAATTTATTCAAACTTGTTTTATGGAATAGCAAATGGTTTATCTTAGAAAATGTTTCTTTTGCATTCAAGAAAAATGTGTACTGTGGTCTTGTTTTGTTTAAAGTTCTATAGATGTCTGTTGGTTTCAGTCTGTGTATAGTGCTTTTCAAGTATTCTATTTCCTTATCTTCTTCTAGTTGTTCTAGCCTCACTTTGTTTTATAGGCACGTCAAGTAACTTTTAAAATAAATACCAGAAATTGTGAATTAAAGAAAAACTCTAAAGGTTTCAGATGATTTTATTATGTACCAAGATCATATTCATACTCTCCTTGCTAGGTAGTTAAAATTGTAGGCGATTAATTTAATGCAGATAGGGACTCATGGAAGTCAATAATGCGTTGGTAAAGCTCAGTTTACATTTTTTTTTAACCTGCACTTATGTTATAGTTCACTACAAGTTCCAAATTTATGTCTGGTGTGTCGTTCTTTGGAGTCTCTCCTGCTGATAGGCCACACACTTAATTTTTTAATCTTCAAAATTGCAAGATTTTGTAACTTCTGATTTCCACATTTTTAAATTAAATTTATTGGGATAACATTGGTTAATACCATTACATAAATTTTAGATATACAACATTGTAATTTGACGTCTGCATACTCTATTGTGTGCTCACCACCTGAGGTCCAGTTTACTTCCATTATCATATTTGAGTCTCTACTACCCAAAACATTCAGAATATAGCCAATGTTTTTCAGAAGACTTCAGACATCTGTATCCCCCCAAATCTGTCCTGTCACTCCACTGCATAAGACTTTCAAAATTTCTGTTGGCTTCTCTGTTTTCTAATCTCTTCTCAACTTTCTATTTCTTATCCTTTTCTATAATTTGAAATTGGCAAATGCTCCTAGGGGGAAAAGTGATTGAGTGACTGAATATCTTCAGATTACTCTACATATTTCAGCCTTATACAGAATCTTATCCCCAGTTCTCTGATGCTTTTAAGCAGATTTTGAAAAAAAATGACCTGGTATTTCCACTAGTTCTCAGAGGGATACAAATCAGCCTATACTTTAGAAGTAGACAGTAATTGGGAGAGATTTCCTTTAGGTATTCAAGTTAATTTTGACATCAAGTTCATTAATTATTCATTTTCCATGTCGTTTTGCTTCATTTTTTTCATATATATTTTTAAAGAAAGTTTTCTTTCATCTAGTTAAAAATTTATGTTTATAAAATTGTTCAAACTATCCTGTTAGTGTCTTTATAATCATCTGTAGGATCTGAAGTTATGTGTTTTCATTCTAGTTTTTGGTTATTTGTGCCCTGCTATCTTTTTCTTGATTGGTCTCAATGGAGTGAACAAAAGTCAAACATATTGTAAATGACATAACATTTAGCTTTAATTATTCTCTATTATATATATGCTTTATATTTTATTATATCTATTTTAATCATTCCATTTCTTCTACTGTTATGAAGTCAAATTTGTTAATTGTGTTTTTAATCTTAAATTATCTTTCTTTGTTATCTTGTTCTGAATTTCTTATAAAATATGTGTTAATTTTTATTTATTTAAAACTATAGATTAATGTATTCTTTTAGTTCTGTTAGCTTTAGCTTTGTATATTTTGAGATTATTTTATTAGGTTTACATGAAGTTAGAATTTGCATATTTGTATATATTTCAGATATTCTGACTCTACCCTTATAAAATAACTCTCTTGGTCTTTAATAATGTTTCTACTTTTACATTATACTTTTGTCATATAGTTGTAGCTAGGATAGTTTTTTGTTGTTGTCTCTATAGTAATCATTTTTTACATTTTACCCTTCAATCTATTTATGTCATTTAATTTAAAGGTTGTCTTTAGTTTTAAATTTTTAACCAGATTGACCTCCTTTACCTTTAATTAGAAAATTAAGCTTGCTTATATTTATTAATATATGGAATATAATATGAGATAACTGATATATGTGGCCTAAAATCCATCATTATACAATGTGCTTGGTCTTGCCCAATCTCTCTTCTATACTTTATTTTCTCTTTTCCTGAACTTTTTGATTCATTGTGTTTTATTATACCATGTACCCCTCTATTAGCTTTTTGTTGCACATTCTTTCACTCCTATTTTAAAGTTCCCCTAAAAACTACAATATAAATCCTTGATTTAAGATGAAATAGTAATGATTATTGTTATCAAATCCCAAGTGATACAAAGACTTTAGGCTACTTTAACTTCACTTAACCTTTTCTTATTTTTGTATATTTTATTTTTATATATATATTTAAGGAAACATTATTGTTGCTGCTACTGATGTTCTGTAGTTTTATAATGAAAACATTCATTTAGATTTACCTTTTTCCATCTTGTATCTCCAAGCTGCAATCTGGAATAGTTTTCTGTCAGCCTAAATACTACTTTTTAAATTTAGTGCAAGTCTGCTGATGATAAATTCTATCATTTTAGTTTTCAAAAATTGTATTTAATTTATATTAACATGAAAGATACATTTGATATATTATAGAATTCTACATTGGCATTTTTTTAAGTTAAAGGTGTTATTCTCTGTCTTCTTACTTGTTTTTTGTTGTTGTTGTTGTTGAGAAGTAAGCTGTCAGTCATATTGATGTTCTTAATGATATTGTGTCATTTCGTTTCTGACCTTTATTAAAGATTTTTCTCTTTGTCCTTCATTTTTAGCAGTCTTACTATGATGTGTCTTAGCTTAAATTTCTTTGTATTTATCCTTCTTGGGCTTATAGTACTTGTTATGTTTATGAATTGAGGTCCTTTGACAGTTTGGGAAACTACTCAATCATCGTCAATCATTCTTCATATATTTCTTCAACCTCATTATGTCAATTTTCCCCTTATGAAACATTGATTACATTGGCAAGAAAATATAGTAAAAAAATATATTTTATTCATAATGGAAATAATATCTTATTCAGTTATTCCAAGTATGTAGGAATTCGTTTTTTGTTCTTCTATAAACACGTCTATTAGTTCTAATAATTTACATGTTGATTCTATAGGGCTTTTTTATGTATAAATGATGACATTATCTATGTAAAATAAAAGTTATTTTTATTTTCTTCCAATTCATGTACTTCTTATTTATTTTTCTCATTTTTAACAGTTGTGGCAGGATTATATGACTACGTTAACTTATGATGGCAATAACGAGCACTTTGCTTTATACCTGATATTAAAGGGAAAGTATGTGAATTTCCCTCCATTAAATTTGATATCTGCCTTAGTCTTTTGGTAGGTAAACTTTATCAAATAATGTTCTCATCTATTCACATTCGCATGCAGACTTTAATAATAAACATTATTGAACTTTCTGAAAAATTGTATCTTCTTACACAGAGAGAAGTGCTGGCAGAATCGATTTTACTTTGTTGATTCTTCCCCAGACCAGCTTACAGATCAAAGTGGGTGCTATATCTGAGTTTCCATCAATGTAGCTAACTCTGGTCGCCCTACCCTGGTGATTCCCTGAGACCCCACTCCTCCCTACTTGTGGGCCCATCCAAGCTGATTCCAGTGGATTTTCCATACAAACAGCCTGTCTTGGCTCAGGCTGCAACTTTCATAAAATATATAAAAGGTTCACCAAACTTTAACAAGCAGTATGTGAACATGGCTTGCCCTAAACCTCTTGCTGAGTAGCTCCAGTCCAGCACTTGTATAAGCCAGTTTCAGTTTGTGGCTTGGCCTCTAGAGGTACTTACAAGCCCAGTGTAAGTGGCAGCAACCTGTGGATTGTTTAATGGACCCAGGCAGGACACAGGCTGCTAAACGTGTACTTTAACAGGGTACCTCCCAGGAGGCACTGGCCTGAATGCTTAGTGGCCAGCTTTAGTCTGAGCTGGAGTACCAGGGTCACATCTGAGAATGACACACTCAAAGAGCAGATACGACAGACACCAGAGCCCTGTTAAAACAAATCCTGTTCTGTAGGGTCAGCCTCTACACAACAGCCGATCCACTGGTCATGGCCAATCATCACAACCAATCAGCCTAAGGATCAGTTCCCTCCCCTGACATGCAAAAAGCAACCAACATTCAACTACAACAGAAGAGCACACATGACACATACAAGGGACATACCTGGAGCACCTAGCTCAGGTGACCAGTGAATACAGTGCCACTGGGCCCCACAGCACACCTAATATGTAAGACTACTCTACTAAGACCAGGAGACATAACAGCCCTACTTAATATATAAAAACAAACAGAAGGAGGCAGCCAAAATGGAGAGACAAAGAAACATGTTTCAAATGAAAGAACAAACCTCCAGAAAAAGAATTCAACAAAATGGAGACAAGCATTCTATCAGATGCAGAGTTCAAAACACTTGTTATAAGTATGCTCAATAAACTTAAGGAAAGAGTAGATGAACTCAGTGACAACTTTAGCAAAGAGATAGAAAACATAAAAATGGAGATAGAAAACATAAAAAAAAAAAATAACAGTTTAGTGCTTGCCAAAGGTTATGGTGTGGATTCGAGGCAGGAGGGAAGTGAGTATAGATATAAACCAGCCACATGAAGGTAAAGAAAATGTTCCATATCTTGACTGTATCATTGTCAACATCCTGGTGGTGATAATGTGCTATTGATTTGAAGGATGTTACAGCTGGGAGAAATTGGGTAAATGGTGCAAGCAATCTCTGTATTATTTCTTACAACTGCATGTGAATATCAAAATATCTCACCATTAAAAGTTTTATTTAAAAATAATTAAATAATAGTAAGATATTAGAACATATGAGTATGATAGGAATCCCTGAGTCTGTACTGATACAAACAAACAAATCTAAAATAAAAAATATTACTCAAAAGCTTCAAATGAAAAGTGGTAACCTCTTTCCTGTCCTCATCACCCAGTCACACTTCTCAGGGACAACCATTTTCAACATTTTTAACTGGGCTCTTATATTTACCTTATATTACCTTATATTTACAGATTACATATTTCTATATGTAATCTGTAAGTTTATATTGCTTTTTATCGGTTTTTTTGGTATTATCTATTGCCTTCTTATTTTGATGCATAAGAATATCTTCTACCCTTTCAACCCATTTCTGTAAAATCATTGGTCAATATTTACATTATAATAATATAAATGCCTTTCATTTTTGTTGTTGTTGAAGCAAATATATTTTATGATTGTGTTACTTTCCTTGTATACCTTTTTTGTATTTTTTACAGTTCCTAATTAAAAAAAATGAATTCCATTTCCTTAGGTCCTATGTACCTATCAAAATGCTTCATCAGATTGGTCAAATTTCTACCAATTTTTTTTCCAATTCTCTAGATATAACAGATAATATAACAATTCCATTTCATTTATTAAAAGCTGGCTCTCTCCTCACTTGCCTGCTCTAAACTAAACTGATTATTCCCTAGGCTTGCTGAACAGTTATTATCTTGGGACTTCCCTCCACCTTCTTACAGTGCTAGTGCTATTGTTTAGTGGACCCTATATCCTCTTTCTTGTTTTACTACCTCATTTTGCTGGAGAAAATCTTGTAGCCTCAAATCATATGGTGAATGGGAGGCCAAAATTTTAAGCTCTTTCATATCCTCGCATGACCGAAAGTGACTTTAGTCTAATTTCACTAGGTATAGAATTAGAGGATGAAATTAATTTTCTCTCAGAGATTTGAAGGTATTGCTACATTGTCTCCAGGCTTCAACTATTGATGCTGTCAAGTTTGAAGCTGTTCCACTTCTTGTTATTTGTATGAAAAAGAGTGTAATAGGTACATATACATAAACTGTAGCAACTTTTAAAGCATAAAAGTATAAACAGCTTTGTAAAAAATGTAAAAACATGGTCTCTTTTATAGAAAAACATAAATTACCAAAATAGACTTGAGAATAATAGTGACGTTTAAAAAACCAAAACCAATAAATAATTTGAATCACAACTAAAGGCTCCCCACCAAATATACTACAGGCCCCAATTGTTTTAAATGTGAATTTTAACATAACTACTCACGATGAAAATATTCCAAAACACATGAATCTATTATAGTCTCAATACCAAAACTAAGTAAGAATGGTACCAAAAAATCATAGAACAAACACCCAAATATAAATGTAAAACTTCAAAATAAAATTTTGGCAAATCTATTTCATCAGAGTATTAAAAAAAATCATGACTACATAGGGTTCTTTCCAAGAATGTAAGGATGTTTTAATATTTAAAATGTCTAGCAGCTTAATTATCACATTAACAGATAAAGGGAAAATATATGAACATTTCAATAAGATGCAGAAAAATATTTATTAAAATTTAACATGTAATTAAGATTAAAAAACTTTTGGCAAACTAGGAATAGAAGTGAAATTTTATTTGATCTGATGTAAGATATCAAACAAGAACTTAAATGAAATATCATATTTAAAGGTGAAACTTTATAAAACGTTCCATTAAAATAAAAAAGACAAAGATACCTGCTAGAATTGCTTCTATTCCATATGATGCTGTAGGTTCAGTGACTACAATAAGACAAGCAAAGAAATAAAGTACAATAATTAGAAAGAGTAATATAAAACTGTCATCTGCAGATGATATAATTGATTAAATAAAAAATACAAGACATCTATAGACAAACAATTAGAACTAAAAAGAGAGTTGTACAAATGTTAAATATAAGATCAACATACTGAAATTAAAAACAAAACAACAAATTAAAATTATAAGAATAAAAGATATGTAGGATCTTTATGGAGAAAATTATAAAACATTAGTGAAGTACATAAAGGAAGATGCAAATAAATAAAAAAATATATATACCATGTATATGGATGGGACAGCTTAATATTGTAAAGATGTCAATTCTTCCAAAATGAATAAATTCAGTGCAGTTAAAATAATCCCAATGTGGGATGCTAAAAGAGCCAAAGACAATCCTAACTCATACCATATACAAAACGAATTTCAAATGGATTACAACCTTAAAAATTTTAGTAGAATATATAGCAGGATAACTTTGTGATCTCAAGGTAAGGAAGGATTTCTTAAACCAAACACAAAAAGCAAAAACCAAAAAGAAATTCTTGATACATTTAAACCATTATACAACAAAATACATCATACTATGAAAAGACAATTCATAGACTGAGGGAAGGTAACTGCACTGTACATAACTAAGAAAGGATCAGTATCCAGAAAAAAAAAAAAGCCATATGTAAAAAAGGAAAACAACCCTAAAGGGAGGGGAAGGAAAGACACATAAACAGGTGATTCATAGAATTGGAAACTGAATAGACAATAAATATTTGAAGAGATGTTTATCCTCACTGGTCACCAGGGAAATCCAAATTAAAGGAAGGAGAAACCATTTAACAGCCACAGATTGAGTAAAAAAAAAAAAAAAAAAAGACCCACACCACCAAGTGTTACTTGGGACATGGGGAAATGGAACTTCATATTCTGCTGATGGAAGTAAAAATTTGTAAACCTACTTTGAGGCATGATTTAGTGATATCTATTAAGGTTGAAAATGCACATCAACGCAGAGCTTACAATTCCACTTCGTCTTCTATCATGCTATGTAGTAAATAGAGACTGAGATTGACTAAAATTGATATATCAAGAAATTTGCTTACATATAACTATATTTTCTATACCAGGGTTTCTCAAACTTTATGTGCATACAAATCACCTGTGGATTTTGTTGAAATCTCAGTTTCAATTCAGCAGGTCTGAGATGGAGCCCAAGATTCCACATTTCTAAAAAGCTCCCAGGTGATGATCATGTTGCTGATGTGAAAACTTTATTTTGAGTAACAAAGAGCTAGAACATAGGTTGCCAACTCAAAGGCCTGGAAAAGCCAGGCAGGTGGCAAACGTGTGAAGCTGATTAGTTGGGGACTGCAATGAACTAGAGTGTGCATAGCCTGAAGCACAAGGGCAGCTGCTATTCAGCTCAGGCTACACAATGCAGGTTGAGAAGTTTCAATATTTCCAGAGAGGCAAGAAAGCGCCCTCTACAATTCCCCGGATTTGTCCCTTGCTTCAACAGTGGACCCAAGGACACTCCTACCCCAGCCTCCGACCACCCTCCAACTTCTTATCCAGTCACAACCTTCGGAACCATCTCAATCATCCTCTGCCTGCAAGACCAGCCAACACCATTTATATTTTTTTTTAGCTTAACACCTTATTAAAGAGAAACCATGAGCTTCCAAATTCATCAGAATTATTCCACCAAAGTGGAGGCTGCAGTCAACTGATAAACTTGCATCTGTGGGCTTCCTACACCTCTCTTTTGGGCTTCTATTTGAAACACAATCACGTGGCTCTGGAGGGCATAGGCCACTTCTTCCATGAGTTGGCCAAGGAGAAGTGTGAGTATGCCAAGCATCTCTTTTAGAAGATGCAAAACTAGTGTGGCCGTGGCACTGTCTTTCAGGACCTTAAATTTCTAATTATATTAAAGCAAAATTTGCAAAAAAATGTGATAGGTACCATTAATATCTTATACTACGGATGAGGAGAGTAAGTATCAAAAAGCTGAACAATTAGGAAGAGGTTCTCTGGATTCAAATTCATAGTTGTCTGATTCCAAAGTTCATACTCTTAACTATTGGGATATATTTTCTCAAATTAGCAATTTTGCTGTTTTTTTTAGAACAGGATATATGCTTCTATGTCATTGCTTTATTTGAAAGCAGTCATCTTGGAGGACTGTGTGCTCATTCAATTAATGCTCTTGCTTTCTAGAGTTCTTTCTTTGGAAATATCATCTAAGATCAGCTTGCTAGTCACATAATTAGAGTTCATCTTGATTTTTCACCTGAGATTTTACATATCTCAGTTTTACTCCCAAAATGACTATTTTTAAAAGAATTCATGAAGTATGTCTGTTTTAAAACTTGTCACATGACTTTATAGATTTCTGTTAAATTTTTTTAGCCCTTTAAATACCTCAAGAATGATAACTGCTTTAAAAGCTGACATGAGTGATAAGACAATTTGATGAAGAAAGAATAATATTTTCTATGAATGGTGCTGAGACAATGGAACATCCACATGGAAACAGAATGAAGTTGGACCCTTTACCTCATACCACATACAATTAACTCAAAATGGATCAAAGTCCTAAATGTAAGAGATACTATAAAACTCTTAGAAGAAAACATTGAAATAAATCTTCTTGACCTTGGATTACACGATTGTTCCTTAGGTATGAAAAGAAAAGCACATGAACAAAGAGAAAATAGAAAAATTGCTACTTATCAAAATTAAAATATTTATGCTTCAAAGAGCACTGTTAAGAAAGTGAAAAGAAAAATAGGAGAAAATATTTTCAAGTAACGTATCTCATAATGACTTATCCAGAATACATAATGAACACTTAGAATACAATAATGAGAATGTAAAAACTCAATTTAACAATTGGCAAAAAAATTTGAATAGATATTTCTCTTAAGAAGACATAGGAATGGCCAGAGAACACATGAAAAGATGCTTAACATCAATAGTCATTAGAGAAATGCAAATCAAAATCACAATGAGAACAGCCAAGATGGTGTAGGAGCCAGATGCTGTGCATGCCTCCTCTCATGACCACACCAAAATTTCAATGAAACTATAGAGCAACCATCATTGAGAATCACCTGAGGTTTGGTTGAACAGATGTCCTACAACTGGGGAATATATAAGAAGAAGCAGGGAGGAGGGGCAGAGACACAAAATGGCCAGTCACACACAGCATGGGTTGGTCGAGAATTGGAAGGGTTATTTTGGTTGCAGAATTCTCTTCCCACCCAAAGAGCAAGGGGTCCCAGCCCCACACTGGGCTCCCTAGCCCAGGGTTTCAGCTCCAGGAAGAGAAATCCTCACAACATCTGGCTATGAAAACCAGCAGAGATTGTGGCTAATTGAGATGGAGGGTTGTAGAAATAGCAGACATTCCTCTTAAAGGGCCTGTTCACAGCCTTACCTGCTGATGAACTTGCTTGCTCTGAGCTCCAACACTGGGGAAGCTGCTTGAGGAGTGCCAGAAACATACAGGGAGAAACTGAGTTGTCGGGCTTCAGGGCAAGAGCTGGAGGGGAGGTTTTCTCCCAGACAGAGGTGCAGGAAAAAGCTGTTATTCCTTTGTTAAGCTCTCTCCCAGCCTGCAGATGCAGGCAACTGCCATATCTGAGTCTCTACCAACCAGGATAACATAGGTGCTCTGCCCAGGCAATTCCCTGAGACTCCATCTCTCCCAGCTTATGGGCCCACCGAGCTACCTCCAGTGGTTTATTCCATACAAATGGCCTATCTTGGCTCTTGCTGCGGACTTTCCTAAAATCTCTCAAAGGCTCAAAAAACCCAAAGAAATAGCATTTGGCCTCTATGTGCCCATACTACTTGCTAAGCAGCACCAAGCCTGGCATGAGTGGCAGTTGGCTTTAGTTTCTGCTTTGGCCTCTTGAGGCACCTCTAAGCCCAGCACAGGTGGCAGCCATCTGTGGATTGCTTGGTGACTCCTACCAGGTGGCTCTAGAGGTGCATAGGCTATGGCTGAAACTGGCCTGCACCTGGGCCCCTATCAGAAGGCCCTTGGGCTGGCATGTGCAGTGGCCAACTTTGACCAGAGCCAGAGCACCACCCAGGGCTGCATCTGAGGAGGACACACACAAAGGGCAGACTAGGCAGGCACTAGAGCCCTGCTGAAGTGAATCATGCTCTTTAGAGTCAGCCTTTCACTGGCCAATCCTCACAGACAATCAGCCAGAGGGTCAATCCCTCCCACTAATGTGCAAACAGCAACCAAGTTTCAACTATAAGAGGAAGGCACACACAATTCATACAAGTGACACATCTTGAGCACCCGGCTCAGGTGACCAGGGAAGACTGTGCCACTGCACCCCACAGGACACCTTCTACATAAAGCCACTCTACTGAGACCAAGAGACTTAAGACTCCTACCTAATACATAGAAACAAACACAGGATGACATCCAAAATGGAGAGACAAAGAAATATCTCCTAAATGAAAAAACAGAACAAGGCTTCAGAAAACAAACAAACAAACAAACAAACAAACAAAAACCTCATCAAAATGGAGACAAGGAATCTACCAGATGCAGAGTTTAAAACACTTCTTATAAAGATGCTCAATGAACTTAAGGGAAAAGTAGATGAACTCATAGAGAACTTAAACGGAGAGATAGAAAACATAAAAATAGATATTGGAAACATAATGGGGAACCAGTCAGAAATGAAGAATACAATATCTGAGATGAAGCGTACATTAGAACAGTTGTCCCCAACCTTTTGGCACCAGGAACCGGTGCTACTATGAGAATCTAATGCCTGATGATCTGTGGTAGAGCTGTGGCAGTGAGGCTAGTGCTGGGGAGATACAGATGAAGTTTTGCTCATTCACCCACTGCTCACCTCCTGCTGTGCAGCCAGGTTCCTAACAGGCCACAGGCCTGTACCAGTCCATAGCCTTGGGGTTGGGGACCCCTGCATTAGAGGGAATCAACAGAGTGGACAAAGTAGAGGTTTGAATCAGTGATTTAGAGGACGGGATTAATGAAGGACAGCAAATCAGAAGAGCAACAAGAAAAAAGAATCCAAGAAAATGAGGATAGTTTAAGGGATCTCTTGGACAACATAAAGCGTATCAACATTCACATAATAGGGGTACAAGAAGGAGAAGCGAGACAGCAAGGAATTCAAAATCTATTTCAAGGAATAATAACTGAAAACTTCTGTGATTTGGTGAAGGAAATAGACATACAAGTTCAGGAAGCACAAAGATTCCCAAGCAAGATGAACCCAAAGAGGCCCACACCAAGACATATCACCATTAAAATATCATGGTTAAGGACAAAAAGAGAATTTTAAAACCATCAAGAGAAAAGTACTTAGTTATCTACAAGGGAGCTCCATAAGAATTCTCAATAGAAACTTTTCAGGACAGAAAGGATTGTCACAAAATATTTAAAGTGATGAAAAGATAGGACCTAAAACCAAGATTACTCTATTCAACAAAATTATCACTTAGAATTTGACCTCAAAAGCAAGGGAAGTAAAAGTTAAAATAAATCAATGGTACTACATCAAACTAAAAAGTTTCTGCTCAGCAAAAGAAATCATCAGCAAGGTAAAGAGACAACCATTCAATGGGAAAATATATTTGCAAGCAACACCTCTGATAAGGGCCTACAATCCAAAATATACAAAAAACTCATTCAACTCAATTACAACAACAACAAAACAATCCAATCAAAAAATGGGCAGAGGATCTGAACAGACACTTCTCCCTAGAGGACATACAAATGGCCAACAAATATTTGAAAAGATACTAGATATTAGAGAAGTGCAATTCAAAACCACAATGAGATACTATCTCACACTTGTTAAAATAGCTTTAATCACAGGACAAGTAATAAGTGTTGGAGAGGATGCGAAGAAAGAAGAACCCTCATACACTGCTGGTGGGACTGCAATTTGGTACAGCCACTATGGAAAATAGTATGGAAGTTCCTCAAAAAAACTAAGAATTGATCTACCATATGATACAACAATCCCTCTACTGGGTATTTACCCTAAAGAACTGAAAATTCATATCCGAAAAAGATATTTGCACACCGATGTTCATAGCAACATTATTTACAGTGGCCATGACATGGAAGCAACTGAAATGTCCTATGATAGATGATTGGCTAAAGAAGTGGTGGTACATATATGGAATATTATTCAGCCATAAGAAGAGATGAAATACTGCCATTTGCGACGACATGGATGGACCTCGAGATAATCATGCTAAGCAAAGTAAGCCAGACAGGAAAAGTTGAAAATCACATGATATCACTTATATGTGGAATATAAACCTAAAAGTAACAAATGAACAGGACAAACAGAGACTCATGGACATAGACAATAGACTAGTGGTACCAGAGGGTAGGGGTAGAGGAGGAGGAGGGAGATAGACAGGTTATAGGGAGTCAAATGTAGGAGGGTAGGGGTAGGATGAAGTGGATAAGTGGGATAAAATATAGGGTAGCTAAAGGAAACTGGACTCTGGGTGGTAAACACACAATAGAATATACAGATGTCAAATTATAATATACACCTGAAAATTATATAATTGTATTAACCAATGTTATCTCATTAAACTTAATTAAAAAAAATAATGAAGACAGTTGAAGAGCTTCCCAGACAGGAAAAAGCTAAAGGAGTTCATTAATACCGAACCAGTATTACAAGGAATGTTAGAGGGGATTTTTTAAGGAGGAGGAGGAGAGAAAGGAGGAGTGGGTGGAGGAGAAGGAAGAAGAAGAAGAAGAAGAAGAAGAAGAAGAAGAAGAAGAAGAAGAAGAAGAAGAAGAAGAAGAAGAAGAA
>NW_011889116.1:3316293-3324556 GCF_000151845.1 Pteropus vampyrus
TTACTTTAAATGTAAATGGATTAAATGCTCCAATCAAAAGACATAGTGTGGCTGAATGGATAATAAAACAAGACCCTTGCATATGCTGCATACAAGAGACTCACTTTAGAATAAAATACACACACAGACTAAAAGGAAGGGGATGAAAAAAGATATTGCCTTGATAGACCTTGAGGGTATTGCGCTGAATAAAGTAAGTCAAACAGAGAAAATAGCACCACATGATTTCATATACATGTGGAATCTAAAGAACATAATAAGCAACAACAACAGAAATGGAAATGAACTTATAGATACGGATAATATTCTGAGGGCTACAAGGTGGATGGGGTTGGGGGAATGGTGAAAAAGGGCAAAAGGATTAAGAAGTACAAATGGATGGTTACAAAATAGACATGGAAATATAAAGTGTAATATAAGGAAAATAGTTAACAATGTAATAAATACGTAAGGGGGAAGAGGGAGTATTAGATTTAGTGGAGTGATCACTTTGTGAGTTATACAGATCTCTAATCACTATGCTGTACAACTGAAACTAATATATTATTGTATTCCAACTATAATGGAAAGAAACTCATCGAATTATACAATGTAAACACGAGCAACTAATTGTCTATTATATTTCAATAAAGCTGGAAAAAAAGACATAGGGTGGCTGAATGAATAAGAAAACAAGACCCTTACATATGCTGCCTACAAGAGACTCACTTCAGATTGAAAGACACACACAGACTAAAAGTAAAGGGATGGAAAATATTTTATGAAATGGAAACATAAAACAAAAACAAGCTAAGATAGAAATACTCGTATCAGACAAAACAGACTTTAAAACAAAGGCTATAATAAGAGACAAAGAAGGACCCAGTAATCCCACTTCTGGGTATTTATCTGAAGAAACCCAAAACAGTACTTTTGAAGAGATATGAGAATATATATGTTCACTGCACCATTATTTACAATAATCAAGGTACAGAGGTAATCTGGGTGTCCACCAATGGATGAATGGCTAAAGAAGGGGTGGTATGCATATAAAATGGAATATTACTCAGCCATAAAAATAGTGAAGTCTTGCCATCTGCAACAATGTGTATTGACCTAGAGGGTTTTGTGCTGTTTGGAGTTAAGTCAGACAGAGAAACTAAAACACCTAATGATTTCATTTACTTTTGGAATCTAAGAAACAAAATAAACAGACAAAAAAAAGAAACAAACTCATAGATAAAGAGAATATTTTGATAGTTCTCAGATGGGGAGATTAGCGGGTAAGTGAAAAGAGGAAGGGATTAAGAACTACAAATCGGTAGTTACAAAATGGTCATGAGGATGGAAAGTGTAAAATAAAGAAGATAGTCAATTATATTGTAATAACTATATATGGTGCCAGGTGGGTACTAGATTTATTGGGATAATCACTTTGTAAGTTATATAAATGTCGAATCACCAAGTTGTACACCTGAAACTAATATAATATTGTATACCAACTGTAACTGAAAAATACAAAAAAATTAAGATGCACACACCTTGGTGGTGTCCCATGAACCACATCACTTCAGCTTTTCATGAAAGAACTTTTTATTAGCTTTAGAAGCAATTCCCATTGGAAGTATTCCTCCTTAGGCCTCATAGACGAATGTGATTTTGCTGAGTCATTGCAAAGGAAAGCTCAGATCTTATATCAATTTCCCATCTTTGGATCAAATATTCTGAGATACAAGAGTGAGATGGGTTCATTAGAATTTGGCAATCGGGATTTTGCTTACTGCTTCTCTGCAATCGATATTTTTTCTCTTCCTTTCACAGACTATGAAAACTAGAACTCGTCTCTCACACTCCACTTATTTAGGGACAGTCGACATGATTTTATAAAGATCTAATAGAGAAGCATTTTGCCCTAAATTTGACCAATCTCCAAAGGATATGTATTTTAATCTAGCAAAGACTACTTTATCAAAGAAGAAAATGAACTTTATTCCCCAATGGATATTCCTCATTAAAGCTAAAATTAGCCATGCAGGCAGTATTTGAACTTTGATGATTAGACTTACTAATTCTCAGGACATTTCTCAGTTATCGAATATACCACCTAGGAGCTTAAGATGTCGCCACATATGGAAATCTGAAAATGTATATAGAGAGCATCTCTGTTTAGCCTAGGTACTGAAATAAGTGATATGAATTACAGATGATTTAAATAAGGCAAGCAGAAATATCAAAGTTATTCTAGAGAAGAAAAGATGTGACTGCAAAATAATAATCTCTTATATGTGTGCTGTACTTAAAGTGTACAAAATAATGTCCTTAATTTTATCTTATTTAATAATCTCAATGACTCTGTAAAGAGGAAATTAAAGCTAAAAGTGACTTCCACAGGCTTAAATAAATAGAAAATGGAAGTTAGATTTCATCTCCTTAGCTGTTTAAATTAAATAAAATTTGGACTATGGAAGTTGTTCCATAAATATGTTAAGTGCTGAGACTTAAACCCATGGGTTTCAACTTCTAACCCCCTATACCACTATGTCACCACTATATTCTGCTGCTTCTATATATTTGCAAAAGAACAAACTCAAAATTTAAGTGGAGACAAGAGTGACACACATTAAATTGAAAAAGGAATGCAGAGAATAAACTTGGATTTTTTTTCACCAAATAACGAACTCCTAAGAATGCCTGCAAAATGTATATGTCTTCTAATAGGTATGTAAAATTTGTTATAGTCCTTCTATTCATGAATTTATTAAGAAAACCTATAATGTTCCAATATGTGCTTATGTTTGGGTGGTTAACAGGAAGCATAACCAAGTTGTAATGTAATATATCCTGTTAGACAATGTACAGTAGAGGATACATTACAGCCATAATAGAAAAGTATGTATATTCTGTCTTTTGTCATCATTTGTAGAAATGAATTGGATCTTCCAAACTATACATAGGTATAACATGCTGCATTTAGCAAGTTTTTTTTTTTAATTGAAGGAAAACATTTTTATATTGGTTAGCTTTATGACCCATTCAGTCTAAGCAGAATTTCACTTAACATAAATACAGGATATTTTAAGAGATGTGTGACATTTGCCCTCTATGACATAGTCAAAGAACTTGGTAATTAATAAGTATAATAAAAAATATTAGAGATGATGCCAAATCTCTAATAATCAAGTTAATACAATTCTCGAGAATGAGATATGATGTTTTGACTACTACATTGGCTGTTTAAAAATTAATAATGCCAAATGTTATTGGATTGCTTATCTCCCACTCTTCCCCTTTCCATGTGGAGAGACTTCCCTAGATTAATTCTTATCCCTTACTTGCTACCTTGAGAAGTGAGGTACTTGGTTGAAGAGTAAGAACCACTGGTATATGTTTTTGATTGTACGAATCTAATCCATTAAAGAATAATAAACACTGGGAGTTCACTTCATTTTATCATCCCACTTATCTCCAGACCTGAGATAGTAAAACTGTCCTGTAGACCTAAACCTTCATGTGGATAGATTATGCCATATTTGAGAACTGGATTGTAAGTACATGGGAATTTAAAGAAAACATTTGGCCTTACATATAAAATAATTTTCTCCAGACATATAAACAAAAATCTAAAAATGTTCAGGTCCATTTTCCTGGCCCCTGTGTCTATCCCTCAGTTCATTCTAAATCTACTTAAGAAAGTGAATTTATTTACTGACCCCCTAAATCACTCAAATTTGACATGTGGGCCAGAAATATTGAAATATGTTCAAATAATAGAATTTAGGGGATGTAATCACACATGTAGAGGTCTTTTATGGAGCCAAGGCATGTAGCTCTAAAGCTAAATCTTAGATTTTACAAGTTTGGGCAAGTGTATGTCTTTTATTTGGCTACTTTAGATTTTTTTAAGGAAACTTTAAAAACAAAAATAATTACATCTTCCTGGGCAGAATATTTTTATTCCCTTGATAGTAGTTCTCTGCTAGAAGTGTATGTAAGTCATTAAGTTACATTTTTGGTCTATGGAACATAAATTATGACATCTGTGAAAAATCAAAGCTGGACTGATAATACATACTATGGCTTTACACACAAAAATCTATTAGATTTTATGAATCAACAATAAAAACACAGGTGGCCTATCTATTTATACATCATAAAAACTCCATTTGAAAAAAGATAGAGAAAAGCTCAAACAGAAATCATCAACATATCCAATTATCAAACAATCATTCAAGAAAGCTTACACCTGGGATGAAACACATAATAATTAAACTTTTCCCCTTCCAGTACAGAAAAGGTGGCATAAACTCCTTTCTCTATACTACCCTCTAAGTTTAAGTATAAATGCTGTAAATAACACAAGTGGCAAACAAAGGATAATATGAAAAGTAGAAAGAGAAGGTCAAATTGTTTAGGGAAATCAGGACTGAAGGAAAAACATAGAAGCAGGGCATCTTACAATGCCTCTCCCTACAGAAGAAGGTGATTAAAGCCCATTAACCTCTAGTGAAAGAAGGCAACATAGGTAAATGCATGCTTCCTGGATAGAATAAGAATTCAGCTGATAATAAGTGGCCAGGGGAAGTATCTTCCTTTTCATCCAAGCCAGATACTCCCTTCATTTACCTAGAGCTACTGGGCAGCTGGAAGTCACTGGACAGGGGATCCTAACCAAACGGCAAGACAGCACTGGCAAGGATGATCCAGTACAAGCAGCCCAACTCAAAAAGTGTTTTATTCTCCTACAAGGCCTCAGTGAAACTCCTCTACCTTCAAGAAATTACAGACTGCATGGTTGGCAGATAAATCAGCAAGAAGAACTTTGACACAGCAAATTTCCCTGTCTCTTTGTCCCTACAGGCTTGGGACATCTCTTCCCCACCTAGAGACACCAGGCAACAAGGATGTTTCATGGAGGGAGAACTTCACACAACAGACATCTGATCCTGAAAGCCTCTTAATCTCCTTAGGCCGAAGAATCTCTTTCTCTACCTTGAAGCATGAGGCTGCCCACCTAGAGAAACCCCTTCTGCCCATTAAGGCAATACTAGCAGGAACAAGTGAAAACTAATAAAACAAGCAGATCAAAATACTATCACAGGGCCTCTGAAAATTAAATTGTCATTGGAACCATAACACACAAAAGTAAGCTAAGACCCACATGATAAAACTAAACAGGATGAATGCTTGATAAAATAAGAGATTTAAATTAGAACATGGAATTTCCAAATAAGCAGAATATTTAGGACACAATAAAAAAATCACCTATTATTCCAAGAACCAGAAAAATCACCATGTGAATAAGACATTCAACTGATGCTAACACAAAGATGAATTTGACATTAAAATTATGTCATAAGTATTTTAAAGCAAATATCATAAATGTTTCAATAGGCAATTATAAATTATTTTTAAATAAGTAAAAAATAGAAAATCTCAGCAAAGAAATAGATGTTATAAAAACTAAAATTATAGAACTGAAAAATATAGCATCCTTATTTGTAATCACCAAAAACTGGAAGCAACCAAAATGTCCTTCAAGAGGTAAGAATGGATAAGTACACTTTGGTACACTCATACAATGGAATTTTATTCAGTAATACAAACAAACAAAAAAAGACTGATTAAGTCATGAATTGACATGGATAAACCTTAAATACATACTAAGAGAAAGAAGCCATTCTGAAAAGAAGATACTGATTATTTCAATTGTATACTATTCTGAAAGAGGCAAAAATATACATAAGGTAAAAAGATCGATGTTTGCTAGGAGTTCGGGTAAAAGGGAGAGCATCGAATAGAAAAATCACAAGGATTTTTTTAGAGTAGTGAAACTATTCTGCCTAATATTATAATGGTAGATAACAAGATATTAAGCAAATGTCAAAGTTCATTGAACTTCACAACACAAAGAGTAAACAATTGTGATTGTCCAAGCAGTTTATTTTTAGTGGCTCCCAGTAGTTGGGGGTGTGCCAAGACCTGTCAGTGTACCAAAGATTTCAGTCAGCATCTAGATTCTGGCTGATTAGAAGCCAAACGCTCAGGCAGTGGCTTTTAAATTATACAAATATATACAGTTTTGTGGGACCACAAAAATAAGTTCTGCTGACCACAACAGCCGGATGATTTGGAAGTGTCCCCTGGGTGGCGGTTGCAAAAATTGGAGTGCTAGATGAGGGCACGAGTTTCTTTCTGGGAGTTACTGGAGAGCTAAAGCGAGACAGAGGAAGAATGAAAAGATGGCGTCCACTGGCCTCCATCCCCTGAGAGCACCATGGCAGGTTCCTAGATGTATGCCAAACCAGGAGCCTGCCTGTGTTGCTGCAGATTTGCAGTTCCGAGGTAAGGGGTACAAGGCTCCAGCAATTGGAAGAAAATGTGGGGAGCCATAAGCAACTGCAACATAGCTCTTTATTCTAGCAAGGGCACAGTCAGCCTCACAGGGCGACAGTGTTATCCAGCAAGGGCACAGCCTGCCTCTCGTGGTGGTGACATCTTTTATACACAGGTTAAACAATAATGCATACTGCCAGATAATGGAAGCCCACACAGGCATGCAGGGCACATGGTTACATAAGGGGAGAAGTGCTGAGTTTCTTCTGCTTGTAGTTTAGCTACGGGTGTCAGGAGAAAGCCTGACTACAACTATCTTTTATTCTCTGCACACTCCATCCCTTCAGTGTTCCTCCAGTACACCTATGAAGGCTTGGCAAGTGATCGCTGCAGGAGGGCAGAGCTCTGTACCTATATGCCACAACAATACAGTGAACAACAATGTGCCACTAGGAGGCAGGTTCCACCTCCTAGGAGAGCTAAGACCCAGCACCAAGTAGGCCTTAGGGCTGCCCACCACTCCTGCAGAGGATCCCCAATGAGCCACTGGACTTCCTGTATTTCTTGTGAGATGTACCATTGGTCCGGGATATAAACACAATATTTAATGTGGAGAATGGCACAAGTGCCTCCTTGGGCAGCAGTTAAAATATCCAAAACCATACGATTTTGCAGTACTACTTTTCCAATTTGATCTACTTCATCAGTTATCAGACTAAGGGCTTTATGAGTATAATGCAAGGCTCGGGCAGTATGTTCTGCCAAAGCTGTCACTTGCATTTCAACTACCATATCACCTGCCACAAGCATAAAGATGGTGAAGAGGTAATATCACCATGGGGTCCATTTAGTATAGACATGTTGTGAATAATATGCATCCCAATTTGTGGGGTGCCGTGGGAGCGCCTGCCACACAGTTGCTGGCAGGTGTACACAAGTGGCCTGTCCAATTAGAGGGAATGTAGGGACATCCATGGGCCCTACATACCCTTCGGCTTCCTGGGGACAAATTCATAGTCGGGTGGATGCCGGCATACTTTTGTCCTGTCCACTAATGCATGGTGGAGGAGACTGTAGTTATATTTTGGAATAGGGGATGTGGCCACCCTCTCCATAGTCGGGAGTCCGTGTTTCTTTCAATACAATGGGGAACATCCCCAGTCACCTCCGCCCCTTCACTAGTCAGCCATGACCATGTACTGAGTACCCCAGTAAGGATTTGTCCAGTCCTTGCTGAGCTCTTCTTTGTGTGTCCACTTGAATATGGATGATAGTATAGTCAGGTAACTGGGGTCAAGTGTGTCAGCTGATCCCATGCTGTCACATCAGCTGCATGTATACGCCAGGGCAGTCCTGCAGAGGTGCTGACAGGAAACTCCATGCAGACCCAACAGTGTGAGACATTCACAATCATGGCATAGATCTCTGCCTACTCAACCATTGTATTTGCATAAAGCAGCCTAAGGTCGGAAAGAAAGGGAGGACAATGATACCAAAACAGGTAAACCTTTTCCATCAGGCAAGATGCATGCCAACATCTTATCTTGTGATAACATTGTAGTTGCCAAGAAGAGCCGGCCTGGCCATTGATACCACACCTGTTCCTCCTGCGGCATTGTTTCCACCGTGTCAACATGACAGAATATGGGAGAACTCATGATAGGCCATAGTGACAACACAAAGGTTCCCCTTAGAATGGTACTTTCTTCTTTTTCTGTCTCTCTTGTGCGATATCTCACAAGTTATTTTTGGTGTCCAGTTGGCCATTACCAAAGGAATGACCTGGAAGTTTATCTCTAGTCCCTTGCCCCATGGGGCTATTAGGCCCACCCACCAACAGTGTGGGGCCTTTATTTTCCATGACCAAGTCCATTGCACTATTTCTCCCCTTTTCGGATAAGTAGGGGTAGGTAGGTGTATGTTACCATTGAATCCATGACCAGGATTTTTA
>NW_011889116.1:3324606-3326851 GCF_000151845.1 Pteropus vampyrus
GCATGCCTTATCTCCATTCTCTTTTGCAAATTCGGATCTTCGAATCCTCGTCTTTTTAGTCATTGTTATCTCAATTTGTCCCTATGTATGCTGAACATTCATTACTATCTTGCTATAGCAATTCTCTTATTATTGTTCAAGCTTATAATGCCCTGTTCTTAGTAAGGGTTGCACTCCTCTGTTTCTATTTGCCTGGTAGTCACCTTACTCCTAATTATGTATTTCTTGTTTGTCATTTTGTTTTAGGTGAGCTGACCCCTTTCAGTATTTCTTGTAGTGCAGGCCTCGTAGTGAAGAATTCCCTCAAGTTTTGTATGTCTAAAAAGGTCTTAATTTCTCCTTCATACCTAACGAGAGCTATGCTGAATTCATTATTCTAGGCTGGTAGTTCCTTTCACTTCACATTTTAAATATGTGATTCCACTCCTTTCTGGCTTGTAAGGTTTGTGCAGAAAAGTCTGGTGATAATCTAATGGGTTTTCTTTTTTAAGTTACCATATTCTTCTCCCTGGTTGCCCTGAGAATTCTGTCTTTGTTGTTGATTTTTGATAATTTTAATACAATGTGTCTTGGTAAAGGCTATTTTGTTTTGAGATAATTGGGTTTCTGTTGACTTCGTGAATTCCAAACTCTAGCTCTTTCTTTAGATTTGGGAAATTCTCATAAACTATTTTTCTGAGAATGCTTTCTCGTCCCTGATCATTTTCCTCACCTTCGAAAATGCCCATTATTCTTATGTTTCCTCTCTTGATGATATCAGGTAGTTCTTGTATTTCTCTTTCAATATTTTTCATTCTTCAGTTTCTTCTTCCTTCTGATTTATTTCTATATTTCTGTCTTCGATATCACTGATCCTTTTCTCCATTTGGTCACACCTATTTCCCAAGCTTGCTATTTCATTCTTCTACTCGTACAGTGTGTTTTTTTTTTTATCTCCAGAAGATCTATTCTGTTCTTTTTGAGGGTTTCTATCCCCTTGCTCTGCTCATATAGTTGTTTTTCAATTCCTAAAATTGTTGATATGACTTGTTTCAGAACTCACTGAGTTTTTTTCAGAAGTAACATCCTGAATTCTGTCATTTAATTCTCATATTTCTATGTCTGTAAGCTTATTTTCTAGAGATTTTTTTTCTTTCTTTCTGAGATGCCTTGTCACCTTGATTGTTCATGGTGTTTAATGGACTATTTCTCCTCCTGGGCATTAACGGAAATGTATTCTGTTATTTTTTCAGAAAGAAAAATTATTACATAAAGTTCTCTCTTTAGCCTGCTGCAAAGAAAGTGCTTTTCTTTTGGTTTTCAGTAGATCGTGTCTAAGCCTCTTGGATCCTTGTTTCATATAAACCCTTAATAAGGCCTTTTTAAAATTTTCTTGTAGATATTTAATCATGCTCATTACCCTCAGTTTCAGTCTCTGTCAGTGTTGCTCAGATTCCCCTGGGGCTCCGCAGTATAGGAGTAGGGGCCCTCTGGGTTGCAGGTTGACAGTTGGGGGCTGTGGTTCAGCATCAGTTTTGCAACTGCGGCTGGTAGAAAACAATTGTTGTTTTCTCTGCTTCTCTGCTTTCTGCCCTGATGACTGAGCCCTGCTGCTGGCTGCATGGAACTCACAACTCTCCCCGGCAAGGCTGTTCAGGTAACTTGCCACACCTTCTTCCTTCCGCCTCCTCCTACAGAGAGCTCAGGCAGCTGCAAGAGGCATCTCCTTTTTTCTCCCAGTCCACTGCCCGACACCCAGGGTTCTGACCTGTGGTAGCTCAGACATGCTGGTGTGCAGTTTGGTGTTTTTGTTGAATTTTAGATGTTCAGTTTATTGTTGTTTGAAGGAGATATTTGGGGACATCTCTCACTCTGCCATTTTTCTCCAAATTCCCTCTAATAATTAAATGTGTGTTTAATTAGAAGCTTTCCCCTCAGGCCACAGCTATGCAGACAAACTAACAGGTCTCTTTCACAGAAAGACGAAGCTCCTTAGGTTGCTGCCTCTTGCTTTGTCCTAGGAGTGGTAGCCATTGAGGAACTCTTTCTCTGTTTGTTACAGTTCTGTTGAACCCATGAGAGTAAGCCCTGCTAGCCACTAGAGCCAGGCAATCTAGAGGTGTCCCCTGGGTGGCAGCCCCAAAAGTTGGGGTGCCAAAAGAGGATACAAGCTCCTTTCTGGGAGATACATGGGAGCTGAAATGAGTTAGACAAAAAGAGCAAAGATGATATATGCCAGTCTCTCTCCTCAGAGAGTATACATATA
>NW_011889116.1:3327011-3347979 GCF_000151845.1 Pteropus vampyrus
TGGTCTCTGGAATAAGTAAGTCTGAGTGGGTAAGCCCTTTAAGAGTTGTTTCTCAATTTGCTATACTTCTCAATTTGTGGGTATTAAGGACACAAGCTCTGTAGGTTTTCAAAACTAGATGTTTGGGGGACTTGTCTCTCAGGTGCAAGCCTTAAAAGTTTGGGTTTCTAATGTGGAGTTGAAATCCTCACTCCTCCTGATTGCAAGTCACTGTCTTAGTCTCTTCTACCTGCTTCCATGTGTCTTTGTTTGTTTGTTTGTTTATTGTTTGTCTGATATGTAGAAGTTGTTCAGACAGTTTTCAGTTTTTTTTTTTTCCAGAGGAAATCGTTCTGTATATAGTTGTTAATTGGATATGTCCATGGGTACAGGTAAGTTCAGGGTCTTTTGATGTCACAGTCTTGAAAGAAAACCCTTTATGCATTTTTTTTACTGACATTTAAAATTATTTTCAATTACAGTTGATGTACATAATTATATTACTTTTAGGCATACAACATTAAGATTAAATATTTATGTAACCTATAAAGTGATCACCCCAAGAAGTCTAGTATCCATTTTTTAAATATATTTTTTTTTATTTTTCAATTACAATTAGCAGACAATATATTAGTTTCAGGTGTATGGCATAGTGATCAGACTTTTATATTACTTATGAAATGAAGACCTAGTGAATCTAGTAAGCATCTGACAGCATGAACAGTTATTACAACATTACAATATTATTGACTATATATATTCCTTATACTATACATCACCATGACTACTTTGTAACTACCAATTTGTACTTCTTAATCCCTTCCCCTTTACACCAATGCTCCCAAACCTCTTCCACTTGGCAAACATCAAAATGTTCTCTGTATCTATAAATTCATATTTTATTTGTTAATTTGTATTGTTTTTTTAGATTCTAAATGTAGATGAAATTATATTGCATTTTACTTTGACTTACTTCACTCAACACAAAACCTTCTAGGTGTATCCATGTTGTTACAGATAGTAAGATTTTATTCTTTTTTATGGCTGAGTAATATTTCATTATATATCTATATCTATCTATCTATCTATCTATCTATCTATCTATCTATCTATCTATCTATCACCTCTTCTTTATCCATTCATCTATTAATGAATGCCCAGATTGCCTCTATGTCTTGGCTATTATAAATAGTGATGCAATGAACATATGGATACACATATCCCTTCAAAGTCATATTTTCAGTTTCTTTGGGAAAATACTCAGCAGTAGAATTACTGGGTCTGTCTTTGTCTCTTGTTATACCCTTTGTTTTAAAGTCTGTCCGGTATAAGTATTACTATCCCCAATTTTTTAATTTCATTTTCAAAATAATTATCTTTTTTCCATCCCTTTACTTTCAGTCTACCTGCGTCCTTTGATCTGAAGTGAGTCTCTTGTAGGCAGCATCTGTAAGGGTCTTGTTTTCTTATCCATTCAACCACCCTATGTCTTTTAATTGGAGCATTTAGTCTATTAACATATAAGTAATTGCGGATAGATATAAAGATATTGCCATTTTATTATTCAGTTCGTTTTTATCTTTCTTCTTCCTAATTCTTTTTCTAAAAAGTCTCTCTAACATTCCTTATAATACTAGTTTGGTGTTGATGAACTCCTTTAGTTTTGTTTGTTTGTTTGTTTATTTGTTTAATCTAGGAAGCTCTTTATCTGTCCTTTGATTCTAAATGATAGCTTTGCTGGGTAGAGTAATCTTGGTTGTAGGTTTGAATATTTCTTGCCAATGCCTTCTGGCCTGCAAAATTTCTGCTGAGAAATCAGTTGACGGTTTTATGAAAGCTCCTTTATAAATTACTGGATGCTCTTTTGCTGCTTTTAATATTCTCTTTTTGTCTTAAACTTTGGCATGTTTGGGATGTGCTTTGGTGTGGACTTCTTTGGGTTCATCTTATTTGGGATTCTGTACTTCCTGGGCTTGCATGTTTATTTTGTCAGGTTATGGAAGTTTCGGGAATTATTTTCTTTTTATTTATTAAATTTATTGGGATGACAATGGATAACAAAAATATACAGGTTTCAAGTGTACAAATCAATAATACATTATATGCATATTACATTGTGTGTTCACCACTTAAAGTTCAATTTCTTCTGTCACCATATATTTAACTGTTTACCCTTATCTATTTCCCCTTCTTACTTTCCCTCTTGTATCCAATAAACTGTTGTTCATGTCTATGATTCTGTTTGTTTATTGCATTTAGTTTTATATACCACATATAAGTAAAATCATATCATTTTCAACTTTTTCTCTCTGATTTATTTCATTTAGCATCATAATCTCAACATTAATCGATTTGTCACAAATGGCAGTATTTTATCATTTTATGGCTGAATAATATTTTACTGTATATATGTACCACATCTTCTTTATCCAATCATCTACCAAACAGCATTTCTGTTGTTTCCATGTTTGGCCACAGTGAATAATGCAATAAACATTGAGGTGCATATATCTTTAGATATATATCTTCATATGTTTGGGGTAGATAACCAGAAGAGGGATTGTTGGGGCATATGGTAATTCTATTCTTAGTTTTTTGAGGAACTTCCATACTGTTTTTCTATAATGACTGCACCAATTTACATTTCCACCAATAGTGTATGAGGGTTCCTTTTTCCCCACACCTTTCCAACACTTATTATTACTTGTCCTGTTGTTGATAGCCATTCTAACAGGTGTGAGATGATTGATATCTCATTGTGGTTTTGATTTGCATTTTTCTAATAGCTAGTGAAGTCGAGCTTTTATTCATATATCTGTTTACTGTTTATATGTCTTCTTGGAAGAAGTGTCTATTCAGGTCCTCAAAAAAATTAATTGGACTTTTTGTTTTCTTGTTGGGTTGTATGAGTTCATTGTATATTTTGTGTATTACCTTCTTATCAGAGGTGTTTTTTGCAAATATTTTCTCCTATTCAGTTGGTTATCTATTTGTCTGATTGATGGTATTTTTTTGCTGTACAGAAGCTTTTAGTTCAATACATTCATTTATTTTTTGCTTTTACTTCTCTTGCCTTTGAGGACAAATTCATAAAATTCCCTCTAAATCCGAAGACCATGAGTGTAGTAGTTATGTTTTCTTCTATGCAATTTACTGTTTCAGGTCTTATATTTAGGCTTTTTTTTTTTTAATTTTAAGTTAATTTTGGTGCATGGTGACAGATAGCAGTTTAGTTTCTTCTTTTGGCACGTGGCTTTCCAATTTTTCTCTGCACCAATTATTAAAGAGACTTTCTTTTCTCCAGTGTATGTTTTTGGCTTCTTTGTCAAAAGTTATTTGCACATATATACGGGGGTTTATTTCTGAACTCTCAATTCTGTTCCATCAGTCTATATGTCTGTTTTCTGCCAACACCATGCCATTTTGATTATCGTCGCTTTTAGTATAATTTGAGTCAGCCAGTGTGATATCTCTGGCTTTGTTTTTTTTTTTTTTTCCTCAGGATTGCTTTGGCTATTCAGTGTCTTTTGTGACTCCATGCAAATATGATTTTATGGTTCTATTTCTTTTAAAAATGCCATTGGAACTTTGACGAGAATTGCATCATATCTGTATATTACTTTGGGCAATAAAGTCATTTTAACTATGTTGATTCTTCCATGAACACAGAATATCTTTCTATTTCTTTTTGTCTTCCTCAGTCTCTTTTAATAATGTCTTATAGTTTTCCACGTATAGGTCCTTCATATGCTTTGTTAAGTTTATTTATAGGTATTTTATTCTTTTTGTTGTAATTGCAAAAGAAAGTGATTTTTAATTTTTTTTCTAAAATTTCAATGTTATGGTATAGAAACACTGAATTTTTATATGTTGATTTTGTATTCCACAAATGTACTGTATTTGTTTATTACTTCTAATAGATTTTTTTTGTAGAGTCTTTAGGGTGTTTCTATATACAGAATCATGTCATCTGCAAAAAGTGACAATATGACTTTTTCACTCCCAATTTAATGTATTTTATTTCTTTTTCTTGCCTGATTTCTCCAGCTAGGACTTCCAATACTATATTGGATAAAAGTGATGAGATCAAATAACCATTTCTTCTTCCTGATCTTAGAGAATGGCTTTTTGTTTTTACCATTAAGTATGATATTAGCTGAGGGTTTGTTATATGCCCTTTATTATGTTGAAGCTCTTTCCTTCTATATCCATTTTATTAAGTGTTTTAATCATAAATGATGCTATATTTTGTCAAATGCTTTTTCTGCATCTATTGCTAGGATCATATGATTTTTATTCTTTATTTTCTTCATATTGTATATGACATTAATCAATTTGCATATGTTACACCTTTCTTGAGCCCCTGGAATAAAGCCCACTTGATCACGATGCATAATTTTGTTAATGTATTGTTGTATTCAATTTATTAGCATTATGTTTAGAACTTTTGCATCTGTATTCATCAGTTGTGTGTGTGTGTGTGTGTGTGTGTGTGTGTGTGTGTGTGCTATTCTTCTCAAGTTTAGTATCAGAGTAATGTTGGCCTCATAAAATGAGTTAGGAAGAATTGTCTCTTCTTTAATTTTTTGGAAAATTTTGAAAACAAGTATTAAATCATCTTTGAGTGTTTGATAGAATTTACTAATGAAGCCATCTGGTCTCTGACTTATACTTTTTAAAAGGTTTTTGGTGATTGTTTAAATTTCCTTACTGTTGATTTGTCTATTTAGATTTTCCAGGTCTTCATGGTTCAGTTAAGGAATGTTGTATGTTTCTAAGAACTTTTTCATTTCTTCCAGGTTATTGAATTTGGTGGCACATAATCTCTCATACTATGCTTGCATGATCCTTCATATTTCTGAAGTATTCATTGTATCTTCCCCTTAATTTCTGATTTTTTCATTAGTGTCTTTTTTCTTTTTTCTTTAGTGGGTCTATCCATAGGTTTGTCAACTTTTTTGATCTTTTTAAAGAACTAGTTCTTTATTTCATTAAATTTTTCTATCATCATTTTATTCTCAATTTCATTTAATTCTGCTCTGATTTTTATTATTTCCTTTCATCTGCTGACTTTGGGCTTCATTTGTTCTTTTTTAGTTTTTTGAAGGTGTAATGTTAGGCTATTTATTTGGGATTTTTGAGATAGGCCTGTAGTGATGTGAACTTTCTTCTTATTACCACTCTTGCTGTATCTCAAAAGTTTAGATATGTTATATTTTCATTCTCATTTGTTTCTATGTATCTCTTTGTCTCCCTGTTTATTCTTTTTTTTTTAACCCAATCATTCTTTAGTAGCATGTTTTTTAATCTCCAAACGTTTGAGTGATTTTCTTCTTCCTTTTTGCAGTTTATCTCCAGTTTCAAAGCATTGTGGTTAGAGAATATGCTTGGTATGATTTCAGTCTTTTAAATTTGTTGAGACTAATTTTGTGTCGAATACATGGTCTATCCTTGAAAATGTTCCATGTGTACTAGAGAAGAACGTATAATCTTGTGTTTTGAGATAAAAGACCCTGTAAATATCGATTATGTCCAATTGGTCTAGTGTGTCATTTAAGGTTGATATTTTCTTATTGATTTTCTGTTTGGATGATCCATCCATAGTTGACAGTGAGGTATTTAGGTCCCCTACTATAATTATGTTTTTGTCAGTTTCTCCCTTTAGCTCTGTTAGTAGTGGCTTTACATACTTTGGTACTCCCCAAGTGGGGGCATATATATTAATAAGTGTTATGTCTTCTTGATGTATAATTCTCTTTATTATTATGAAGTGTCCATCTTCGTCTCTTGTACTTGTTATCTTGAAGTCTGTTTTATCATATATAAAAATGGCTACACCCACTTTTTTCTGGATGCCATTTGCTTGGAGTATCCTTTTCCACCCTTTCACTTTGAGTCTATATTTGTCCTTGCAGCTGAGATGTGTCTCAAGGTACCTTGGTGCCTCCATTGTTTCTTTGTCCTTGTGTTTTTGTCTGTTATTTTAGTTTGGTGATATTCTATGATTTTCCCCCTCTGTTTCCTCTTTTTTTTTTTATTATATGTGTCTCAGTTCTGGACTTCTTTTTGTGGTTACTCTTAAGTTTGTGTAAAAAAGAATTATATGCACAGTAGTCCTTCTGAGTGTGTATTATCTTCTCTTTTACAAATTAATATCTTCATTCCCTTTCTTTTCTGTTTTTGTTGTCTCAAATTATCCCTGTTTATGCTGTGCGTTCATTTCTGAGTATAATAGCTATTTTCTTATTTTTCCCTTTTTAAATGTTTTTACTTTCCTTAGTCATTATGTAATATTCAAGTTTATAATACCTTATGCTGAATAAAGTTGCAATTTCCTGTTTCTGTCTGTTAGTCATCTTACTCATAGTTTTGTATCTTTTTGTCTTTTTGTTTCAGGTAGAATACCCCCTTCAGTATTTTCTGTGATGCAAGCCTTGCGGTAAAAAATTCCTTCAGCTTCTGTATGTCCGTAAAGATCTTTATTTTCTCTTCATGTCTAAAGAAGAACTTTGATAGATATATTATTTTCGGCTAGTAATTTCATTCAACAGTTTGAGTATTTAATTCTACTCCCTCCTAGCTTGTAAAGTGTCTGCTGAAAAGTCTGATGGTATTCTAAAGGATTTTCATTTATATTTCTGTCTTCTTTAGATGCCTTGATAATTCTTTCTTTGTCATTAATATTTGACAGTTTTAATATAATGTGTCTTGAAGAAGGCCTTTTGGGGGTTGAGATAATTATATGTTCTGTTTGATTCTTGGATTTGCAAATCCAGTTTATTTCATAGGTTTGGAAAATTCTGTTGACTGTTTGAATATGGTCTCTGCTGTGTTCCCCTCTCTTTCCCTACTAGAATACCCCTTATTTTTATATTACTTTTTCTAATGCTTTCAGATATTTATTGCACAGTTATTTCATTTTTTTTCACTCTCAAGTCTCTTTCCTTCCATCTGCATCATTTTCAAAGTTCTTCTTTGATATCACTAATTCTTTCCTTTACTTGGTTAGCTCTATTTCCTAAGCTTGCTATTTCATTCATCATATCTTGTGTTGAATTCTTCAATTCCAGTTCTAGTCTGTTCTTTTTAAAAGTTGAAACCTTTTTGTAAAGTATTCTTGTCGTTCACTAATTATTTTTCTGATTCATTAAACTGCCTCTCTGAGTTTTCTTGCATCTTGATGAGTTTGTTCAGAACTGCAATCTTTAACTCTGTCATTTAAATAGTATATTTCTATATTTTTAAGTATTTCCTGGAAATTTTTCTTTCTTTTTTTTTCCTAAGTTGCCATGTCACCTTTGTTAGTCATGGTTTTTGATGTATTGTTTCTCTGTCAAGGCATTTATGCGAATATATATATTTTTAAATATTATTATTATTGAGAGTGATCTCTCTTTAGCAGGTAGATAAGAAGAGGTTTTACTTTAATTTTCTAGTCAGTGGTGCCCAAATCTCCTGCATTACTTAGAGCTTTTGGATCTCTGCTGTGTGGAAAAAAAATGTCCTTTATTCTCTGGGGAGGTGTGTGTTTCCTCTGTGATCAGGTCACCTATGTCCCAGGGCTCTACCCCTATGGGAGGATGTGATGGATGTTGGGGTTCCAAGCCATTGAAGAGCTCCTGAAGTCTCTGTGCTACTCCAGCAACCAGATACAGTTTTATGTTGTCTAATGTGTCCCAGTGCCTCTGCCGGGATGAGACTGGATGTGTGGGGGTAGGGTGGGTTGAGAGAGGCCACATAAGTGCCTGGGCTGTTTTACTTCTAGTAATGCTAACTGTCATCTTTCTCCTGCCAGTCCTCTGTATTACCACCCCTTCCCCTTAGACCAGCCACTGTGTGTTTCTCCTCAGTTCCCTGTGTTGCAGACTTCCTGTACTGTAGGACAACAATAGCAACTGCAGTTTACCTTAAGGTCTGCAATTAGCTCTAGGAGTGTGCGGGGAGGAGAGCTCTGGGAGGGTTGTGGGAAGCAGTCCAGCTCTGACTCAGTTTTCTGCCTGGCAATGGCAGTTGCTAGAACACAGTTGTTGTGCATCTGTATTCCATCTCTGCCCTGGTTTCTTCTCCGATAACCGATCACCGTATTCCGCTGCTTTAGAATATGCTGATCACTTAGGCAGGAGTGCCTGGAGCTAAGGAGAGTGCACACCTCAACCTAATTCTTTCCCTCTCTCTGAGTCTCACTGGGAGCTTCAGGCTGTGTCAGCAACACCAGTCTCTGCTCCTTTCCCTTTCCTTCTCTCTTGCTCACCCATTTTGTACACCTGCAAAAGTTATGATGTGCATCTCACAGACATGTTTGTGTGTTAGGCTGGGGATTTTCTGTTGGACTGTAGCTATTTAATTTTTTTGTAATTTCAAGAGGAGAAATCAAAGGGACCCCTAACTCTGCAATGCCTTTGACATCACTCTCATTATTTCTTCAAATACGTTTTCAATTTTTTGCCCTCTCGCTTCTCCTTCTGATACCTGTATGATGCAAATGTTGATATGCTTAATGTTGTCTCCGAGACCCTTTAAACTATCCTCATTAATTTTTTTTCTTGTTGCTGTTTTCATTGGTGTTTTCTGCTCCCTTATCTTCTAAATTACTGATTAGATCCTCTGCTTTGTCTAATCTACTATTGATTCCCTGTAATGTATTCTTCATTTCGATGATCATATTCTTTATTTCTGACTGATTATTTTTATATTTTTATCTCCACTTTTATGATTTCTATCTCTTTGTTAAAATTCCCACTGAGTTCATCTACTCTTCCTCAAAGTTCATTGAGCATCCTGATAACCAACATTTTGAACTCTGCATCTGGTAGATTGCTTATCACCAATTTGTTTAGTGTGTTTTCTGGAGCTTTGTTCTGTCTATCATTTGGGAAATGTTTCTTTTGTCTTCCCATTTTGGCTGTCTCCTTGTGTTTGTTTCTATGTATTAAGTAGGGCTACTAGGTGTACTGGTCTTAATAGAGTGGCCTTATATAGTAAGTGTCCTGTGGGATCCAGTGGCACTATCTCCCTAGTCACCTGAGGTAGGCATGTCCCATGTATGTGTTGTGTGTGCCCTCTTGTTGCTGTTAAACCTTGGTTGATTTTCACACATCAGTTAGAGGAATTGATCCTAGGGCTTATTGGTTGTGGGCACTGACTGGTGACTATAGTGGAGAAGCTATTGTGTGGAAGCTAAATCTACAGAGCAGGATTTACTTTAGCAGGGCTCTGGTGTTTGCCCAATTTTTCTTTTGGTGTATAGTCTTCAAATGTAGCTCTTGCTGGTGATCTAGCTCATTCTAAAATGTGCTGGCCCCAAAGCCTACCACAGGCCAAATTTGGGCTCAACCTGTTTCCAGCCCAGGACCACCTGGCATGAGACATGAAGCAATCCACAGGTGGCAACCATCTGTTCTAGGTTTGAATGTACTTTGTGACACCAATACATGAACAGTGTTTGATGGTCACTGGTGCTATGCTTAGAGCTGCTTGACAATATGTGTGGGGAATTCCAAGGCCAGATGCTGCTTGTTCGGTGTTTGTGAACCATTAAAAGATTTTAGGAAAGTTCATAGCATAAGCCAAGACAGACTATTTGTATGAAAAAGCCACTGGTAGTGGCTTGGGTGGGCCCACAAGTTGGGTAAGGCACAGTCTCAGAGAATCACCAGGGAGAGGTGACCAATGTTAGCCAGGTGATGTAGATTCAAATATGGTGGCTGCCTATGTCTCCACACTAGGGATGGGGAGGGCTTAACAAAGAAACTAGATTCTGCCAGCATGTCTGTCTGGGAGGAAGATGCGCCTCCAGCCATCACCCTGAAGCCAGACAATTCATTTCCTTCCTGTGTGTTCTTGGCACCTTTCAAGTTGCTGCCCCAGTTCTACAGTTCGGAGCAAGTGAGTTCATCAGTGATTAAGTTTATGTGCAGGCTCTTTAAGATGGACAACTGGTATCCATAGCCCTTTGCCTCTCATTCAGCCACAAACTCTGCTGGATTTCACAGCCAGAAGTTTTAGGGACTTCTCTTCCCTGCACTGGTGCTTTGCACTGGGGAGCATGATGTTAGGCTTTGAACCTTCACTCATCCAGGTGGACTTTCACAGCTGAGATATCCCTTCTGATTTTTAACCACCACATGTGGGCGTGGAACCAGTTTGTTCTGTGTTTTTGCCCCTCCTACTGGTGCGGGGTTCTTGAACAGAGATGGGACACCGAGACGCAGGAAGCAGAGTTTATCGATGCCGGCACCAGCTCAGCAGATTCTTTCCCAAAAGCTGAGCTCCGATCGTAACATGGCAGGCAGTTATATAATCTTGTACTGCATTCCTACACAGCTATAGATATTCCATATAAGGAAGAAGAACATAAGGAAAACATTGAATCTCTGACAAACTATAAGGAAATCAGCTTAATTGTCTAAGCCAGTTTTCAGAGTGCCATGTCAGCCGAGAGTCCTGGGGAAGAGGGGAAAGGGTGCAGTGAGGAACTAACTCGTTTTAGCAGGAAATGGTCAGGCAGGGTCAGGCTGCCACACTACCAGTCTCAAGGTGACATTTTTTGTGTGTCCTCAGTTTTAAGACTTCTGTTTAGATAGAATTCAGGTGGTTTTTAATGATGGTTCTTATATAGTAGTTGTAATTTTGATGTTGTCATGAGAGGAGGCCAACACAAAGTAGGATTTACCTACAGGTTTCTACCCATTGTTCTTTTTAATTAAAAATTTTTGGCAACCTTCTAGTGGACAGTGAGCAGTTTCAAGAAAAAAAATGGAAAATATTTACAAGGGACCTATGTAAAAACGCTGAAAATATCCCATGCTTAACTTCTTCAGTATGATTTTACGGTATGGTCTTTTAGGCAAAAGCACATGGCATCAAAGGAAAAAAAGGTGAATTGAAAAACAGATAGGAGGGGAAAGAATGATGTAGATGATATAGGCTCTGTTCATCTCTCTGGTGACCAAATCAAAGTTGTGACAGAAACAAGGAGAAAACAGCAAGGAAAAAAACGCCTGGGATCTAGACAAACAAGCCATACAACTAGAAAGAAATCTAATCACCCTGCAATGGCAGAAGGTAAGATGGGGCGAGGATGCAAGGCTGTCCAGTCCTGAGTGGCTGACTGGGACAGAGGCTGCAGTAGCAGCAACTGACATCTACAGAGGCCTCTTAAAGGAGTTGCATCCATGAGAGGACTTTCACAATGATGGATTCCAGTGCGAGGTTGGCTTCTCAGAGAGGCATCAGTGACTCACAGGGGGATACTGAATAGTTGGAGTGAGGACCAGAGGCGAGGATCTCTTTTGGACAGCAGTATCCAATGTTCTTCTGTCGAGCCCTCCCCAATCCCAGAGTGTCATCAAACTGGATAACAGAGGTCACTCCACCCAGAGGATTTCCTGAAACTCTGCCTCGACCAACTCATGGCCCCACCCAAGCCACATCCACATGTGTCTTCGCTTAGTCAGGTGTCCCTTGCTGAGCAGTGCCTGGGCTCACACTGGTGGCAGCTGGCCTTGGTTTCTGGTGTGGCCTTTTGGGGCAACTATAAGCACAGCATCTGTAGATTGCTTGCTGAATCTTAACAGGTGGCCTGGGAGGAGCACAGGCTGCGACTAAATTTGGCCTGCAACTGAACCTCTCTCAGGTCGGTGCCACTGGACACCTACCACACAAAGCACACTAATAAGACTGGGAGACTTAAGAGCTTTGCTTAGTACATAGAAATAGACACAGAAATGCAGCCAAAATGAGACGACAAAGAAGCATAAACCACATGAGAGAACAGAACAGAGATCCAGAAATAATGAAGTCAAGTAATCTAATAGATGCAGACTTCAAAACACTAGTTATAAATATGCCCAATGAACTTTAGGTTAAATTCAGTGAGAACTTCAACAAAGAGAAAAAAAATCATAATAATGGAAATGGAAATTATAAAAGGGAACCAGTCAGAAATTAATAACCATTATCTGAGATGAAAAGTATATTAAATGGAATAAACAAAGTGAATAAATAAGATGATCAAATGACCTATATACAGGATGAGAAAGCCAAGGACACTCAATCAGAATGGCAAGAAAAAGGAAATCAAAACTAAAATAATAATTTAAGGAGTCTACAGGGCACTATTAAAGGTAAAAATATCTGTGTAATAGGGCTACCTGAAGAAAACAAGATGTTGAATTGCTATTTGAGGAAATAGTGATGGAAAACTTCCTTCACCTAGCGAAAGAAATAGACATAAAACCCCAGGAAGCTCAGAGAGTTTCAAAAACCAGGAACCCAAAGAGACCCACACCAAGAAACATCATCATTAAAATGCCAAAGATTAAGTACAAAGAGAGAATCTTTTTAAAAAAGCAAGAGAAAAGCAGTTTTTTACCTACAAGGGAGCACCCACAAGACTGGCAGCTGATTTCTCCAAAGAAACTATGCAGAACAGAAGGGCTTAGCACAAAATATTCAATGTAGTGAAAACCCAGGATCTACAACCAAGTATACTTTATCTAGAAAAGCTATTATTTAGAGTCAAATGACAGATAAAGAACTTCCCAGACAAAAATAAGCTAAAGGAATTTATCATCACCAAGCCAGTATTACAGGAAATGTTGGAGGGACTTCTTTAAGAAGAAAAAACATGCATCAAAAAACAAGAATAAAGAATGGTAATAACTACATTCCTATCAACAAGTACCTTATATGGAAAATAATTAAGTGCTCCAACCAAAAGGTAGAGTGGCTGAATGGTTAAGAAAACAAGACCCATACATATGTTGCCTACAAGAGACTCACTTCAGATTAAAAGATAAACACAGACTAAAAGGAAGAGGATGGAAAAAAGTATTGCTTTGATGGACCTAGAGGGTATTGTGCTGAATGAAATGTGTCAGATAGAGAAAAACAAATATTGCATGATTTCACATACACGTAGGATCTAAAGAACAAAATAAACAACAACAACACAAGTGGAAATAAACTCATAGATGCAGAGTATATTTAGAAAGCTACTATTCTTGAGGGGTTTTGGGGGGACAACCAAAAAAAAGGGATTAAGAGGGACAATTGAATAGTTGAAGAATAGACATGGAGATGTAGAGTGTAATATGTGGATGACAGTTAATAATGTTGTAATAAATATGTAGTGGGGAGAGGGGTACTAGATTTAGTGGGGTGATCACTTTGCAAGTTATGTGGATCTCTGATCACTATGCTATCCAACTTAAACTGCTATATTTTTATATGACAACTATAATTGAACAAAATCCCATTGAATTGTACAATGTAAATACAAGCAACTAATTGTCTATTATATTTCAGTGAAGCTGGGGGGTGGAGAGAATGAACAGAAGCTCAGTGACCTGAGGCTCTGTATCTGATGATACAAAAATTTGTATCATCAGAGTGCCAGAAAAAGAGAAGAGAGTGGTGCTAAAGCTGAATTCAAATAAATAACAACTGAAAACTTCTCAAATTTGATGGAAGACACAATCTTAAAGATTTATAAAACAGTAAATATCAAAGAGGATATATCTAAATAAATTCATGCCAAGACATATCATAATTAAAATTCTGAAAACTAAAATTAAAGAAAAAAATGTGAAAGCTGCAAGAGAGAAACATATTAACTATAGAAAAACACCAATTCAAGTAACAGCACATTTCTCATGAGAACAAGAAAGCCAGAGGGAAGTTACAAAATATTTCAAGTGCTGAAAGGAAAAAATAAAAACTATCCACCACCTTTAGGAATGAAGGGAATATAAAAATATTCCCACATAAAGGAAAATCAAAGATTTGTCACTAGTAGATCTAAACTTTTTTTATCATCAGCTTTACTAAGTTATAATTGACAAATAAAATTGTGTATATTTGAAGTACACAACATGATGAATTGATATAAACATACTTTGTAAAATGATTACTACAGTCAGGTGTCAATGTAAAACCATCCAAAATTGTAGGCATTTTTTAAAGAATTTCTTAGAACTTATTTGAGCCAGAGGATACACCTGAAAGCAAGTTCTCAACAGACTGAGAAAAATGCTCCAAAATGACAGTTTGCAGTTTATTTTATGCATTTGGAATTAAGGAGAAAACATAAGGAAGATTACATGAACGTAGGAGAAAGCAAAGCGAGATTAGGTTATAGGATAGTTAATAAGATCATATGCTCTCTTGAAGGTGGTTTACAGGAATCTGAAAAAGAGAATTATTCTGGCATTTCAAAAGTGCTTTAACCTAGATGCACAAGAACAATGGATAGAATTTGCTTAATGCAATGATAAACCTTTTACTAAGGAAGTTATGTTCCTGGGATGTGACTACACACCAGTATCTGCCCAGTTAAGAATTTATGATTATATTACCCCGTGAGGTTACTTTAGGTCACTGAACTCATCAGATTTATTACAGCACCTTTTTTTTTTTTTTTTTGTCCACACAAATAGATTAACACATCCATCACCTCACCTGGATACCATTTCTCTGTGTGGTGAGAATGCTTATCTCTACTTTAAAAAAAAAAAAAAAACATGTCAAGTACATAAAACAGTATTATTAACTATAGTACCATGCTGTGCCTTAGATCCCTAGAGATTATTTATCTTATAACTGAAGGCTAGTGGCCTTTGACCAGCATCTCTCCATCCTCTTCATTCTCCAGACCCTGGTAGCCACCATTCTACTCTCCATTTAGTAGATCTATCACTAGAGAGAAGACTAAAAAAAATTATTTAAACAAAATGTAATGATAAAAAAAAAAGAAACTTAGAACATCAGGGGGAAAAAAAAGGAATGACAGAAAGAGTAGAAATATGGCTACATATAATAGACTGTTTACTCATGAATCTTATGAACTATATTTTATAATTGAAGCAAAAATTGTAACATCATCTGATATTCAAAAAATGGTATGATTTTATTTTTTGTGGCTGAGTACTATTCTGTTGCATATATGTACCACCTCTTCTTTATCCAGTTATCTATTGGTGGACACTTAGATTGCTACCATATTTTGGCAGTTGTAAATAGCACTGCAGTGAACATAGGGGTGCATGTATCTTTTCCAATTAGTGTTTTGGTTTTCTTTGGATAAATATGTAGACGTGCAAATGCTGGGTCATAAGGTTGTTCTATTTTTAATTTTTCAATGACCCTCCAAATGTTTTCCATAGTGGCTGTACCAATTTGCAATCTCACCAACAACACGCAAGAGTTCCCTTTTATGCACATTCTTGCCAACACTTGTTTGTTGATTTATTGATAACAGTTATTCTGACAGGTATGAGGTGATAGCTCATTGTGGTTTTAATTTGCATTTCTCTGATGATTAGTGATATGGAACATCTTTTCATGTGTCTATTGGCCATCTTACCATTTGCAGCAACATAAATAGACCTAGATGGTATTATACTAAGTAAAATAAGTCAGAAGAGAAAGACAAATACCATATGATTTTACTTACATGTAAAATTTAGAGAACAAAACAAAACAAAAACAGATTCATAGATACAGAGAAGAAACTGGCGATTGTCAGATGGAATAGGGGGGTGTGGGGTTGAGTGAGAAAATTGAAGGGATTAAGAAGTACAAATTGGTAGTTGCAAAATAGTCATAGGAATGTAAAGTACAGCATAGGGAATATAGTTGATAATATTGCAATAACTATGCATGGTGCCAAGTGAGTACTAGACTAATTGGGGGATCACTTCATAAATTATATAAATGTCTAACCACTGTGGTACAATAGAAACTAATATAAAATAATATTGAATGTCAACTTTATTTGAAAAATAACAATTAAAATGAAAAGAAAATTGTATTTTTAAATGAGAAAGCTAAGCAACCTGACTGAAAGTGAATGTTCCACTTTCATTCGAAGTGGTAAAAAGCTGATTCCAGTAGGCTGTGATAATATATATGCACATTATAAAGCTCAGAGAAATTATTACAAAAATTATACAAAGAGATATTTGAAAACACCATGAACAGATTTCTGTTAAGGTGGCAGTGTAGGTAAATGTTGTGCTGGCCTCCTCTGACAACCATATCAAAATTACAATAAAACTACAGAACAACCATCATTGAAAATCGACTAGCTGAACAAAAGTCCATCAAGTAAGGATATATAGAAGAAGCCACCTCGAATCCAATAGGAGGGGTGGAGACATGAAAAAAGCAGGTCCCGAACCCACATGTGGTAGTTAAAAATCAGAAAAAAATGTTTCAGCTGTGGAGGTTTCCACAGAGGAGCAAAGAATGTCAGCCCCACACCAAACTCCCCAGCTTAGGGTTCCAGTGCCTGGAAGAGAAGGCCCCCAAAAATCTGAAGATAAAAACCAGTGGAGATTGTGGCTCAGTGAGAAAGAGGGCTGCAGGAGACCCAGACATTCCTCTTAAAGGACCAATGTATGGATTTTCCCAAAGACAAAATCACTCTGAGCTCCAGCACTGGGGCAGCAGATCAAAAGGCATCAGAGACATATGAGGAGAAACTGTATTGTCTAGTTTCAGGGCAAGGGCTGGAGAGGCACTTTTCTCCCAAAGAGAAGTGCTGACAGAATCCATTTCATTTGGTGAGGCCTCCCCCAGCCCAGTATAGAGGTGTAGACAGTAGCCATATCTGAGTCTCCATGTACCTGACTAACACTGTTTACTTCACCTGGGTGATTCCTTGAGACCTTGTCCCACTCAACATTCTGACCCATCCAAGCCAGGTAAAGCGCCGGCGATGGCTAAACTTGGCCTTCTGTGGAACCCCTCCCTAGAAGCCCCTAACTTCATGCCCAGTGACCAGCTTTTGTCTCAGCTGGAGCACTCCCCAGGGCCACATCCAAGGATGACACACCTAAAGGGTAGACAGGACAGACACCAGAGCCCTATTAAAGTAAATCCTGCTCTTTAAATTCAGCCCTTGCACAACGGCTTCTCCACTGTAGTCACTGGCCAGTCCTCACGATCAGCTCAAGAGTCAATCCCTCCCATTAATGGGCAAACAGCAACCAAGACTCAACTATGACAGGAGGGCACACACATAACCCATACAAGAGACATACCTGGAGCATCTGGTTCAGGTGACCAGAGAGACTGTGTCACTGGGTTGCACAGGACACCTACTACATAAGGCCATTCTACTAAGACCAGGAGACATGGGGGTCCTACCTAAAACATAGAAACAAATGTAAAGAGGTAGCCAAAATGGAGAGACAAATAAAAATGTCCCAAATAAAAGAACAGAACAAAGCTCAAAAAAAAAAAAAAAGAACTCAACAAAATGTAGACAAGTAATCTTTCAGATACAGAGTTCGAAATACTTGTTATCAGGATGCTCAATGAAATTAAGGGAGAAGTAGATGAACTCAGTGAGAACTTTAATAAAGAGTTAGAAAACATAAAAATGAAGAAAGAAAACAAAAAAAAATCAAGCAGAAATGAAGAATATAATAACTAAATTGAAGAATTCTTTAAGAGGAATCAACATTAAATGAAGCAGAGGATCAAATAATCATTTTAGAAGATAAGTAGCAGAAAACACCCAATTAGAATGGCAACAAGAAAACAGAATCCAAAATATGAGAATAATTTAAGGGGCCTCTGGGACTCCATCAAGGGTACCAACAGAAAGAATCTTAAAAGCAGCAAGAGAAAAGCAGTTACCTACAAGGGAACTTCCTTAAGACTGTCAGCTGATTTTTCAACAGAAACTTTTCAGGCTAAAAGGGATAGTCATAAAATATTGAAAGTGATGAAAAATAAGGACTTACAGCCAAAATTATTCTACCCTGCAAGCTATAATTTAAAATCAAATAACAGATAAAGAGCTTCCCAAACAAGAAAAAGCTAAAGGAGTTCATCACACCAAGCCAGTATTACAAGCAATGTTAGAGGGACTTTTTTAAGAAGAAGAAAAAGAAAAGAAGATCAAAATACGAATAATAAAATGACTATAACTACAGCTCTATCAACTATTACTTAGACTGTAAATGGATTAGGTGCTCCAATCAAAATCTAGGGTAGACAAATGAGTAAGAAAAACAAGACCTTTACATACACTACCTAGAAGAGACTCACTTCAGATCAAAAAACACGCATGGACTGAAGTGAGGAGAAGGAAAAAGATATTTCATAAAAAGAAAAAAGAAGTAAAAAAAGTTTGGGGTAGCAATACTTATACCAGAGAAAATAGACTTTAAAATAAAGATTAGAACAAGAGACAAAGAAGGAACCAATAATCCCTTTCTGAGTATTTATCAGAAGAAATACAAAACACTACTATATCGGGACATGCGAATCCATATGTTTATTGTAGCATTATTTACAATAGTCAAGATACAGAGGTAGCTATGGTGTCCATCAATGGATGAATGAATAAAGAAGAAATTGTATACATATACAATGGAATATTACTTAGCCATAAAAAGAATACAATCTTGCCACCTTCCACTACATGGATGGACCTGGAGGGTATTGTGCTGAGTGGAGTAAGTCAAACAGAGAACGATAAATACCATGATTTCACTTACATGTTAGAACTAAAGAAGAAAATAAACAAACAAAACAGAAACAAGCTCATAGACACAGAGAACATTTTGATAGTTGTCAGATGGAAGGTGGATTGGGGGGGTAGGTGGAAAAGAAGAAGGGATTAAGAAATAGAATTGATAATTACAAAATCGTTATGAGGTAGTAAATTATAGCATAAAGAATACGGTCAATAATATTGTAATAACTATGTATGGTGTCAGATAGATACTAGATTAATTGGTGTGATTACTTGGTAAGTTATATAAATGTCTAATCACTATGTCGTTCACCTGAAACTATTATATATCAACAGTAATTGAAAAATTAAAATAATATTAAATAACACCATGAACAAATCAATACAGAATTTTAAAAATAGTGTTCAAGTATCTCACTGGAGGGCAACAAAAGAGAAAATAGAGACATGAGAATCAGTGGAAACACTAAAATAACAAAATGACAGTCTTAAATACTAATCTATCAATAATTAAATGTAAATGTTCAAAAAAAAACCAATAAAAACCAGACTGGAGAATTGATTAATAAAACATGACCAGACTTTATGCTATTCACAAGAAAATCACTTTAATTATAACAATACTGGTAAGTGTTAAGTAATAGAATGGAAAAATATATATAATGCAAACATTAATTTTAAAAAAACAGAACTATATTAATATTTAATAGACTTCTGAGCATAGAAAATTGCTGGATATAAAGAGAGACTTTACATAATAATAAAAAAGATCAATCCCCTCTTATCACTCTTATTCACCATAGTACTGTAAGTTTTACTTACTGTAATAAGGCAAGAAAAAATATAAAGATATACAAATTGGAATGAAAAAAATAAAAGTCTCTATCTGCATATGTTGAGTACCTACAAATAAAACCCCAAAGAAGCTACCAAAAAAGTTCCTACATTTAAAAATTGAGTTCAACAGGACCTAAGACACAAGATCAACATGCAAAAATCAATTGCATTTATAAACACCAGCAATCAGTATGTACCACATTAAACGCAGATGTTAACAATAGGGAAAACTGTGGTCGTGGTGGGGGACTTTCAGGGATTATATAGAGACTCTGTACTTACAATTCAAATATTCTATAACATAAAACTAATCCCCAAATAAAGTACATTAATTTTTAAAAACAATCAATGTATATATAGAGAGAGAACAAAGAAAAAATAAATAAACCAAAGTGTTATAACAATATATGATGAAATATTGTGCTAGAGAAAATAAAATATATAAGGAATATAATCTACTCTAAGAATCAGGTAAGAATTTCCCAAAGAGCAGTTGGTAGATTATAAATAATCCACTGGTAGGAGAACCTGAAAACTTGAAATATCAAAGACATAGAAACATTGTGTAGTTAGTTACAAAGTAAGATATTTATTATGTAATCAGTAAAAGAATTTTAGAAATGTGACAAAAAGTGAGATGGGAGAAGAAGGTAGCATTTACTGTACAGTTGAGGTATTTGTAAGCAATGTGGATTAGTCAAGGTTCTCCAGAAAATCAGAATTAGTAGGATATATAGTGATAAGAGTAAGAGTGAGAGAGAATATTTATATTGAGAAACTGGTTTATGGGATTATGAAGGCTGAGATATTCCATGATCTACCATCTGCAAGCTAGAGACCCATAAAAGCTGATGGTGTGATTCCGTATAAATATGAAGGACTGAGAACCAAAATATAATGGTTTAAATCTGTCTGAAATGAAACTAGACTGTTTATCACCACACACCAAAATTAACTCAAAATGAAATAAGGACGTGAATATACAACCTAAATTAATAAAGTGCATAGAAGAAAACCTAGGAACTAAACTCATGGACCTTGGACTTAAAGAGGATTTTATGAATTTGACCTCAAAAGCAAAGGGAGTAAAATCAAAAATAAATGAATGGGACTACATCAAACTAAAAAGCTTCTGCACAGCAATAGAAACCATCAGCAAGGTAAAGAGACAACCATCGGAATGGGAGAACATATTTACAAGAAACCCCTCTGATAAAAGCCGATGTTCATAGCAGCATTATTCATGGTGCCAGGACATGGAAGCAACCCAAGTGTCCTATGATAGATGATTGGATAAAGAAGCTGTAATGTATATATACAATGGAGTACTACTCAGCCATAAGAGATGAAATATTGTCATTTACAATAACATGGATGTACCTTGAGATAATCATGCTAAGAGAAATAAGCCAGACAGAAAAAGTTGAAAACCACATGATATCACTTATATGTGAGATATAAACCTAAAAGTATCAAATGAACAGGATAAACATACAGAGACTCATGGACATGGACAAGAGACTAGTGGTTACTGGAGAGTAAGAGGGGAGGGTGGAAGAGAGCAGTAGATGGGGTAAAAGGGGTCAAATATATAGTGACAGAAAGAAATCTAACTATGGGAGGGGAAAACACAATGCAATATATGTATGCCTTACTGTTAAA
>NW_011889116.1:3348101-3351134 GCF_000151845.1 Pteropus vampyrus
TATAAATATTAAAAAAAGAAAGAAAAAATAATCCCAGTCCGAGAACCAGAGAAGATGTCCCTGCTCAAGCAGGCAAGCAGGAACTAAAAAGGGGCAAATTCTCCTTTCTGTGCCTTTTGTCTTATTCAGGCTCGCAATGAATTGGATCAAGTCAACCCATATTGGGGAGGGCAATTTCTTTTACTAAATCCACTGATTCAAATGCTAATCTCATCCAGAAACACCTTCACAAACACACCCAGGGTTAAGTTTAATCTGAGTACTTCAAGATCAGTCACATTGACACAAAATAAACCATCACACAATGTTTTGGGGTTCAGCTTTTACCCTAAGGCTAATGGGAAAGAATGGAAAGGTTTTATATAAAGAAGTGGCATAAGCATATTTGCATTTTAATAAGAAAACTGTAACTCAATGTGGAAAATAGATTGGAAAGGAGCAAAAGTAAATGCTTAGAAACAAGTTAGGGGGCTAAGGCAAAAGTTAGTTCTTGTTCCTGAAATAAACCTTACTCATTGTAGCTGGTGTCATTTATAACTATAAATTCTCATGCTTATTCAGGAACCTGAAAAGACTTCAGCTCTGTCTGATAACATGTTGAGTTTTCTCCTTTTTTGTGTAAATATCTTGGTAAGCTTCTGTATTTTTTGTCTTTAAATATACTCTATACTTTTTAAATTTCTTCTGACATTTTTTGTGCAATCAGATCACTCACACTGAAACACTCAGCTACATATTGGAAATCTAAATATTTAGATTTCTCAAGCAAAATTCATATATGCTATATTATTCAACTATACAACTACAATACAATAAAATACTGAAGGTGGAAAATATTTTTAATTTTAAAAATGTGTAGGAAATATGACAGAATAATTTATTATGTTAATTTCTGTTTTTATATTAACAGCTGTTTTGAAAAGAAGTGAAAGAAGAAATTCTTGTTCTCTCTGGTTTTTATTTCCCCATTCCAAGAACCTAGTTGGGCCTGAGCTCCCTTAACTCAGACATGTTTGAAGTATTCTATGTAGAAGCTATTTAAAGACAACTTAGAATTATTCAGAATAATCTCTTAAATGTTCCTTATGAGGAGATATGAGAGAGAGATAAAAAAAGGTATGGTAAATGCTATGGAGAATGATGATTTCCCTAGATGCAGAAGTACTGGTGTGCTGGCTGGAAAATTATTGCTTGGCTATCGCTCATGGGAACATAACATTCTAACAATAAGCTTTCTGCTTCTGTACCCCCGCTTACACACTTGACCCGTGGGTTGACAGGTAGTGAATAAGAGAAAAATAGACCTTTGTGTTTAAGACAGAATGAGGAATGGGATTTAGGGCTTAAAAACCCTGAACCTCTACATTTCGGGGCTGCTTAATTTGGGGTCTGTGTACCCCTGGGAGACCCAGCTGGCTGAATAAAGAGCGTGTTTCCTATAACTCACTGATTTCTGGTGGTCTGTGTGTCTTTTGGGGGCTGGAGGCTACAACATTTGGAGGCCCCAGTGAGATCTCAGGGAGTGGCCCTGGGATCTAAGACCGGACCGGCCTCCGAAGCGGTTGCTGTCCCTGTTACGGATTCAAAGGGGTGGCCAACCTGAGACGTTCCAGGGCCCTTGAATGCTGTGATGGGTCAGTACAATCGTCAAAGACACAACCTTTAGGACACGCTCTTTGTTCCTGGTCCCGACGGGAATTTGGAATCTCAGAGGCCTCGGTGTCTGGATAAAAGGCACCTTCCTGTTTCTGTTGACCGGTCAGTGGGGGTCCATGGAGAGACTGGACGCAGTCATATCTCCTGGATCATGGCCAGGCCGCGGGACACCGCCCCCTGTGCCCTGTGTTGTAGGGTTCTGTTTATTGTCTCTGGTCTTGTCTAGGTTGTAGGTGGTGGGCTTCTCTGGGTCCACCTACACCCCAGTAATTGTTCTTGTCTGAGTATCTGATTGCTCTTGTCTGAGTGTCTGATTGTTCTTGCCTGAGTGTCTGTTTTGTGTTTTCTGCGCAAGGGATGGGGGGAAGCCTGAGTTCACAGAAGACACCCTTGGATTGTCTCCTGCGACATTTCAAAGAAGGGTTTGTAGAAGCAGCTGACTATGGCATAAAGTTTTCTCCAGGCAGACTAAAAACATTGTGTAAAGTTGAGTGGCTGTCTTTTGTTCTAAACTAGTCTCCAGAGGGTTCTTTTGACAGGGGTTTAGTGAGGAATGTTTGGAAGATTGTCACGGGAGACCTGGGATATCCCGATCAGTTTCCCTACATCAATTAATGGTTAAACCTTGTTCAGACACCCCCTCCTTGGCTCCACTGGTGTGCCCTTTCTCTAGGGACACGGGTCTTAGTTGTGGGCCCCCCAAAGCATGCAGCAACTGAATCTCCAAGACAGCCCAGTCCCTCAGTCCTCCAATCTCCACCGGAGGATAGTGACCTTCCCCCGCCCTATAATCCAGGACAACAGAGGCCAAATAGCACCGCCTCACCTCCTCAGACGCAGGCAGGTAACCCCTATGGGCCTTCTGCTCCTGCTCCAGGCGGGGCATCAGCCAATACCACCACTCCAGCCATCCTCCCCTTGCGAGAAGCATCACCCCAGGGGCATCACACAGACAGGCCCTTTATGGTTTATGTGCCTTTCTCGACTAGTGACCTGTACAACTGGAAGGCACAGAATCCGCCTTTCTCTGAGAAACCCCAGGCATTAATAGGACTCTTAGAAAGTGTCTTTCAGACTCACTGCCTCTCCTGGGATGATCGCCAACAGCTTTTAATTACCCCCTTCACAGAGGAATAATGCGGACGCATTGCATTCGGACTGAAACACAAAAGATAGCTGTGGGAGAGAGGAGAGTTGAGGAAGCAGGGGAACAGATTGAGGAGGAATTTCCCTCCACCCACCCAGACTGGGGACACAATTCTCAGACAGGGAGAATGGCATAAGATCGGTACCACCAATTTCTAATTGGGGGAATTAAGATGGCTGCTCATCAGCCAACTAACCTTTCTAAGGTAACTGAAGTTATACAGGGACCTC
>NW_011889116.1:3351394-3379985 GCF_000151845.1 Pteropus vampyrus
TCCCTCAATTTGGTCTCCCTGTAAATTTAGGGTCGGATGACGGGCCAGCTTTCATAGCAAAGGTATCACAACAATTGGCTAACTACCTAAATTTGCAATGTAAACTCCACTGCGCCTACCGGCCCCAAAAGTTCGGGCCAAGTAGAGGGAATGAATCGGACGCTAAAAAAGACATTAGTCAAGTTAAGATAAGAAACTAGTGGGACCTGGATACAACTTCTCTTCTCCCCTTTGCTCTTCTCCAAGATAAGTTTACTCCATATATTAATGGATTCACCCCATTTGAAATTTTCTTTGGAAAACCCCCACCTTCAGTACCTAGAATAGAAGATGAGAAAAAGGCAGAACTACGTAACCTAGTCTTACTTAAGTCTTTACAGGCCCTTCAAAGTGTACAGAAGGAGATTTGGTCTGGGGTTCGTGCTGCCCACTCAGCCCCAGGGGGCAGATTTCCCTATCAGTTTCAGCCTGGGGACTGTGTGGATCTGGAAGTTCACTTCCAAGAGACTGGAACCCAAATGGAAAGGACTCTTCACTGTCTACCTGACGAAGCCCACTGCAGTTAAAATAGACAGCATCCCATCACGGATTCATCACTCCCATGTGAAGGCAGCATGAGAGTGGATAGCTCAGGAAGTCGGCCCCTTAAGACTAAGACTCAAGGTTTATACATAAGTATAAACCTTTGTTTCTTCCTTTTTATCTCTTTAGCCCTGACATTCGACCAGCCACAACCAAAATCAGAAGGAGCTTTAATAACTTTGCTAACGACAATACACAAGGTCTTAAATAAGACCACCCCAGACATAGGACAAGATTGCTGGTTGTGCCTAAACCCAAAAACCCCCTTACTATGTCGGGGTAGGAACTTCCTTAAACTTAACTGAGCTCAGCAGGCTAGAACTTCAAGTCGATTCACTAGCAGAAGTAGTCCTCCAAAATAGAAGAGGTTTAGATTTATTATTCTGAGAACAAGATGGGTTATGTATGGCTCTAGGTGAAACCTGTTGCTTCTATGCCAATAATTCTGGAGTAATTAGAGAGAGCTTTCGACTAGTAGAAATTTAGATGCCAGGGAAAAACAAAGACTAGAATCAGATAACTGGTTTCATAGGATGGTCTATTGGTCTCCATGGCTAACAACCCTTCTATCTGCTATAGCTGGACCTTTAATCCTCCTCCTCTTCTTGTTAACTTTTGGCCTATGTTTCCTCGATTTCTTGTTTGCATATATAAGGAAGAGAATTAATTCTATTAAACTTTTATATTACAAAATAGAGGCTATGAGCAAATTCCACATGAAGAGTCAAGGGTTTGATTTTCTGCTAAGGCCAGTGGGGAATGTGCTGGCTGGAAAATTACTGCTTGGCTATCACACATGGGAACATAACGCTATAACAGTAAGCTTTCTGCTTCTGTACCCCCGCTTGCACACCTGACCTGTGGGTTGACAGGTAGTGAATAGGAGAAAAATAGACCTTTGTGTTTAAGACAGAATGAGGAATGGGATTTAGGGCTTAAAAACCCTGAACCTCTACATTTCGGGGCTGCTTAATTTAGGGTCTGTGTACTCCTGGCAAACCCAGCTAGCTGAATAAAGAACGTGTTTCCTATAACTCACTGATTTCTGGTGATCCGTGTGCCTTTCGGGGGCTGGCGGCTACAACACTGGGAAGTTTGTGTGTTTTACAAATAAAGGGAGGGCATGAAGATATCAGGACCTCTCAGGAAATGTTTTTTAGTTGTGGATAAAAGTCCTCTTTTTAAAAAGAGCACGGAATTAAGAAAGCTACTAGATAACATAGAACTACAGAGATTTAAATGATTAAGCAGTGTGGGCCAAACTCCAGAGGGCCCTCTATAAATGTCTTATATGATATATCTCTGACACCTTGGTATAACTCCAGATTGATTTGGGAGTTTTAGCCTTTAGATTGACTTTAGATTTAATCACTCTTTCTGGAATCTAGAAATCTAAAATCAAGCTATCAATATGGCCATATTTCCTCTAGAGGCTCTAGGAGACATTTCTTCCTTGCCTAGTCTAGCTTCGGGTTGCTAGCAATCTTTGGCATTTTTTGGTTTATGGCAGCATAATTCTAATCTCTACCTTAATTCTTCCCTAACCTTCTTTTTGTGTCTCCTCTTTGTCCCAGTGTTGAAATATTCCTCCTCTTTTTCTTATAAATACAACAGTCACTTTATGAGTGCCCACTCTAATCCAGTTTGACCTCATTTTAACTGGATTACATCCTCAAAGACCCTATTTCCAAATAAGATCACCTGCACAGCTGCCAGCAGATAAGGTTCAATATATCTTTTGGGAGGGCAAAATTCAACCCACGATAGTCTACTTTCTGTCCATCCCCTAAATTCTTGTCTTTCTCATGTGCAAAATACATTCACCCTATCTCAACATCCCTAAATGCCATAACCCATTCCAGCATTATCAATAAGTCCAAAATCTTAACTAAATATTACCAACTCAAAAGATCTTCAGTCTTATCTTCTAAATCATCTAATCATGTAATGGTGGTACTTTAGGTATAGTCCATCTTGTGGCAAAATTCCTCTCCACTTGTGGACCTGTGAAACTAGAAAATAAGTTATCTACAAAATACAATAGCGGGAGAGTCATAGGATAGATACCCGCATTCCGAAAGGGAAAGATTGAAAGAAATCATGGATTCTACACAAATCCCAAACCTAGCAGGGCAAATTCCATTATGTTTCAAGGATTATGAATTATCCTCTATTGCTTGATATTCTACCCTCAGTGCCTTTAGATGCCCCATTGGCCCCATGGGCTTCTGAGTCTATCTTGGAGTCATTCATTACTTATCTTGAAGAATAATACATGTTTGTGGCTAAGTAACTTTATCTGCCTGTTTTCCGCCTGCAGAATTCCAGAGGTTTAACAGCCTTTGTTCATTTCATCCATTCCTCTCCCCTTTAGTCCAAGCTGACAGTGTTTTAACTAGTATAACATCCTCAAAAACCTTGTATCTTCCATTTGTTTCAAGGATATCCATGCCATTAGACATGAGAATTCTCCACAGATCCTTCCTGGATAATCCCATCTTTATTCTTGTTTTCTGTTGAGGTGGTCGATTGGATGCATGAGTTATATTCCTGATAATATCTCCATCAAAATGTTGCCCAGCCACACATTTCGTATTCTCTATGAAGCATATTTTATCATTTTTTTTCAATGTGAATAAGCTGAGAACTTTTGAAATAATCAATTTCAAGTTCCTTTTTTTTGTTGTTCATTCAGCTTTACTCTGTCCTCTCATATTTTACTGTATTAAGAAGACAACAGACTGCATCTTCCACATTCTGCTTGGAAATCCAAGTTCATTGCTTATAAGTTCTACTTTCTATCCAACAAAAGAACATGACTAAGCCATGTTTTCTGCCATTTTATAATATATATTTCCTTTCTTCTAGTGTCCAAAAACATGTTTTTTCCATCTGAGAATTTACCAGGAGCAGCTTAAACTTCCATATTTCCAATAACAGTCTTTCCAACACAATCTAGGCTTTAAGACCTAATATGTGCCCTCACATTTTTTCCAGTTTCTCTCTATTACCAAAATCTAAAGTCACTGTCATATTTTTCAGGTATTTAATACAGCAACATCCACTTCTTGATACCAGAATCTATATTAGTTTTCTAGAGCTGCTATAATAAATTAACAAAATAGGATGGCTTAAAACAAAATATTGATTCTGTCATTGTTCTGGAGGCTACAAGTTTGAAATCAAGGTGTTAGCAGGGCCATACTTCCTCCAAAGTCTCTAAGGAAGATATCTTCTGTTCTTCTTCTATCTTCTGATGATTGCTAGCAATTCTTGGCATTCCTTGATTTGTCGTAGCATAGCTCTAATATCTGCCTCTGCCTTTCCATGGTTATTTTTCTCATCTCAATGTCCAAATCTCCCTTTCCTTTCTCATATAATGATACCAATTACTAAAAGAGTGCCTGCCCTAATCCAGTACAGTTTCATCATAATTTAATTACATCTGCAAAGTTGGATTTTAATTTTATTTAATAGAAATTATGTGACACTTTCAAAAACACCTGTGTTTGTATAACAAGATATATCATTATAGGAATTAAAAGTTGTGCTGCTAAGTAACTCTCATGTGGAATAGGAAATCAAAATTATAGCGCATTTAGAAAAATATGAACAATTAGACTATTATATATCAATATTTTCTTCAGTTATACTCAAATTAAGTCCATAGCCTCAAATATATTTATTAAATAAGAAAGAATGAAAATAATTAAACTGGACATTCAAATGGAGAGGTCATAAGGAGAACAATAAAAAATGTAAAAGAAATAGGAGGAAGGAAATTATAGAAAGAAAAGCAGGAATTGATGAATTAGACACTTCTTTCAAGAAGACATACAAATGGCCAACAGATATATGAAAGGATGCTCAACTTCACTAGCTATTAGGGAAATGCAAACCAAAACCACAATCTGATACCACCACACACCTATTAGAATTACTATTCTCAACAAGACAAGTAATAACAAGTATTGGAAAGGTTGTGGAGGAAAAGGAACCCTCATACACTGCTGGTGGAAATGTTCATGGGTGTAGCCACTATGGGAAACAATATGGAACTATTCAAAAAACTAAGAATTGATCTACCATATGACCCTGCAATCCGTCTTCTGGGCATCTATCCAAAATATTTGAAAACATTTATCTGTAAAGGTACATGCATCCTGACGTTCATAGCAGCATTATTCACAGTGGCTAAGACATGGAAACAACCAAAGTGTCCTTTGATGGATGATTGAATAAAAAGGTTAGGTACATATATACAATGGAATATTACTCAGCCATAATAAAAAGATGAAATACTGCAATTGGCAACAACATAGATGGTTCTAGAGATTATCATGCCAAGTGATATATAAAACTTATATGTAGCATATAAAACTGAAAGCAGCAAACGAGATAAACAAACACAGACATATGGACACAGACAATAGTTTATTGATTACCAGAAGGAAAGGGTAAAGAGGAGAGGTAGATAAGGATAACAGGAGTCAAATATTTGGTAATGAAAAGAAATTTATCTTCAGATGGTGGACACACAATGCAATATACATATGACGTATTATTGAATTGTACACTTGAAACTTATAAAATTTTAACCAATGTTACCTCAATAAATTTAATTTTTAAAAAGTTTGTTGTTTGAAATCCCTCTTCACACACACATTTCTAATCATAATGTTTTACTTCTAAATGTAAACCAACAGTGAAAGATAGTGAGATGTTTGGGAAATTCTCCTTATGAAATGAATCCCTCCCCCCAAAAAAGAAGCAAGATGAAAAGAGAAACAAGAAAGAGATAAAACTTCAAAAATGTCAATAATTAATATCTTCAGAGAATATACTGTCTTTGAAATAAAAACAGAATATTACAAATAATGAAAGAATCAGGAAAAATAAAGAGTTTTTAGAATTTAAAAATTAGTTCACAAGTTTTCAAAGTAGAAATATTGGAATTTAAGAATCAAGAAAATCTCCCAGAAATTTAAATAACATTGACTACAACAACAAAAACTGAATAATGAAGGAGAGGCTTTTTTTTTTTTGGAAGGATTAAGTCAAAAATGCAACAGTCTACTAATAAATAACATGATATGACTAAGGAAATAGGAGAAAATTCTCAAAGAAATAAAATGGAAAATTCCACAGACTTAAGCATATGAGTTTTGTAATTGTAATGACCAATCAAGTATCAACAAATGACTAATAAAATGACTACACTAAAGCACAATACTATGTAATTTCAGAATACTAGATATAAAAGAAATGACTATTAAAGTATTAGGAAACAGAATAGCATTAAAGTTTTCAAATGTAGCACTAGGAGCTAGAAGAAAATAAAACAATGTCTTTAAAATTCTGAGAAAATATTATTCCTCGAAATAGCGTTTTTTAATAATGTAAAACTTTAAAACATGTAATGGCTCAAAACTTTACCTTCTGCATATCTTTTTGCAGATAGCCACTGGTAAATTTCCTCCAACAACAACAACAACAGAACAAATGGAAAAGCCATGAGATTCAGAAAACTTGGAGTACAACTTAGAAGATGAATGAAAGTACTCCTAGAATGACAAATCTTCAATGTACCCAGAAAGAAAGCAATTATTGTGGAATGGAGAAGAACGGAGGGATTAAGAGGAAAAAAGATCAAGGAAAAAATAGAAATGATAGATTAAACAATGCATTTGGTTGTTTAGAAAATTATATTGATGGACATTTCATATGTGTGTTGGAAGAATTGGTAAGAATTAGCTAACGAGACATAAAGATAATTATTAACTGTTGAAAATTCAAAAGCAGAAAAAATAAATATTCATAGTACACTGGTTGGCTTAGCAGTCAATATTAACATGAGCAATAATATAAACACTGAAATTTTATTAAAATTACAACTAAATTTGTAAAATAGAAGAAGAAAAAGTTTGAATTGTATTATAGAGTTAAACGTCCCTATGCCATAACTAGAAATAAATACATAATTTATAAAATCAATAAAAATATAATGTCATAAGCATATTCCTTTCAAACATAGAGGTAGCAGTAGAAGAGACACCTTAAATATTTTAGTTATTCTATGTGAGGAACTGGGCTGAGAAATGGGGACATTTTTGTCAGTATACTGTTATAATCCACTAAAAGTACAATGTGACTTTAAAAACTTACATGCATTGATTATCTTAGTCAAATAAATGTTAATTCATAAAACTAGAAAAGAATAATTTGAATTGTCAACTCAATTAGAAAGATAAAACCTGATATAATGCACAATTTTACCAAGTAATGTACATGACCAAGTCAACTAAAGAAAGTGTATAAAAATAAACCAACAATCATGTAAGAAGTTGAGATTCTGAAAGAATGACCTCCAAGAGTGACAGTAGATTGCAATGCTGTTATTATGCAGCCTCTTTCAAGCTTCAAAATAAGAGATACTCTTATTTTTTTTAATGTTTCAGAATATAGGAAAAATACAGAATTTTTTTTATCATGCTGTTATATCTAACATACATCATCACAAAAAATGAAAATACTAATATACTTCAAAAATAAATATAACATGAAAATCCTAAATATCTAACAAATCAAGTCATATGTTAATAAAAACTATTATGATCAAACTGATTTTATCATAGGAAATAACAAATGAATTATAATTAGAAATTTCTTAACTTACTCTGTATATTCTTTTATCTTAATAAAGAACCATATGTATTTTGACAGTTGTTAAAGAGCATTTATTTGATAAACTTCAACACCAATTTCTGACAAAATAACACTTTTAGTTAAGTGAAAATTAGGGGAAGTTTCTTTAATTTGTTAAGAATGTATAAGTGGAGGCTGGCTCCATAGTTTAGTGGTTAGCACATCTGCTTTACACTCAGAAGGTCCTGGGTTCACGCCCCAGGTGGACCATACCCTGGGTGCACCAGGCTCCCCAGGTGAGCCAAGCCCCGGGTACATGCCATGAGCATGTGGAAGGAGACGCTCCACCTTCAGAGATCCAGTTCTTAAGAGGAAATGTCAACATCCATAGGTCAGGGGTAGAAGTGGGGAGTGGTGGGGTGAATTAAAGAGGGGGAGAAAAGGAATGTATAAGTGATATTAGTAGCTATATATAGTGCTTAATGATGAAATAGAAGAGCAAGTATGTAAAATTAGCACATGTGCAGCCATTCCCTATTCCACATTCAGGAAATTAATGATTTCAACTGTAAAAGTTCTTTTTACAGCAGAATTACAACAACAGACCGAAAAAGCTTTCTAAATCCAGTACACAGGTAGAAATAAACAGTATATAATAACACTTTCCATAAGAAATAAAACTTATTTCATCTATCAGCACTAAAAGCATTCCTATAAAAATCCGGGACCAAAAATGGTACCTGTATACCACCAGTCATTTATCATGGAGTGAATTAACTATACAAAATAAAAATAAAATACAAAAATTTGAGGATTAATCAGAATAAATATACCAGTTTAATTAATTAATTTATTATTTATTCCTCCCCCCAGCTTTATTGAAGTATAATAGACAATCAGTTGCTCATATTTACATTGTGTAATTCAATGAGGTTTTTTTTTCAATTATAGTTGGCATACAAAATATATTAGTTTCAGTTGTATAGCATAGTGATTAGAGATTTATTTAACTCATGAAGTGGTCATCCCACTACATGTGCCCCTCTTCTCTCTAACACATTTTTTACAACATTGTTGACTATTTTCTTTCGCTACACTTATATCTCCATGACTATTTTGTATCTATCCATTTGTACTTTTTAATCCCTTTGCCCTTTTTCACCATTCCCCCAACCCCCTTCCCATCCAGTAACCCTCAAAATATTCTCTATACCAGTTTAATTTAAATAGAAAAAATTACAGAAAAAAATTAAAGTAAATTACATAAGTTGATATATATATTTTCTTGGAAAGAAAACCAAATATTGTAAAGATTGTGTATATTATACAATTTTTCAAGAGGATTATGAGTACTTGAAGAAGCCTTGATAAAATAATTTTAATTTCCATGTATAGCAGACAAGTGAGTACAGTAGAAAATATTGAAAACAAGAATGAAATGAAACTTACATTGATCAATGTTACCTATAAAATTGAAATAATTAAGAGAGTACAAAACTCTCACTAAAACAGCACAAAAAAATAATGGACTCCTCAGGAATATAAATTTATATTTGGTTAAGATTAAACTGGCATTTTAACTCATTGGGAAATATAACAGTATTTTAGGTTTTGAGGCCATACAGTAGGTGTCACAACTACTCATCTCTGCCATTATACGGGAAAAGTAGCCATAGATAGTACATCAACAAAGTGATTGGAACAGTGTTCACATAAAACTTTATTTACAAAAACAGTCATCAGGGACAAGGCGGAGTGAAATGTCAGAGCAGGGAATTCCAAGGTTCCTATCACTCCAAAGAAATATTGAAAAATCTACTAAAACTTTCTGAATCACCTTTGTTAGAACTCTGAAAAATAGTCAAAGTTTATAACAAGAAAGTAAATGCCTAATCAAGAAAAATACAACTGAAACACAGTAAGAGAGCTTTATAATGTTTAAATAGCCTTGCCTCACCCCTGTCCTCATATTGCACTATCTTAAAAAAGAACTAATATTTCCGGCATAAGTTCATGTTTCTGTAGCAGAGTAGATCTTGTTGTCAAATTTAAATCAGTTTTTTTTTTTTTGACCTATTGAAAGCTTCTTGGGAAGTTCAATTAAACATAAGAAGACTGTAATGAAAGAATTTAAAAAAATAGGTAAAAGAAATACAGAAAAAGACTAGCAAAATAGCAAAAGCAAACCCTTTCTTAACAGTAGTTACTAAAGGCTGTTACTCGAATTAAAAGGTGGAGATTGGCAGAATGGTTTAAAAATGTGATTCATTTATACGCTGTTTATAAGAGATTCATTTTAGATCCAAAGAAACAAATACGTTGAAAGAAAAAGATGGAAAAAGATATTACATAAATATTGAAACCAAAAGAGAGTTGGGATGGCCATACTAAACTATCACAATAGACAAAGAGGGGCATTATGTATTGATAAAAGGGTCAATCCTTCAAAAAGATGTAGCTTTATAAACTTATACACACCTAACGTAATCCACTAAATATATAAAGCATTGTCAGTATAGAAAAAAAGAAAAATAGAAAGTTCTACAATAATAGTTGGAAACTTCAATAACTCACTTTCAATAATGGATGAAACAATTGAAAAAGATCAGTGAGGAAATAGAGGACTTTCCAACACTATATATCAACACTATATATGAATTAGACTTAAGATACATATACAAAAGACCCACAACAGTAGAAAACACATTCTTCTCAAGTGTACATGGAATATTCTCCAGGATAAATCATTTGTTAGGCCATAAAATAAACCTCAATATATATATTTTCTTAAATCAGAAATCACACATAGTATTTTTTGGCAACAATGAAATGAAACTAGAAATCAATAACAAAAGGAAAACTGGAAATTTCAAAAATGATGGACATAGATGGGACACTCTCAATTAATAGACCAAAGAAGAAATAATCAAGAAAATAAGAAAATACGTTTTGATGTCTGAAAACAAAACAGAGCATATATCAACTTATGAGATGGAGCAAACACAGTACTCAGAGGGAAGTATATAACTGAAATAGTTATACTTAAAAAAAAATCTCAAATTACTAACCTAAATTTATTTTTTTAATTTTATTTATTTAATTTTTAAGGTGACATTGATTAATAAAATCCAGTAAATTTCAGGTGTATAATTTAACATTAAGGCATATTTATATTGCATTGTGTGTTATCCTACCATAGTTAGATTTCTTTCTGTCACCAGGTATCTGACCTCTTTTACCTCATTTACTGCTCTCCTCCATCCTTCCCCCACACCCACTGGTACCAAATGGTCTATTCTCCATGTCCATGAGTCTCTGCTTGTTTGTGCTGTTCATTTGTTGCTTTTAGGTTCATATCCCACATATAAGGATTATCATGTGGTTTATGACTTTTTTTGTCTGGCTTATTTCGCTTAGCAGGATTATCTCGAGGTCCATCCATGTTGTTGTAAATGACAGTATTTCATCTCTTCTCATGGCTGAGTAATGCTCCACTGCATATATGTACCACAGCTTCTTTATCCATTCATCTATCATAGGACACTTTGGTTGCTTCCATGTCCTGGCCACCATGAATAATGCTGCTATGAACATTGGTGTGCAAATATCCAAATATGAGTTTTCAAGTCTTTGGGGTAAATATACAATAGAGAGATTGCTGGATCATATGATAGATCAATTCTTAGTTTCTTGAGGAACCTCCATACTGTTTTCCACTGTTTTCCATAGTGGCTGTACCAATTTGCAGTCCCACCTGCAGTGTATGAGGGTTCCTTTTTCTCCATATCCTCTCTGACATTTGTTATTACTTGTCCTGTTGATTATAGCTATTCTAACAGGTGTGAGATGGTATCTCATTGTGGTTTTGACTTGAATTTCCCTAATAGCTAGTGATGTTGAGCATCTCTTCAAATATTTGTTGGCTATTTGTATGTCCTCAAGGGAGAAGTGTCTATTCAGATCCTCTGTCCATTTTTTGATTGAATCTGTTTTGTTGTTGTTTTTGTTGTTGTTGAGTCGTATGAGTTCTTTGTATATTTTGAATATTAGGCCCTTTTTGGAGGCGTTGTTTGCAAATATATTTTCCATTCAGGTGGTTGTATCTTTACCTTGTTGATGATTACTTTTGCTGAGCAGAAGCTTTGTAGTTTGATGTAGTCCCATTCATTTATTTTTGCTTTTACTTTCCTTGCCTTAGAGGTCAAATTCATAAAATCCTCTTTAAATCCAAGGTCCTTGAGATTAGTTTCTATGTTTTCTTCTATGCATTTTATTGTTTCAGGTCTTTTCTTCAGGTCTTTAATCTATTTTGAGTTAATTCTGGTATGTGGTGATAGACAACAGTCTAGTTTCATTCTTTTGCAGGTGAATTTCCAGTATTCCCAGCACAATTTATTTGAGAGACTTACCTTTCTCCACTGTATGTTTTTGGCTTTTTTGTGTTAAATATTATTTGTCCATTTAAATATGGGTTTACTTCTGGACTCTCAGTTCTGTTCCACTGGTCCATGTGTCTGTTTTGCTGCCAATACCATGCTATTTTGATGACTGTCACTTTGTAGTATAATTTGAAGTCAAGTAGAGTGATACCTACAGTCTCATTCATTTTTCTCAGGATGGCTTTGACAATTCAGGGTCTTTTGTGCTTCCAGGCAAATCTGATGATATTTTGTTCTTTTTCTCTAAATAATGCAAATGTGATTTTGATGGGAATTGCATTAAATCTGTTTAATGCTTTAGGTAATAAGTTCATTTTAACTATGTTGATTATTCCAATCCAAGAACATGGAATATCTTACCATTTCTTTGCATCTTCTTTGATTTCTTTTAATAGGGTCTTGTAGTTTTCATTTTATAGGTCCTTCACGTGTTTCATTAAATTTATTCCTAGGTATTTTATTCCTTTTGTTGCAATTGCAAATGGAATTATTTTTCTACTTCTTTTTCTGACACTTCATCGTTAGAATATAGGAATGCTATGGATTTTTGAACATTGATTTTGTATTCAGAAACTTTACTGTGTTTGCTTACTGTTTCTAGTATTGTTCTCGTGGAGTCTTTAGGGTTTTCTATACAGAACATTATGTCATCCACAAATAGTGGCAGTTTGACTTTTTCATTTCCTTTTGGATAGCTTTTATATCTTCCTCTTGTCTGATTGTACTTGCTAGGACCTCCAATGTTATATTCATTAACAGTGGTGATAGTGGACAGCCTTGTCCTTTTCCTGATTTTAGATGGAAGGTTTTTAGTTTTTCACCTTAAATATAATGTTGGATGAGGGTTTGTCATATATGTTTATTATGTTAAGATACTGTCATATATGTTTTTTATGTTAAGATACTTTCCTTCCATATCAATTTTATTAAAGGTTTAGATCATAAATGGATCCTGTATGTTGTCGAAGGTTTTGTCTTTATCTATTGATATGATCATATGATTATTATTTTATAATTTGTTTACGTGGTGTATCATGTTAATCGATTTGCATATATTGAACCATTCCTGTGCCCCTGAGATGAAGCCCGCTTGAACATGGTATATAATCTTTTGAATATGTTGCTGTATTCGGTTCACTAGAATCTTATCTAGAATTGTTGCATCATGTGCACATTGGTCTGTAGTTTTCTTTTTTTGTGCTATCTTTACCAGGTTTTGGTATCAGAGTAATATTGGCCTCATAAAATGAACTGGGAAGTATTGCCTCCTCTTGGATTTTTTAGAATAGTTTCAGAAGAATAGTTATTAAGCCTTTGAAAGTTTGGTAGAATTCACTGGTGAAGCCATCTTGTCCTGGACTTTTACTTTTTGGTAGGTTTTTGATGATTTTTTCAATTTCTATACTGCTGATTAGTCTATTGAGATTTTCTAGATCTTCTTGATTCAGTCTAGGAAGATTGTATTTTTCTAAGTATGGGTCCATTTTTTCTAGGTTATTAAATTTGGTGTTATGCAATTTTTCATAGTATTCTTGTATAATCTTTTGTATTTCTGTGATGTCAGTCGTAATTTCCCCTCTTTCATCCCTGATTTTGTTTATTTGTGTACTTTCTTTTTTTTTTTTCTTTAGTGAGTCTAGCCAGGAGTTTATTAACCTTCTCAAAGGGTCAGCTCTTTGTTACATATTTTTTCTATTGTTTTTTTTTTCAATTTCATTTATTTGTGCTCTAATTTTGATGTTTTTTTTTTTTTTTGTTGCTTTTTTGTTTCTTTTTTTTTTCTTTTTTTGGTTTTTTTTTTCCTTTTAGTTTTTTTAATGAAGCATCAGATTGTTTATTTGAGCTCATTTTTGTTTTTGGAGTTAGGGTAGTAATGATATGAATTTTCCTCTTATGACCACTTTTGTTGTGTAACAAAAGTTTTGATATGTTGTACTATCATTATCATTCATTTCTATGTATCTTTTGATCTTTTTTTTTATTTCTTCCCTGACTAAGTTATTCTTCAGCAGTATGTTGTTTAATCTACATGTATTTGTGATTCTTCTTGATTTCTTTTTTGCAGTTGATCTATAGTTTCTTGTGGATATTTAATCATGCCCCCTACCCTAGTTTCAGTCCCTGTCAGTGTCATTGACAGTCTCAACAATGTTTTCTCAGATTCCCCTGAGGATCCGTGGGTGATTGGTCTCAAAGGTTATGGGGGGAGGGACCCTCCAGGTTGGGTGTTGGGGGCTGAGGCTCAACCTCAGTTTTGCATCTGCAGCCTGTAGAAATCAACTGTTGTTTCTCTGTGGTCCAGTCTTGCTTCTTTTCTTTCTGCCCTGTTGACTGAGCCCTGCCGCTGGCTGCATGGAACTCACAGCAACCCCAGGCACGGCTGTTCCGGGAAGTCACCACACTTTCTTCCCTCCCCCTCCTTCTGCTGGGACCTACAGAGGCTGGAAGTGCAGCTTCAGTCTTGGCAGAATTTTCTCAGATCCCCCTGGGGCTCCGTGATGATTGGTCTCAGAGGATATTGTGGGAGGGGCCCTCTGGGTTGGTTGTTGGGTGCTACTGCTCAGCCTCAGTTTTACAACCGGTCCAGTAAAAATCAACTGTTTTTCTGCGGTCTTGTCGGCTTCTCTGCTTTCTGCCCGGATGACTGGGCCTTGTCGCTGGCTGTATGGATCTCACAAACTCTTCCAGGCAGGCGGGGCTGTTCAGGGAAGTCACCGCTCCTTCTTCCCTCCCTCTTCTTCTGCAGGGAGCTCAGGAGGTTGCAAGAGACAGCTTCTTTATGTCTCCTAATCCACCGTCCGACACCCGGGGTTCTGATTTGTGGTAGCACTTATATGCGGATTCGACACTCAGACATGCTGGTGTACAATTTGGTTGTTTTTGTTGAGTTTTAGATGTCCAGCTTATTGTTGTTTCAATGGGAGAGATCTGCAGACTGCTCTCACTCTGCCATGTTTCCCAGAATCAATTTTAGCTTTTACTTCTCTTGCCTTTGAGATCAAATTAATAAATTCTTTTTTAAGCCCAGTGTCCCTAAGTTTAGTTCTGATGTTTTCTTCTATGCACTTTATTGTTTCAAGTCTTATATTCAAGTCCTTAAGCCATTTTGTGTTAATTTTGGTGTGTGGTGATAAACAACAGTCTAGTATCATTCTTTTGCTGTTTTTCCAGCACTATTTATTGAAGAGTCTTGCTTTTCTCCACTGTATGTTTTTAGCTCTTTTTGTCAAAAATTATGTCCCCATATAAACATGGGTTTATTTCTGTACTCTCAATTATGTTCCACTGGTCTATGTGTCTGTTTTTTCTGCCAATACCATGCTATTTTGATAATAATCATTCTGTAGTATAATTTGAATCAGACAGAGTGATGCCTCCAGGATCATTCTTTTTTCTCAGGATGGCTTTGGCAATTCAGGGTCTTTTGTGTTTCCATACAAATCTGATAATTCTTTGTTCTATTTCTTTAATAAAGCCATTGGAATTTTGATGAGAATTGAATTAAAACTGTATAATGCTTTAGGTAATAAGTTCATTTTAACTATGTTGATTATTCCAATTCAAGAACACAGAAAATCTTTCTCTTTCCTTGTATCTCCTCCTATTTCTTTTAATAGAATCTTACAGTTTTCATTATACAGATCCTTCACATCTTTCGATAGATTTATTTCTAGGTGTTTTTTTTTTCTTTCTGTTGCAATTTGCAAAAGGAATTATTTTTCCACTTTTTTTTCCCTGACAATTTATTATTAGAGTAAAGGAACACTATGGATTTTTGAACATTGATTTTGTATCCAGAAATCATATTGTACTTGCTTACAGTTTCTAGTAGTGTTCTCATGGAGTCTTCAGGGTTTTCTGTATAGAGTCATATTATCTGCAAATAGTGAGAGTTTGATTTTTCCATTTCCTATTCGGATGCCTTTTATATCTTTCTCTTACCTAATTGCACTTGCTAGAATCTTCAAAGATATATTGAATAACATTAGCATTAGCAGACAGCCTTGTCTTATTCTTGATCTTAGTGGAAAGATTTTTAGTTTTTCACCATTAAGTATACAGTTGGCTGAGGGTTTGTTGCACATGGCCTTTATTATGTCAAGGTACTTTCCTTCTATACCAATTTTGTTAAGGGTTTTGATCATAAATGGATAATGTATCTTCTCAAAGGCTTTTTCTGCATCTATCGACATGATCGAATGATTCTTATTTTTAATTTGTTTATGTGGTGTATTACTTTAATTGATTTGTGTATGTTAAAACATCCCTGTGGCCCCGGGAAGAAGCCCACTCAATCATGGTGTATAATCTTTTTAATATGTTGCTATATTCGGTTTCCTAGTATCTTATTTAGGATTTTTGCATCTGTGTTCATGAGATATTAGTCTGTAGTTTTCTCTTTTTGTGTTATCTTTACCAGGTTTTGGTATCAGGGTATTATTGGCTTCATAAAATGAGTTAGGAAGTATTGCCTGCTCTTAGAATTTTTTTAGAAGAGGTTGAGCATAATATGTACTTAATCTTCTTTGAATGTTTGGTAGAAATCACTGGTGATTACTTTTTGGCAAGTTTTTAATGGTTGTTTCAATTCCCATATGCCAATCAATCTATTTAGATTTTCTAGTTCTTATTCAGTCTAGGAATGTTGTATCTTTCTAAGTACTTGTTCATTTCTTCTAGGTTATTAAATTTAGTGTTATATACTTTTTCATAACATTCTTGCATGATCCTTTGTATTTCTGCAGTGTCTGTCATGATTTCTCATCTTTAATCCCTGGTTTTGTTTATTTATGTCCTTTTTCTTTTTTCTTTAGTGAGTCTAGCCAGGGTTTGTCAATTTTTTTAACCTTCTCAAGGAACTAGCTCTTTGTTGCAATTATTTTTTCTATTGATTTTTTGTTTTCAATTTCATTTATTCCTGTTCTAATTTTGATTATTACTTTCCTTCTGCTAATTTTAGGTTTCATTTGTTCTTTTTCTTTATTTTTCTTTCTTTTTTTTTTTTTAAGATGAAGCGTTAGGTTGATTATTTGGGCTTGTTCTTGTTTTGTTTTTTTTTTTTTTTTTATTTTTGGTTTTTTTTTTTTTTTTTTTAGTTAGGCCTGTAACGATAAGAACTTTCCTCTTATGACTGCTTTTTTTATGTCTCCAAAGTTTTAATATGTCCTACTATCATTATCATTCATTTCTGTGTATCTCTTGATCTCTCTTTTTATTTCTTCTTTGACCCAGTTATTCTTCAGTAGCATGTTGTTTAATCTCCATGTATTTGTGGTTCTTCCCACTTTCATTTTACAGTTCATCTCCAGCTTCAAAGCATTATGATTAGAGAATGTGATTAGTGTGATTTCAAGCCTCTTATATTTGTTGAGGCTATTTCTGTGTCCCAATATGTGGTCAATTCTTGAGAATGTTCCATGTGCACTAGAGAAGAATGTATAAGCAGCTGTTTTGGTTTGAAAGGATATGTAAATATCAATTATGTTCAGTTGGTCTAATGTGTAATTTAAGGATGTTATTTTCATTGATATTCTGTTTGGGTGATCTGTTCATATCCAACAGTGGGGTATTTAGTTCCCCTACTATGATAGTGTTTGGTCTCTTTCTCCTTTCAGTTTCGTTCATAACTGCTTTGTATATTTTTGGGCTCCCTGATTGAGAGCATAGATATTAATAAGTGTTATGTCTTCTTGGTTCATGATTCCTTTTATCAATACGAAGTGTCCTTTAGAATCATTCTTTACCTCTTTTTATTTTTAAGTCTATTTCATTTGATATTAGTACCACTACTCCCACTTTTGAATGCCATTTGCCTGAGATATCACTTTCTACACTTCACCTTGAGTCTGTATTTGTCTTTGGAACTGAGAATGTCTCCTGGAGGCAGCATATGATTGGGTTTTGTTTTTTTTTGTTTGTTTGGTTTTTGTTTTTGTTTTTTTTGATCCAATCTGCAATTCTGTGCATTTTTACTGGTGAATTCATTCCATTTACATTTAGGGTGATTATTGAAATATGAAGTTTTTCTATAATCTCTTTATCTTTTGCTTTCTGGTAGCTTGTCATTTCCATTGCTTCCTTGTCCTTGTGTGTCTATCTTTTTTTTTTTTAATTTTGATTGAGTTTTGTGAATTTTCTTTCTGGTCCATCTTGTCTCATGTTATATACTTCAGTTTTGAATCTTTGGCATGTTGTTACCGTTGTAAATATGTAAAGGATAGTTATTTATATATAGTAGTCCATTTTCTTCCCTTATCTCCATTCCTCTTTGTGAATTTGGATCTTTGAATCCTCACCTTTTCAGTCATTGTTGTCTCAATTTGTCCCTATGTATACTGAACATTCATTACTATCTTGTGATAGCAAATCTCTTCTTATTGTTTAAGCTTATAATGCCCTGTTGTTAGCAAAGTTTGCACTCCTCTGCTTCTACCTGCCTGCTAGTCGCCTTACTCCTAATAATGTTTTTTTGTTGTTGTTGTTATTTTGTTTTAGGTGAGCTGACCCATTTCAGTATTTCCTGTAATGCAGGCCTCATAGTGTAGAATTCCCTCAAGTTTTGTATGTCTAGAAAGGTCTAAATTTCTCCTTCATACCTAAAGGAGAGCTTTGCTTGAATCCATTATTCTTGGCTGGTAGTTTCTTTCCTTTAATAGTTTGAATATTTGATTCCACTCCTTTCAGGCTTGTAAGGTTTGTGCTGAGAAATCCGAGGAAAATCTCATGAGTTTTCCTTTATAGATTACCATCTTCTTTTCTCTGGCTATTCTGAGAATTGTTTGTTATTGATTTTTGATAATTTTAATAGAATGTGTACTCTTTTGGGTTGATATAATTGGTTGTTCTGTTGAATTCTTTAAATCCAAGCTCCAGTTCACTCTTTAGTTTTGGGAAATTCTTGTTAACTATTTGTATGAAAATGCTTTCTAATCCCTGCTCCTTTTCTTCCCCTTCAAGAATGCCCATTATTCTTGTTTCTTCTCCTGATGATTTCACCTAGTTCTTGTATTTCTCTTTCATTATTTTTCATTGTTCGGTTCTGTCTTCTTCCTTCTGATGTATTTCTAGATTTCTGTCTTCGATATCACTGATCTTTTCCTCTGTTTGGTTGACTCTATTTCCCAAACTTGCTATTTCAGTTTTCATCTCTTTCAGTGTGTTCTTTATCTTCAGAAGATTTATTTGGTTCTTTGTGAGGGTTTCAATGTCCTTGCTAAAAAACTCATTCTGTTGATCTAGTTGTGTTTTCAGTTCTTCGAATTGTTGACATGAATTATTTTTTATCTCATTGAATTTTTTTCAGAAGGACCACCCCAAATTCTCTGTCATTTAAGTTGCATGTTTTTACGTCTTTCTAAAGATTTTTCTCTTTCTTTCTGAGCTGCCTATAGTCTTGGTTGTTCATGGTGTTTAATGGACTATTTCTCTGTCTGGCTATTAACAGATGTATATCCTGCTTTTTTTTTCCTGAATGAAAATTTATTATGTAAGGGTCTTTAGCCTTTGCTAAGATGGTGTTTTTCTTTTTATTTCCAGTAGGTGGCATCTAAGCCTCTTGGATCCCTCTCTTATTTAAAGTCTTAATAATACCTTTTCTTTTTCTCATAAATATTCAATCACCTCACTTCCCTTGGTCTCAGTCCTTGTCAGTTTTAGTGACAGTTTTGGTAGTGTTTGTTCAGATTTTCCTGGGGCTCTGGGTGTTTGGTCTTGGAGGATATAAGGAAAGGGACCTCTGGGTTGAGGGATAGGTGCTGTGGCTTAGCCTCATGGTTTGCAACTGCAGCTGATAACAATCAACTGTTGCTTCTCTGTCATTCCCATTTCTCTGCCATCCCCACTTCCCTGCTTTATGCCCTGGTGCCTGGGCAGTGCCACTGTGTGAAGCTTGCAGCTCTCTCAGGCAGAGCCTGAGAGCCCAGGGAACTCACCGCACCTTCTCCCTTTCCTCTCCTCCTACAGAGAGGCAGCTTCTTTGTTTCTCCCAGTCTATTGCCTGACTCCCTGCGTTCTGATCTGTGGTATCTCTTATGCGCAGATCCCACGTTCAGATGTGCTGGTGTGCAAGTTAGGTGGTTTTTGTTGAAGTTTAGATGTTCAGCTTATTATTGTTTGAAGAGGAGAAATCTGGAGACATCTCTTACTCCTCCATCTTTCTGGCATCCGATAACCTAACTTTGTACCTTAAACTAGAAAATGCATCGCAAAGTAAAGCAAAAGTTATCAGATGCAAGAAAATAACAAGGGTTAGAGAGGAGAAAAATGAAATAGAGAATAGAAAATCAATAATGTGAAAAACAAAAACAAATTCTGGCTCTTTGAGAAAACCAGAAAATTGGCATACCTTTGGGTAGACTGACCAAGGAAGATAAGACACCTAAATCATTAAAACAAGTAATAAATGTTTGGCCAATACTATAATCTTACAGAAATAAAAATAATTTAAAATGGTTAAATTATAAGTTTTATGTTATGTGTGTTTTACTACAATAAAAAGGCCTTAGTACATGTTAAGTGTAACTATGAGCTATTAATGTCTGTAGTATGAGCACTTTTCAATAAAAATAAAATAATTGGATTTTTGAAATTTTGAATGTCTGCTTTCTTGCTTTTTAAGCAGTTAAGAGAGAACATGATATTTGTACTTTGATTTTAATCAAATCCTCAGAGATATGTTAATGTTTCAAACATTTAATGTTTTCTGTGCATTTAACTTGCTAAATACATATATTAATAAAAATAGATAGAATATCAGATTCAGCTTATGAATCATACTAATTTGAACACTGATTAACAAGACATATGTATACTCTATCTAAAGAAAACAATAAAACTTTATTGAAAAATATGAAATGTGTAAACTGTTAATATATTCAAGTACAGACAGATTTATTACTTTTAAATTTTTAATTTCTTCCCAGAAAGTAACAACAACTTAGTGAGGGTCACATAGCTAGAAATACGTGAATCTAGGATCAAAGCCACCCAAACTGACAAATGTCTAAATATATTTAAATAAAATCCTAAAGAATGGTAATAAAGACCTGTTCAGATATTAGAAATTAAAATATGAATGTATGATTATAAAGAAAAAAATAATAGTTAGAAAACTTCAGTTTCAAACAATAAGGAAAACTAAAAACTCTAGCATTATGTAAAAGAAAACAAAATTCTACATAAAATATTGCAGAAGTTTATATTAACATAATTGAGCTTTCAAAGAAGTAAGCATACTTTCCAATGGACAAAAGTAAAGAGGAATATGAAAATCTGATGAAAAAAATTTTTTCTATTGACTAAACTCAAGACACTTAATGCGGCAGGAATTGTAAAATTGGAATATCAACATCTTTCAACCCCTCATGAAAAAACAAATTTGAGAAATAAGTATCATTGAAAAATTTACAATGAAAAGATAAGGCTGTCATCACCTGAATTTACAGATAAGTCTTAGCACTATTTAAAGTGAGATACTCAAGAGATTTAATGCAATATATAAGATAAAGCATTAAACCAATATAGAAATGAACCATTCTATGTGATACATAATCTGATTGCATCAAAAAATAAATGAATAAATAGCATACAATAAGAAGAGAATTTGACTTGGCCCAATTTAAAGGAGATTTAAGACAATAAAAATCATTTTCAATGAAGAGACCTTGCATTAATTCTGATGAAAACAAATGAACTGTAAAAGAACAAGAAAGTAGTCAATTAGGGAAATTTGAATAAAAACATGGGGTCAGATAGTATTAAGGAATTAATGTTAATTTAATAAGACACAAATATATGGAAAGATATCTCATGTTCATGGTTTAAATAATTAATATTATCAGAATGTGCATACTACCCAAAATGATCTACAGATTCAACGCAATCTCCATCAAATCCCAGTAACATTATTTTTAAATAATTATAAAAAAGAATAATCTTAAAATTCATATTGAACTACAAAAGACCTTGAATCACCAAAGCAGTTTGGGGCACAAAGAACAAAGCTATAAGCATCACACTTGTTGATTTCACAATATTTTATAAAGTTATGGTAATGAAAATTGTATAGTACTGACATAAAAACAGACACATAGACCCATGAATAGAGAGAGCAGAAATAAATCCACACATGTACATTCAACTGTTTATTGACAGGGGTGCAAGAATACACAATAGTGAAAAAAATGGTGCTGAGAAAACTGGACGTCCACATGCAAAAAAAAAAAAAAAATTAGACCTTTATTTTACACCATACATAAAAATCAACTTCAACTGGATTAAAGGCTTAAACATAATATCTGAAACTGTAAAACCCTTAGAAGAAAATATAGAGAAAAAACATTATGACATTGGCCTTTGCAATGATAACTTGGACATGACGCCGAAAGCAAAGACAGCAAAAACCAAAATAAAAATAAAAAAAAAGATTATATCAAACTAAAACACTTCTGCACAGTAAAGGAAACACTTAACAAAGTGAAAAGGTAACCTATAGAATGGGAGAAAATATTTGCAAATCATATAGCTGATAAAGGATTGATAGTCAAAATAAATAAAGAACTCTTGCAACTCTATAGTAAAAGAACAAAAAATCTAATATAAAATTGAGCAAACAACCTGAAAATATATTTCTCCTAAGAAGACATATAAATGGCCAACAGATATATGAAAACTGCTCAACATAACTAATCAAGGAAATGCAAATCAAAAATATGCGATGTCATCTCATACATATTATGATGGCTATAGTCAAAATAATGATAGATAACAAAGGTTATGAAAATGTGAAAAAAAATGTACACTGTTAGTGGGAATGTAAATTGGTACAGCCACTCTGAAAAACAATATGAAGGTTTCTCAAAAAATTAAAAATAGAACTATCATATGATTCAGAAATCCCACTTCTGTGTATATATCCAAAGAAATTGAAATCAGTAACTTGAAGAGATATCTGCTTTCCTATATTCACTGCAGCTTTATTTACAATAGTCAAGACATGAAAGTGACCTAAACATCCATTGACACATGAATAAAGGAAGAGAGATATTTACATACAGTAGAATTTTATTCAGCCTTGAAAAAAGAAGAAAATTTTGTTGTTTGTGATCACATGGATGATCCTGAAAGACATTATACTCAGTGAAATAAATTGACAGAGAACAATACGATATGATCTTACTTACATGAGTAATCTAAAATAGTCATAATAATAAAAGCAGAGAGTAGAATGGTATTTATTAGGGACTGGAGTAGGGTGAGGGAACAGGGAGGTTTTGGTAAATAGGTAAAAACTTTCATGTATGCAAGGTGAATATGCCCTAGAGATCTACTACATAGCATAGTGACTACAGTTAATAGTAATATATTGTACACTTAAAATTTTATTTAAAAAAATAGATCTTAGGTTAAGTGTTCTAATCACAAAAAAATAAATAAATAAAGAGGATAGGAGGAGGAGAGATTAGGAAAATTGTCTACTAGGTAAAAGCAGGGTTCATCTCCTCCGATGTTTAAGAGAGGAGGCATCTGAGAAATGCAAAGGGAAGGGCTTACAGAAATGACCGACTCAGCCACTTATAGATTAATCGCATTCTATAGATCTCTGAATGGCCTTCTGGAAACTCTTGTCACATCTACAAGAGAAACGATCTGTAAATAGATAGTACTTGTGGTCTGGAAATTCCTTCCCCCTTGCTGCCCCCACCTGAAAATCCCCCTCTCATCCTGAGTCAGGAGGTACACAAAGAACCTCAGACAAAGGAATCACATGCCCCTTGCATGGACACCGCAGAGGTACATAAGCTGTAAGAAATCTAACCAAGGGGAGCTCATGATGTTAAACCCATGCATTCCACTGGCAATAAATTTTCCTTCCTCTAACAAAGTTGTCTGAACATCCAATTTCCTCCATCGGGTGTTGCTTCCTGCAATAGATCCACATTAAAATTACAACCAAGTTATAAAATAATCAACATGGAGAATACCTGAAGTCCAGCTGATCATAACACCTACATCTGATAACATAAAGGAGCCACATAGAAGCTGGTAGTAAGGGCAAAGTAAAAAATTGGGCTGGCCCCACACCCGCGGGTGGTAGAGGATCACTGGGAGGGAGAGTGAGGCTGCAGAGGCTCTACTGAAGGAGAGGGGGTTCTGGTCTCATCTGGGGGCTCCCCAGCCCAGAGAAGAGGAGATTCCAATAACTCTGACTGTAGAAACCAGAGGGAATTCTGGACATCTGGGTGAGATGGAAGGAGATTGAATCCCTAGATGTCCCTTTGAAGGACCCACACACAGGCTTTCTGATCAGCGGACACTCACCTGGGACACCGGCGATGGGTCAGAGGCTTGAGTGGGATTCATTCTGAGAAAGTCTGCATTACCTGGCTCCAGAAAGAGGGCTGGAAGGGCAGCCACCATTGTGTCTTAGTCCGGCCCCCCCTACAGGGTAATCTACAGATCTTGCCAATTTGATTGTGCAGAGCCTCACGCAGATCCATTAAGAAGCCCTAGTCAGAGGAGATCAGCCCACCACACCCAACTTGTAGATTGCCAGGGGTGTTTGTTGCTGAATGGCTGCCAAGCCCTTCTCGAATTCAGGGCCAAGCATTCCCAGCAGACAGCCAGTGTTGTGAGCCACATTCCAATCCTAGCAACAGCAGCGAGCGCTGTGAGCCGCATTTCCGAGATAGGGTCAGGCAGAGCGCTGCTGTCAATATGAACTTGGGTTGATATCGGGGACCTGTGGGCCAGTCCCAGACACCAGCTGGTCCTGCTGTAATATGAGACTTCTGCAGGAACTCACAACAGTTACCAAATTTGCAGCAAGACTGAAGTTGTATTGATCTAACTGCCATTGTCTCTTTGAGACCGCTCTTCATCCTACCCACAAATTGACCCAGGTGGCCCACTGACAATGAACTGCCACAACCCTATTCCTCCCCTCCCTTGATCTTCCAATTCACACAGGCAACAAATTGCCTGACACAGGGTGAGAACTGCGTGGAAATCAATGACATGCAGACCTTTGCTGCCTGAAAGAATTGCAATATTGTGTCCAGGGAGCACAGGAGTCAGTGAGATCGCCACAGACAGCAGCTGATCTCACTGTGATCTGTGTCTACAGCAGGGATGCCCAGGCACAGAAGTTTCAGCAAAACTGAGGATGTATTGACCAGATTGATTTTGTCTCCCTGAGATCCCGCTTCACTCAATCCACAAAGTACCTGCAGCCCATTGAAAAACAGCCTTTCGTACCCTACCTGGCTCTAGGGTTGTACATTCAGTTCAGGCAATAGACCTTGGTTAGTGCAGTGAGCCCATTTCGAGGAAATGGACAGACCACAGTTCTGGACAGACCACTGCTGCCTGTATGAGCTGCAATATCTATTGAGAGGATTGCAGGGTTCTGTATTGGCCTAACAGCCCTTGACTCCCTGAGTTTCTGCCCCATAGAATACAAAAAGTGCCCACTGCACATTGATAGGCAGCTGCCCAGGGGTAGCACATTTAGGGCCAGAGTGGGCAGTAGCTGAATTTGCTATGAGTAGAAATATATATAGGGAGCCACAAAGACAGTGTTGGCATGTAAACTGACACTGCAGTGGCAGGAAGAAATTTACTCAATAGACCCAGGAGACTCTCAGGGTCCTTGTGCCAATCAACAGGCATATCATCCAGAGGCTCATACAGTTTCAGAGACTTACAGGCAACTGAAAGGCAGAGCCAGGCCTTAGGAAGCACTGGTCCTTCTGCTAAATTTCTATTGGTCAAGGAAGGGGGATAACTGACCGCTGCCTACAGTGTTGTATCTTCCACTTACCTATAGATACAGCATAGGCAACAAACATCAGTGGATAGCTTTGTAGTTCTCACCGGGTAGCCCTGAGCAATCAAAAGCAGAGCCTGACCTTGACCTACAAGGGAGCCCCTCCCAAGAGGCCACAAAAACAATGCATCTGGGGACTGGCACCAGACCACAACAGAGCAACTCCTGACTAGTTCCATTAGTGACACAAAGGCTGGTTGCAACAAGTACACAAGCCTGCTAAGGCAAATCCCACTCAGTGAGGTCAGCCCCCACACAGCAACTCTTACCCTGTGGGTGCAGCCAGTTCCCACATTTAGTTAGCCCGAGCATTAATCCCATCCACTGATCTACTAACAACAATAAAGGCTTGGCAACAGCAGAAGATCGCACACAATCCGCACAAAGGTCACGTCCAGAGCTCCCGGCATAAAGGATCAGGGAGAGTGCACCACTGGGCCACAGAGGACACCTTCGACATTCGGCTGCCTGGCCAAGGCCGAAAAATGAAACATATATTCCTGACACATAAAAAGGAACACAGAAAGGCTAATAAAATGAGAAAACAAAGAAACATGGCACAAATAAAACAACAAGAGAAAGCTTCAGAAAACAAGCTAAATGAAATGGAGGCAAGCAGCCTACCAGAGACAGAGTTCAAAATAATGATTATAAGGGTGCTCAACGAACTTGTGGAGAGAATGGATGAGCACAATGAAAATCTCAACAGCATAGAAAAGGACATAGAAAACATAAAAAAGAAACAGAGAGAAATGAGGAATACAATAACAGACATGAAGAATACTCTAGAAGGGTTCAAAAGTATATTGGACGAAGCAGAAGACCGAATCACTGATTTAGAAGACAAGGTAGCAGAATACACCTAATCAGAACAACAAAAAGAAAAACAGAATTATAAAAAAAAAATGAGGAGCGTTTAGGAGATCTCTGAGACAACATAAAGCATAAAAATATCCTAATCATTGGCATACCTGAAGAAGAAGAGAGAGAGAGCAAGAGTTTGAGAATCTATTTGAAGAAATAATGACAGAAAACTTTCCTAATCTGGAAAAGGAATTAGATATACAAGTTCAGGAAGCACAAAGAATCCCAAACAAGATGAATTCAAACAGACCTACACGAAGACACATCATAATTAAAATACCAAAGGTCAAAGACAAAGGAAGAATCTTAAAAAAAAGCAAGAGAAAGGTAGTTAGTTACTTTCAAGGGTACCCTCATAATAATGTCTGCTGACTTTTCAATGGAAACTTTGCAGGCCAGAAGTGAATGACAAGAATATTCAAAGTTATGAAAAACAAGAATCCACAACCATAAATACTCTACCCAGCAAGATTTTTGATAAAAATGAAAGGTGAAATAAAGAGCTTCCCAGACAGGAAAAAGCTTAAGGAATTCATCACCAACAAGCCAGCATTACAAGAAATGTTAAAAAGTTTCTGTAAAAAGAGAAGGTGTAAAAAAGAAAATAGAAATAACAAATATGAATAATAAAATGACAGTAATAATGTACCTATTAGCAATCACTTTAAATGTAAATGGATTAAATGTTCCAATCAAAAGACATAGAGTAAACGAATGGATAAAGAATAACACCCATGAATATGCTGTCTACAAGAGACCCACTTCAGATCAAACGACACTCACAGACTGAAAGTAAAGGGATGAAAAAAGATATTTCACAAAAATGAAAATTTAAAAAAAGCCAGGGTAGCAATACTTATATCAGAAAAAATAGACTTTTAAATCAAAGACTAAAAATAAGAGTCAAAAAAGGGCATTACATAATGATAAAGGAATTGATAAATCAAGAGTACATAACCCTAGTAAACATATACACACCTAACATAAGAGCACCTACATACATAAAGCAATTATTGACTGACATCAAAGGAGAGATCAATAGCAATACACTCATAGTAGGAAACTTTAACACCCCATTGACATCAATGGACAGATCTTCCAGACAAATAATCAAGAAGAAAACAATGAGCCTAAAAGACACACTAGAAAGATGGATGTAATAGATATTTTCAGAGTATTTTACTCCAAAGCAGTAGAATATACATTCATCTCAAATGCATATGGAACATTTTCAAGGATAGACCACATGTCAGGATACAAATCAAATCTCAATAAATTTAAGAAGATTAAAATCATACCAACCATCTTCTGATCACAATGGTATAAAACTAGATATCAACTACAAGAAAAAAAAACTGGAAAATACATAAACACATGGAGGATAAATAACATGCTACTAAACAATGAACAGGTCATTAATGACATCAAGAAAGAAATCAAAATACACCTAGAGACAAATAGAAATGAAAGCACAACGACTCAAAACCTATGGAACACAAAGAAAGCAGTTCTAAGAGGGAAATTAAAAACAATACAAGCCTACAACAAGAAACAAACTAATGCTAAAAAAAAAAACAATGTGACCTTAAAATTAAAAGAACTAGAAAAAGAACAGCAAACAAAGCTCAAAGTGAATAGAAATAAGGAAATAATAAAGATCAGAGCAGAAATAAATGAAATAGAATCTAGGAAAACAATACAAAAGATTATTGAAACCAAGAGCTGGTTCTTTGAAAGGATAAAAAAAAAATGACAGACTCTTATCCAGACTCATCAAGAAAAAAAGGAGAGAGGACTCAAATAAACACAATCAGAAATGAAAGAGGAGAAATAACCACAAACTCCACAGAAATACAACGTATCATAAGAAAATACTATGAGCAATTATATGCCAACAAATTGGACAATCTGAAAGAAATGGACACATTCCTAGAAACATACAATCTCCCCAGACTGAGTCAAGAAGAAACAGAAAATCTGAAATGACAGATTACCACCAATGATATCAAATCAGTAATCAAACACCTCCCAAAAACCAAAGTCCTGGACCATATGTCTTCATAGGTGAATTTTACCAAACATTCAAAGAATTATCACCTATCCTTTTCAAACTATTCCAAAATATACAAGAAGAGGGAAGGTTTCCTAACTTCTTTTATGAGGTTGCCATTACCTTGATTCCAAAACTAGGCAAAGACATTACAATAAAAAAATAAATAAATAAATAAATAAATAA
>NW_011889116.1:3380035-3381440 GCF_000151845.1 Pteropus vampyrus
GACATTACAATAAAAAAATAAATAAATAAATAAATAAATAAATAAATAAATAAATAAATAAATAAATGAATAACTATAGGCTAATATCTCTTATGAACATTAATGCAAAAGTCCTCAACAAAATATTAGCAACCGAATTCAGCAATACATTAAAAATATCATACACCATGATCAAGTTGGATTTATTCCTGTGATGCAAGGTTGGTTCAATTTCTGCAAATCACTTAATGTGATACACCACATTAACAAATTGAAAGATAAAAACCATATGATCATATCAATAGATGCAGAAAAAGCATTCGACAAAATCCAGCATCCATTTATGATAAAAGCTCTTAGCAAAGTGGGAAGAGAGGGAACGTAGCATAATAAAGGCCATATATGACAAATCTACAGCTAACATCATAATCAATGGAGAAAGGCTTAAAGCATTTTCCTTAAGATCAGGAACAAGACAAGAATGCCCACTTTCACCACTCCTCTTTAACATTGTATTGGAAGTCTTAGCCACAGCAATAAGAAAAGAAAGAGAAATAAAAGGCATCCGAATTGGAAAGGAAGAAATAAAACTCTTGTTATTTTCTGATGACATGATACTATATATAAAGAACCCTAAAGATTCCACCAGAAAAACTGTTAGAACTGATCAGTGAATTCAGGAAAGTTGCAGGTTACAAAATAAATATTCAGAAGTCAGTCGCATTTTTTATACACTAATGATGAACTTTCAGAAAGAGAAATTAAGAAAACAATCCCATTTACAATTGCGTTGAAAACTACAAAATACCTGGGAATCAAATTAACCAAGAAGGTAGAAGACCTGTTTTCAGAAAATTATAAGTCATTAAAAAAAGAAATTGAAAAAGATACAAATAAATGGAATCATATCCCCTGTTCATGGGTAGGAAGAATCAACATCGTTAAAATGGTCATACTAGCTAAAACAATCTATAAATTCAATGCAATCCCTATCAAAATACCAATGGCATTTTTCAGAGAGCTAGAACAAATAATCTCAAAGTTTATATGGAGCCATAAAAAACCTTGAAGAGCCACGGCAATCTTGAGAAAGAAGAACTAAGTTGGAGGTATCACACTACCTGATATCAAATTATACTGCAAGGCTACAGTAATCTAAACAGCATGGTACTGGCATAAAAACATATACTTTGATCAATGGAAAAGAATAGAAATCTCAGAAAAAAATCCACGCTTATATGCTCACTTAATATATGACAAGGAAGCTAATAATCAGCTAAAGACTGTCTCTTCAATAAATGATGTTGGATAAACTGGACACATACATGCAAAAGAAGAAGAAGAAGAAGAAGAAGAAGAAGAAGAAGAAGAAGAAGAAGAAGAAGAAGAAGAAGAAGAAGAAGAAGAAGAAGAAGAAGAAGAAGAA
>NW_011889116.1:3381490-3400872 GCF_000151845.1 Pteropus vampyrus
AAGAAGAAGAAGAAGAAGAAGAAGAAGAAGAAGAAGAAGAAGAAGAAGAAGAAGAAGAAGAAGAAGAAGAAGAAGAAGAAGAAGAAGAAGCTGGACCACCTTCTTACACCGTATACAAGAATAAATACAAAATGGATTAAAGACTTAAATGTCAGATCCGAAACCATAAAACTTCTAGAAGAAAACATAGGCAGTATACTCTCTGATATTAGTAACAGGAATTTGTTTACAGATATATCTCCTCAGGCAAGGGAAACAAATGAAAAAATAAATAGATGGGACTACATTAAACTAAATAGTTTTTATACAGCAAAGGATACCATCAACAAAACAAAAAGAAAACCGGCTGGGAGAAGATACTAGCTAATGATACATCTGACGAGGGGTTGATATCTGCAATATATAAAGAACTTACACAACTCCACACACACACAAAAAAAATCCAATTAAAAAAATGGGCAGAAGACCTGAACAGATACTTCTCCAAAGAGGAAATACAGATGGCCAATAGACATATGAAAAGATGTTCAAGGTCGCTAACCTTGAGAGAAATGCAAATTAAAACCACAATGAGATATCACCTCGCACCTGTCAGAATGGCTACATCAATAAATCAAAAAACAGAAAGTGTTGGCGAGGATGCAGAATAAAGGGAATCCTCATACATTGTTGGTGGGATTGCAAATTGGCACAGCTGTTATGGAAAACAGTATGGAGGTTTCTCAAAAAATTCAAAATGGATATACTTTTTGACCCAGCAATTGCACAAAGATAAACAAAACAATATTTGTAAAAGTCTATGCACTCCAATATTCATGGCAGCACAATTTACAATAGCCATATATGGAAGCTACCTAAATGTCCATCAACAGAAAATCGGATAAAGAAATTATGGTTCATATATACAATGAAATATGACTCAGCCATTAAAAAAATGAAATCCTACTATTTGCAATGACATGGGTGGACCTAGAGGTTATTATGTTGTGTAAAATAAGTCAGCCAGAGAAAGTTAAATAGCATATAATTTCATTTATATGTGGAATCTAAGGAACAAAAATAACAATCTAATCAAAAACAGACTCACAAATATAGTGGTCAATTTGGTGATGGACAGTGGGGAGACTGGTTGGGGAGCTGGGAGAATGGGGCAAAGGGTTAAAGAAGTACAAATTAATAGTTGATAGTTGGTCATAGGGATGGGGAGCACAGCAGAGGGAAGGCAGTTAGCATTAACATGATGACTAGATGGAGGACAAGGGAAAGGAGGGAGCAAGTGGAGGAATCGTTTTTATGAACTATAGAGATGTCTAACCAATATACTGTATACTTGAAACTAATTTACATAAGTAAGTTTTAAAAACAACATTAATAAAATGAAGGCAGGAGGAAATTTTTGTAGTTGTTGGATACATTTGTGACATTGATTATAATTATTTCATGAGTGTATACATATCTACAAACTCAAGTTTTATAAACTAAAAATGTAGAGCTTTGTGTATGTCAATTCTACTTTAATGAAATGGTTTAAATAAAACAATAAAAATGTGTATCAGTAGTTCTTATTTTATCCCGCAGGCCAAAACTAGAGAATGCTATGACAAATCACATTCTATGGGACCAGCCCCTGCATGACACAAAAGCTGTGCTCATGGCAAACCCACACATCCAATAAGTCTGATGGTCAATTTCACCCACTGATGTGACAGCAGCAATCAAGGCTCAACTACAAAAGAAAGGCACACAAAACCCAAAAAAGGGACAATCTAGAAAAATCTAGCTCAGGCAACCAGGAAGACTGTGCCACTGGGCTCTTCAGGATACCTATTACATAAAGCCAACCAGCCAAGACTGGGAGACATAGCAGATCTATATAATACATAGAAATAAACACAGAGAGGCAGCTGAAATGAGGTAATGAAGAAACATATTCCAAGTGAAAGAAAAGGAGGAAACTCTAGGAAAAAAAAAATAATAAAATGGAGGCAAGCAATCTACCAGATATGGAGTTCAATTCACTTTATAAGGATGTGTAAGAAACTTAGTGAGAACTTCAACAATGAGATAGTAAGCATAAAAAAGAACATAGAAACCATAAATAAGAACACATTAAAAATGAAAACTGCAATAACTGAACTAAACAGTACACTAGAAGAAATCAACAACATATTAGATAAAGCAGAGGACTGAATCAGTGGTTTGGAAGACAAGGTAGCAGAAAATACCCAATAAAAACAACAAAAAGAAAGGAGAACAAAAATTGAGGATAGTTTTAAGGGACTTCTAAGACAACATCAAGTGTAACTACATTTGCATCATGGGGTTACCAGAGTGAGAAAAGACAACAAGGATTGAGAACTGATTTGAAGAAATAATGACAGAAAACTTCTCTTACCCAGTGAAAGAAATGCACATACAAGTCCAGGATGGACAGAGAGTTCTTTACATAGAAACACCCATAAGAATGTCAGCTAATTTCTCAACAAAAACTTTGCAGGCCAGAAAAAAAATGGGCACAAGTTATTCAAATTATTGTAAAACAAGGACCTACAACCAAAACTACTCTACTCAGCAAGGTCAACAACTTATAATCTAAGGAGGGATAAAGAGCTTCTCAGACAAAAAAAAAAAATAAAAGCTAAAGGAACTTACCATTAAACCAGTACTACAAGAAATGTTAAAAGGATTTATTTAAGAAGAAGAAGGAGAGAATACAAAACATAAAGATAAATGATAAAATGGCAATAAGTATGCATTTACCAATAATGACTTTAAATGTAAATGGATTAAATTCTGTAATAATAAAAAAATATATATATTAGGTGAGCTGAATGGAAAGGAAAACAAGACCCATACATATGTTGACTATAAGAGACACACTTCAGATTGAAAGAAATCCAAAGTCTGAAAATAAAGGCATAAAAACAAATATTTCATATAAATTGAAGTGAAAAAAATAGCTGGGGTAGCAAAACTAATATCATAGACTTTAAAACAAAGGCTATAATAAGAGACAAAGAGGGACATTACATAATGATAAAAGGATCAATCCAACAAGAGGCCATACCCCTAGTAAACATTTATGCATCCAATATAGGACCACATAAATACATAAAGCAAATATTGCCTGACATAAAGGGAGAGACTGACAGAAATACAGTTATTGTAGGGTACTTTGCACCCCACTGACACCAAGATCTTCCAGACAGAAAATTAAGAAGGATACTGTGGCCATAAATGACACACTAGACCAGATTTATTTAATTAATATTTTTAGAGCATATCAAACCAAAACAACAGAATATACTTTTTTTTTCAAGTACCTACACATTTTCCAACAGAGATTGCTTGTCAGGACACATAAAAAGTCTCAATAAATTTAAGAAGTATAAAATCAAATCAAACATTTTCTCTGACCACAAATGTATGAAACTAAAAAGAAAAAATTACTAGAAAAATGCAAAAAAACCACACAAACACATGGAGACTAAATAACATTGTACTAAATAACGAATGGGTTAACAATTAGATCAAAGAGGAAATAAAAAAATACTGTAAAACAAATGAAAATGAAACCACAATGCCCCCAAATATATGGAACACAGCAAAAGCAGTCTTGAGAGGAAAATTTACAGTAATGCAAGCCTACTACAAGAAACAAACAAACAAAAATTTCAAATAAACAATCTAACCTTACACCTAAAAACAAAACAAAACAAAACAAAAAAACTAGGAAAGAATAAAAAACAGCAAACAAAATCTCAAGTAAAAAGAAGGAAATAATAAAAATCAAGTGGAAATAAACAAAATGTAACCTAAAAAATTTTACAAAAAAAAAAAAAATGAAACCAAAAGTCAGTTCTTTGAAAAGATAAACAAAATGGATAAAGCCTTAACCAGACTCACCAAAAAGGGGGTGGGGGTAGAAAGAGAGAGAGGGAGAGAGAGAAAACCTAAATAAATAAAATCAAAAGTGAAGAAGTGACAACTGACATCACAGAAAAACAAAAGATTACAAGAAAATACAATGAGCAATTATATGTCAAAAAATTGGACAATCTGGAAAACATGGATACATTCTTAGAAACATACAATTTCCCAAGTCTGAATCAAGAATAAACAGAAAATCTGAACAAACTGATTACTACTAATGAAATTAAATCAGTAATCAAAAAACTTCCAACAAATAAAAATCCTGAAACAGATGGCTTCACAGGTGAACTTAACAACATTTAAAAAAGAATTAATACTTATCTTTCTCAAGCTATTCCAAAAATTCAAGATGATGAAAGTTTCCGAAATCATTTTAAAAAGCCACTATTACCTTGATTTCAAAGCAAGACAAAGACTTTACCAAAAATAATTATAGGCCAATTATCCCTGAAGAACATAGATGCAAAAATTCTTAACCAAACATTAGCAAACTGAATTCTGCAATATATTAAAAAGATTATACATCACTATTGAGTAGGGTTTATTCCTGCGATGTGAGGATGGTTCACTATCTTCAAATGGATTAACATGAAATACCACTTAATTAAAATGAAGGCTAAAAATTACATGAACATATTAATCTATACAGAAAAATTGTTTGATAAAAACCAGCATCCACTTATGATAAAAACCCTCGGTGAAGTTAGAATGAAGGAAATATACCTCAAAATAATAAAAGCCATATATGAAAAATCCACAGCTAACATTATACTTAATGAGAAAATAATCAAAAATGTTTCCCTTAAGATAAGAAAGAAAGGATGTTTACTTTCACTATTTAATTCAATATAATTTTAGAAGTCCTAGCCACAGCAGTCGGACAAGAAAAAGAAATAGAAGGCATCTTAATTGGAAAGGAAAAAGTAACACTGTCATTATTTGCAAATGACCTGATACTGCATGTAAGGAACCCTATAGATTCCACCAAAAACACTATTAGAACAGGTAAATGATGTCAGTAAAGTAGCCAAATACAAAATTAATATTTGGATGTTGAATGTATTTTTATACACCAACAGTGAATTATCAGAAAGAAAAACTAAGAAAGCAATCCCTTTAACAATTGCATCAAAAAACCTAAAATACTTATGAATAAATTTAACCAAGGAGATAAAACACCTGTACTTGGAAAATTATAAGTCATTAAAGAAAGAAATTGAAGAAGATACAAATACATGAAAGCATGTACTGTACACATGGATAGGAAATATTTGCATATTTAAAATGTCCATACTACCAAATACAATCTATAGATTCAATGAAATTCCATCAAAATTCCAATGCATTTTTCACAGAACTAGAACAAATAATCTAAAAATTTATATGAAATCATAAAAGACCTCAAATAGCCACAACAATCTTGAGAAAGAGCAACAAAGTTGGAGTTATTACTCAACCTTCTATCAAACTTTTCTACAAGGCTATAGTAATCAAAACAGCATGCTCTTGTCATAAAAACAGACATATAGATCAATGGAACAAAATAGAGAGCCCACATGTAAACCCATGCCTAAACAAGGCTATAGTAATTAAAACATCATACCAGCACAAAAACAGACACATATAACTTTCCAATCTGCCATCTTAATTGTAATCCTTGCTAAGATACAAATTTTTGTGAAAAGCTTAGGGAGAAGACCATTACTCTCGAGGCTGAAACCTCGAATACAATGGAGAATGTACAGGCTAAGATTCAGGATAAGGAAGAAATTTCTCCTGGTCAACAGAATAATCTTTGCTGGCAAGTGGAAGATGGACATACTTTGTCTACAAAATTCAAAAGGAGTTCACTCTTTATCTTGTGTTGAGACTTCATGGTGGTGCTTAGAAAAGGAAAAAAAAGAAGTCTTATACCACTCTTGAGAAAAATAAGCATAAGAGAGCAAAGTTTAAGCTGGCTGTCCTAAAATAACATAAAGTGCATGAGAACAGCTAAATCAGTTGCCATTGTCGGGAATGCCCTTCAGATAGATGAATGTGATGCTGGAGTTTTCATGGCCCGTCACTTTGACAGACATTATTGTGGCAAATGTTGTCTGAACTATTGCTTCAACAAACCAGAAGACAAGTAATTGCATATGGGTTAATAAAAGAAATGAACTAACAACAACAACAACAACAACAACAATAAAATAGGCACGGAGATCAATGTAACAGAATAGAGAGTCTAGAAATAAATTCATACCTGTATGGTCATTAAATCTATGACAAAAGAAAAGCAGGAATATACAATGGAGTAAAGATGGTCTTTTTTATAAATAGTGCTGGGAAAACTAGATAAATATATGCAAATAAAATGAAACAGGACCCTCATCTTACACTATGTACATGAATAAACTCAAAATGGATTAAAAACTGAAATATAAGACTCAAAACCATAAAATTCCTAGAAGAAAATATAGGCGGCAAACTCTCTGACATTGGTCTTAGTATATATTTTTTTCTGATATATCCCCTCAAGCCAGGGAGACAAAAGAAAAAATAAGTAAATGGGACTACATCAAACTATAAAGTCTTTTTTTTTTTTAATATAACAAAGAAAACCATCAATAAAACAAAAAGAGAATCTATTGAATGGGAGAAGATATTTGCCTATGATACATTTGATAAGGGGTTAATATCCAAAATTTACAAAAAACTCATATAACTCAACACAAAAAAAAAATCCAAATTTAAAAAATAGGTAGAGAATCTGACTAGGCATTTCTCCAATTGACATAGAGATGGCCAATAGACATATAAAAAGAAGCTCAATTAAACTAATCAACAGAGATATGCGAATTAAAACTACAATGAGATCACCTCACACAGTCAGAATGGCTATCATCAATAAATTAATGAACAAATGTTGGCAAAGATGTGAAGAAAAGGGAACCCCAGCGTGCTTTTGGTGGGATTGCACACTGATGCATCCACTATGGGAAATTTTGGAGTTTCCTCAAAAAAATTAAACATAGAACTACATTTTGACCCAGAAATTTCACTTCTGGGTGTTTATCCAAAGAAAACCAAAACACTAATTCAAAAAGATACATGCATTCTTATATTCACTGCAGTGCCATGTACAATAGCCAATATATGGAATTACCTAAGTTTCCATCAATAGACAATTGGATAAAGAAGAGGTGGTACGTATACACAATGGAATATTACTCAGCCATAAAAAAGAATGAAATCTCATCATTTGCAACAACATGGATGGAGTTGGGAGGTATTATGTTAAGTGAAATAAGTCAGACAGAGTAAGACAAAAACAGTATTATCCACTTAAATGTGAAATTCAAAGTACAAAATAAATGAACATTCAAAATAGAAACAGACTCATAGATACAGAGCATAAACTAATGGTTGCCAGATGAGAGGTGGGTTGGGGGCTGGGTGAAAAAGGTGAAGGGATTAAGAAGTATAAATTGGTAATCACAAAATATTCATGGGGATGTAAAATATAGCATAGGGAATATAGTCGATAATATTGTAATAACTACATATAGTGTCTTGTGGATACTAATCAAAGGGATCACTTCATAAATTATATCAATGTCTAATCTTTATGCTCTACACATGATATCAATAAAAAATAACATTGAATGTCAACTGTAATTGAAAATAAAATTTTAAAAAAATACATAAAATGTATATTTTAAAATTTATCTAAAAAAATCGATTCTCTTTTTATCAAAACCACAATTATTTTTTTTTCTGAAAACATATAAAACTGTTTCCCAAGTCCTCATCATAAGCAAAGGCAAAGAAAGTAAAACAATTTTTAGAAGTACAGTGTGGAAATGATCTGTTTACACGACCTTATTAATAGCAGCTAATATTCACTGAACACTTGCTATGTTTTAGGCACTACTTTAAATACTTTACATAATTAACTCATTTAATCCTCTTTTCTATATTTAAGATGATATGGAGACATTACATTCTTTATCCAGGGTCAAAAAAATGGCAGGTGTAGGATTCTGATTTTTCAGTCCATTTTATTTTTTAAATCAATTTGGTATACTTCTTTTAATTATGGTTTAATAGAAAATGTAATAAAGGAGAGTAATATAGGCACAATGATAAAAATATTGACTAATGGAAGAGTTCAAAGACATGAAAATATGACAGAAGTGATATTAAAAATAAGAGAGATTAGAATAGCTGTTATCAACAGGACAAGTAATAACAAATGTTGAAGAAGAGGAAGAGAAATAGAACCCTTATAAACTACTGTTGGGACTACAAACTGTTATAGCCACTATGGAAAATAGTACGGAGTTTCCTCAAAAAACTAAGAATTGAACTCTATAATCCAGCAATCCCTCTATTGAGTATTTATCTCAAAGACTTGAAAACCCATATTCAAAAAGATATTTGCACAACAATGTTCAAATAGCATTATTCACAGTGCCCAGGACATGGGAGATCCTGAAGTGTCCTATGATAGATGATCGGATAAAGAAGCAGTGGTATATATAGATATACAATGGGCTATTACTCAGCCATAAGAAGAGATGAAATACTGCCATTTGCAACAACGTGGATGGACCTCGACATAATCATGCTAAGCAAAATAAGCCAGACATAAAACAGTTGAAAATTACATGATATCACTTATATGTGAGATATAAACCTAAAAGCAACTAACAAACAGGACAAACAAACAGAGACTCATGGATATGGACAATAGACTAGTGGTTAACAAAGGGTAAGGAGGCAGAGGGAGAGGGTTGTAGATGGGGTAAAAGGGGTCAAATATGTGGTGACAGAAAGAAATCTACTATGGGAGGTGAACACATAATGTAAATATACAAACACCTTACTGTTAAAATGTACAGCTGAAGCTTACTGGATTTTGTTAACTAGTGTAACCATAAAAATAAATAAAAATAAATAACAAAAAATTTTAAAAAATATCAGTGAGATAAGGATGGACAGCTTTATATATGGTATTGGTACAATAAATTATTCATAAAAAGAAAACATAAAAGGATAATTGCATAATATTTTACAAAAATAATTTCTGGTAAAATAAAAACTAGAATGTGAAAATCAAACTTAAAATATTTATATGGCTAACACCAGCTCATGATAAAGATTTCGGAAAATGAGAAACAGAGAGAACTTCCTTCACTTGATAAAGAATATGAAATAAACCTACAGTTAACTTTATACTTAATGGTGAGGAACTAGATTTATTCACATAAGATAAAAAATAAAAAGAGAATGATAATAATTTTAAATGACAGATTAGATCAACTGGACATAAATTATATTTACAGTCTTTCATCCCAAAACAGCTGCTTATACATTTTTCTCTAGTGCACATGAAACATTCTCAAGGATTGACCATACTGGGACACAGAGAGAGCCTCAACAAATATAAGAGGCTTGAAATCATTCCAACCATATTCTCTGATCATAGTGCATTGAAGCTGGAGAACAAGTGTAAAAAGAAAGAGAGAAGAACCACAAATACATGGATATTAAACAACATGCTACTGAAGAATGTAAGAGTCACAGAAGAAATAAAAAGAGAGATATAGAGATACATAGAAATGAATGATAATGATAGTACAATATATCAAAATTTTGAGGACATGGCAAAAGTGGTAATAAGAAAGAAGTTCACATTATTACAGGCCTATCTCCATAAACAAGAACAAGTCCAAATAAGCAACCTAACGCTTCATTAAAAAAAAAAAAGCTAGAAAAGGAAGAAAAAATGAAACCTAACCTCAGCAGAAGGAAAGAAATTATCAAAATTAGAGCAGAAATAAATGAAATTGAAAACAAAAAAGCAAGAGAAAAAAATTACAACAAAGAGCTGGTTCTTTGAGGTTAATAAAATTGACAAATCCTTGGCTAGACTCACTAAAGAAAAAAGGAAAAGTACACAAATAAACAAAATCAGGGAAGAAAGAGGTGAATTATGACAGACACTGCAGAAATACAAGTATCATACAAGAATGCTATGGAAAAGTATGTAACTCCAAATTTAATAATCTAGAAGAAATGGACCAGTACTTAGAAAAATACAACTTTCCTAGACTGAATCAAGAAAAACTGGAAAATATAAATAGACAGATCAGCAGTATGGAAATTGAAACAATCATCAAAAACCAATAAAAAAGTACAAGTCCAGGAGCAGATGGCTTCACCAATGAATTCTACCAAATACTCAAAGAAGATTTAATACCTATTCTCCTCAAACTCTTCCAAAAAATCGAAGAGGAGACAACAATTCCCAACTCATTTTATGAGGTCAATATTACTCTGATGCCAAAACGTGATAAAGATAACACACCAAAAAAGAAAACTATACACCAATATCTCTCATGAACACAGATGCAAAAATCCTAAATAAGATACTAGCCAACCAAATATATCAACATATTCAAAAGATTATACACCACGATCAAGTGGGCTTCATCTCACGTACACAGGGATGGTTCAAAATATGCAAATCATTAATGTGATAACCACATAAACTTATTAAAAAATGAGAATTCTATGATCATATTTACAGATGCAGGAAAAGCCTTTGACAAGATACATTATCCTTTATGGTCAAAAACACTTAACAAAAATCAGTATAGGAAGAAAATAGCTCAACATAATAAAAGTCATATATGACAAACCCTCAGCCAACATTATACTTAATGGTGATAAACTAAAAATCTTCCCTCTAAGATCATGAAGAAGACAAAGCTGTCCCTATTGCCACTCTTATTCAATATAATATTGGAGATCCTAGCAAGTGCAATCAGGCAAGAGAAAGATATAAAAGGCATCCAAATAGGAAACGAAGTCAAACTGTCACTATTTGCAAAAGACATGATTCTCTATATAGAAAACTCTAAAGATTCCACAAGGACACTACTAGAAACAATACGTAAATCCAATAAAGTCTCTGGATACAAAATCAATATTCAAAAATCCACAGCGTTCCTACACTCTAATAATGAATTTCCAGAAAAAAAAAAGTGGAAAAAATAATTCCTTTTGCAATGGTAATAAAAAGAATAAAATACTTAGGAATATAACGGAACATGTGAAGATTCTATATGACGAAAATTATAAGACACTATTAAAGACCTTATTGAAGATGATATAAAGAAATGAAAAGATAGTCCATGTTCTTGGATGGGAAGAATCAATATAGTTCAGATGACCTTACTACCTAAAGCATTATACAGGTTTAAGGCACTCTTCGTCAAAATCCCATCAGCATTTCTTAAAGAAATAGAAGAAAAAAATCATCAGATTTGCATGGAAGCACAAAAGACCGGGAATCGCCAAAGCCATTCTGAGAAATAAGAAGAAGGCTAGAGGCGTCGCTCTTCCTGATTTCAAATTATACAAAGCAACAATAATCAAAACGGCATGATATTAGCAGACAAATAGAAATACAGACCAGTATTGGAACAGAATTGAGAGTCCATATAAAAACCCATGTTTATATGGGCAAATAATTTTCGACATAAGAGCCAAAAATATACAGTGGAGAAAGAAAAGCCTCGTCAATAAATGGTGCTGGGATAACTGGAAATCCACCTGCAAAAGAATGAAATTAGACTGTTGTCTATCACTATACACCAAAATTAACTCAAAACAGATTAAGGACCTAAACATAAGACCTGAAACAATAAATTACAAAGAAGAAAACATAGAAACTAAACTCATAGACCTTAGACTTAAAAGGATTTTATAAATTTGACCTCAAAAGCAAGGGAAGTAAAAACTAAAATAAATTAATGGGACTATGTCAAACTAAAAATCTCCTGCACAGCAACAGAAACCGTCAATGAGGTAAAGAGACAACCATCGGAATGGGAGAAAATATTTGCAAGCAGTGCCTCCAATAAAAGCCTAATGTCCATAAAATTCAAAGAACTCATACAACTCAATAACAACAACAAAAATAAATGATCCAATAAAGAAAAAAATGGGCAGAGGACCTGAACAGCACTTCCCCCAAGAAGACATACAAAAGGCCAACAAACATATGAAAAGATGCTCATATCATTAGCTATTTTGGAAATGCATATCAAAACCACAATGAGATAATATCTCACACCTGTTAGAATAGCCATTACCAATAGGACAATTAATAATAGATGTTGGAAAGGATGCGAAGAAAAAGGAACCCTCATACACTGCTGGTGGGACTGTACATTGGTATTGCCACTATGGAAAACAGTATGGAAGTTTTTCAGAAAGCGAAGAATTGATCTACGAGCAGTCCCTCTACTAGGTATTTATCCAAAATACTTGAAAACCCATATCCGAAAAGATATTTGAACACTGATGCTCATAGCAGCATTATTCATGGTGGCCAGGACATGGTAGCAACTGAAGTGTCCTACAATAGATGATTCGATAAAGAAGCAGTGGTACGTACATACAATGGAATATTACTCAGCCATAAGAAGAGATGAAATACTACCTTTAATGACAAAGTGGATGGACCTCGAGACAATCAGGCTAAGCAAAATAGGGCAGGTAGAAAAAGTTGAAATTGAAAACCACAAGATGTCATGTATGTGTGTGATATAAACTTAAAAGCAACAGACAAGACAAACAAACAGAGACTCATGGATATGGACAATAGAGCAGTGGTTACCAGAGGGTAGGGTGTGTGTCGAGGCGTGGAGGTATATGGGGTACAAGGGGCCAAATATATGATGACAGAAAGAAATTTAACTATGGGAGGTGAACACACAGTGGAAATATATATATGCCTTACTGTTAAAGTGAAACTTACTGGATTTCATTAACTAATGTCACTGTAAAAAATAATAAGAACAGGATGTTTCCTCTCATCACACATATTTAACAGCATACAGAGAGACCTAGCTAATGAAATATGATGAAAGAAGGAAGTAAGAGGTACAGAGATTGGGAAGATAAAAAACAAAAACAAAAAAACTGCCTTTATTTGCAGACGATATCACTGTCTATGCAGAAACCCCTTCAAAATCAATAAAACACCTCCTAGAACTTTTAAGGACAAAATTGTAAGATAAATATTCGATTGCTTTTCTATTTAGCTGCAATGGACAATTGGAATTTGAAATTTAAAACACCACGCTATTTACGTTATCATCAAAAAATAAAATACTTATGTATAAATATAATAAAATATGAACAATATGTTTGAATAAAATGACAAAACTGTGATAAAAATGAAATAATATTTAAATAAATGGAGAAGTATTCCATATTCATGTACAAAAGACTCAATACCTTAGGATGTGAGTTCTTCTCAACTTTATCTATATATTCAATGCAATACCAATCAAAATATCTGCCAATTATTTCGTTGATTTAGACAGACTAATTCAATGTTTGTATATAGAGAGAAAGAACCTAAGATAGACAAAACAATACTGAAGGAGAAGGAAAAAAGAGAATTGACACCATGTGATCTCAAAACTTACTATACAGTAACCAAGACAGTGTAGTATTGGTAAAAGAATGAACAAATACATGAATGCAACCAAATGGAGTCCAGAAATAGACTCACAGAAACATAGTCAAATGATCTTTGACAAAGGAGCAAAGGCAGTTCAATGGAGAAAGGCAGTCATGTCAACAAATAATACTGGAAAAAGTGGACATCTACATAAAAAAAAAAAACGGATATAGAAACAGACTTTAAATTTTCACAAAATTTAACTCAAAATGGACCATAAATCTAAATGTAAAATGCAAAACTAAAAATCTTCTAGAAGATGACATAGGGAAAAATATAGGTGATGTTGTGTTGAAAACTTCTTAGATACACCACTAAAAGCAAAACCCATTAAATGAAAAGTTGATAAATTGAACTTCATTAAAATTTTAAAATTCTGTTCTGCTAAAGACACTCTTAAGAGAATGAAAAGACAAGCCACAAACTGGAAAAAAAAATATTTCAAATGCATGTGACTGATAAAGGACTTGCATCTAAAATACATTAAAAAAAAAACAGTAAACCTCGACAATAAAAAAACAAACAACCCAATTAAAAATGGGCAAATTATCTGAATACACACTTCATCAAAGAAGATGTACCAATGATAGGTAAGTATATAAAAAGATCTGCAACATCTATGCCATTAGGGAATTGAAAATTAAAACAGCAATAAAATACTGCTACATATCTATTAGAATGGCTGAAATTCGAAATATTGACAACACCAAATGCTGGCTAGAATGTAACACAATGGGAATTCTAGGTCTTACCCATGAGAGTGCAAAATGGTACAGCCACCCTTGAGTATATTTTATCTTCTTCATACAAAGGTAAACATAATATTACCATATGATCCAGCAATTGTGCTCCTAGGTGCTTAATCCAATTAATTAAAAAATTATGTCCACACAAAAATCTTCACATAACTATTTATTGCCACATTTTTCAAACTGACAAAAATGAGAAACAATCAAGCTGTCTTTCACTAGGTGTGTAAATAAACAGAGATATGTTCATACAGTTGAATGTTATTCAATAATAAAAAGAAATGAGCTAGCAAATCACAAAAGATGTGGAGGAACGTTAAATAAATATATGTAGCTAAGCTAAAGAAATTACTTTGATAAAAACTACATCATGTATAATTCCAAATATATGACATTCCGAAAAAGGAAAAATTATAAAGAGAGTAAGCATATCAGTTGTTTCCAGGGTATGAAGGAAGAGAAAAAGATATCAGTAGGTGGACCACAGGGAACTTTTAGGTCAGTGAAACTATTCTGCACGATACTTTAATAATGCATACATGACATAATGAATTTGTCAAACCTGTAGAAATGTACAACACAAAGAAAAAACCCTAATGTAAACTATGGACTTTATCTTATAATAATATATCAATATTGAGTTGTCAATTATAAAAAAAGATACCACACTAATGCAAGATATTGATACTAGTGTATGGAATGTGGGGGAGAAGTGGTATAAAAGAACTGTGTAGTAACTGATCAAAAAATATGTAGAGTTGGAAAAGATTTTTTAAATAAAATCATGGAAAGCACACTCAATTAAAGAAAACCATTGGTAAATTTATTACTTTATTTGAACATTTTTGTACATGAAAAATATCATACATGGGATAAAAAGAACAAAGCTCATCCTGCCAGGTAGGACAAATCAATTTATAGCAGGAAAATGCTTCCACTAAGAGCAACAAGGACTAGAGAAGATATAATTCAGGAATGGGAGAAACTGTCATTTCCCAAAGTATATTTATTGATTTTGAGCAGTTGCAAGAGGATTAATTTATAAGTCGGACCTGGGCAGAAGGCTGTTGCATGAATAAGAAAGTAAAAAGCTAAGCAAAAACTCCTTAAAATAATATTAGAAAATAGTGTTGGAGTTCCATGAAAAGTTAAACTTAAAAATACTGTATGACCCACTATTTCTTTTCTTAATTTTATACCCAAGATAACTGAAAACATATGTTTACACATAAACTTGTCCACCATGTACACAGAAGTATTATGCATAACAGCCAAAAAAATAGACACACCCCAAATGTCCATCAACTCATGACTGCATAAACAAAATGTGGTATATTCATACAATAGAATATAAGGTACTGATAAATGATACAGTGTGGATGGACCTTGAAAACATTATGCTAATTGGAAGAAGACAGACATAAAATGTCATGTATTGTATGATTCCATTTTTATGAAATGTCTGGAATAGTCAAATTCATAGAGACAAAAAGTAGATTAGTGGTAACCAGAGCATAGAAATGTAGGAAATAAGACGTGTTTGATAATGGATACAGGAGTTATTTTGTGGTTGAATTAAAATATTTTGAGATTAGTTAATAGTAGTGGTTGTATAACTCTGTGAATATACTAAAAACCACTGAATTATGTGCTGTAAAAAGGTAATTTTTTTGATGTCTAAATTACATCTTAATATAAAATTTAAAAATAAATTTACGATCTTTCTAAAAAAATCTGTTTCTATACTGTTGAAATATGAAAAGCTATATATGCAAGAACAACCATCATAATGTTATTTCTTAAAGCTAAATATAAATACATAAATTCAAATATTCAAAAAATTAATAAACAAAGCATATCACAGTATCATAGTGCTTAAGAGATAAACAGAATTCAGAACCTGCCAGAAGGAAGAGACTTGGTAGACATGTAAGATTTTCAGTTTCAATTCTACAGGGATAGTTCCAAGGGACAGAGATGAACCAGAGATACACAGGGCTTCCATCAAAACTGCAACCCAGGCTAGACTCAGCAAAATAGGCGAATGGATTAAGTTAATCCACACCCCCATTTTATCTACCTAACAGATAAAGAATAAACTTGGAAAGAATAAAGAAACACTATTTGGAACTTCTAAAAAATTCACATGCATTGTCCAACACTCATTTAAAATTTACTGAGCATTCCAAGAAAAAAGACTTCCCAATTAAAAGACACAATTAAAAACAAACAAACAAACAAACAAACAACAACAACAACAACAGGAAACAAAGCCATAGGTGGTCTAAATAGTAGAGCTCACAGATAAAGACTTAACAGCAATAACAACAACTGATTAATATGATTGAGAAAATAAAGAAAGAAAGAGAGAGAAAACATAGATCAGATTACGGGAGATTTCACCAAAGAATATTTATCTATTAGAAAAAACCAATAGAGTAATAATAAAGTAGTGTATATCAGACTAACTTTCCCACAGATAACATTTTTAACACTGAACCAAATTTTTACAAAGGCAAACAAGCAAGCAAAAACAACAACAAAAAGCAGGCAGAATCTGAAGACAATTTGACACTTGAAAGATGGTAAACACTGAATGAGATCAGTGTTTATATGGCTTTTCCTCAAAAACAATCCTCAATAACTTTTGTTCAGAGCACTTAGAATTCAAGCAAAAAGTGACAGTCTTATAGGTCTGAGGGGCAAAGGGTAGAATTTAGGATTGCCAGAGTTACTGCAAATTATGATGAAAATCTGTGGGGGAAAAAAAGGAAAATAAAAAGGCGAAGTAAAAAATTTAAAAGTTCTGAACAGAGAATTCTGCTACTGCATACCACAGAATTTATAGTTTGAGTCATGCCAAGATAGATTACTACAATAAACATCACAGACTTTCCAGCGAGACCATAAAAGGGCATACCCTGGAAGTAAAGACTATGACCCAGGACTAAGGAGATAATTCACACAAATCATAAAATGAAACTTCCAAATGTCCATGAAAATGTACCAGAAATTTAATTATGTGCTTAAAAAAATCATTCTTAAAATGAAGTTAAAATTCAGAGTTTTCTAATGTAGTATCTGCAAAGTTTAAAATACAATAAAAATTATTAACATGTAAAGAAACAGAGAAATAAAACCAGACACACAAATGACTAAATGTTAAATTATCAGACAAGACCTTTAAAACAAGTATAACAAATATGTAAAAAGCTCTACTAGATAAAATGAATATAATGGATGAAGAAATAGGGAATTTTGAGATATAAAAATGTAACAAGAAAAAATAATCAAATGAAAATTCTTCAACTGGAAAATTTAATGCAATTAATATCTAATTAGACAAAAATAAGAAATGATTAATGAACTCGAAAGCAAGTTGCAAAAGCTATTTGAACTAAAATCTATAGAGGAATATATGCATGGAAATGAATGAACAGAGGCTCAATGAGCTGTGAGACATTGTGAAATAATCTAACATACTTGAAACTGGAGACCCAGAAGAACAGGAGAGAGAAGACGGAGTATAAAACTTAGAAGAAATATTACATTAAATTTTTTCACATTTAATAAAAAATAGTAATCTATGTATCTAGGAATCACATAAAATCCTAAATCGGGCAAATACAAAGAAAATAGAATCAAGGAACATCAAAGTATAACTGCTGCAAACCAAAGGTAAAAAAAAAATTCTAATTTAAGGGAAAAAGACATATGATATGAATCATAGAGGAACACTAATAATGATCACAGACTTCTTGTCTGAAACTAAGGATGCCAAAAGGAGATGGAAGGGCATCTTTAAAATAGTGGAGATGGAGTAAAAACCAGAAAAACTAAATTTCTATCCATACAAAACATCCTTGGAGCTTCTACCATAAAAATCTAGGAAAAGCACAAATTAAACATAAAGGTTTTAAGTACATTTAAATAAATGAAGGTATATATCACATTACAAGTTGGAAAGTTCAATATTATAAAGGTGACAGTACTCCCAAAATTGATCTATAGATTCCATCCAATGCCAATAAAAATTTCAGCAGGACTTTTTTGTAGAAAACAAGCTAGTTCTAAAATTTATATGAAGATACAAAGGATATAGAATGTAAAACAATTTTGCAAAAGTAGAGGAAAGTTGGAGAAATTGTATTACCATATTTCAAGCTACAAAGCTCAAGATAGTATGATACTGTGGAAAAACAAAGAGATCAAAAGAATGGAATAAAAAGTTGGAACACAGGACCACACACATACAATAAAGTAATTTCTACAAGGGTTTTGAAGCAATTGAATTACAGAAAACATTATTTTCAACTGTGTGTGATATATTAAGTAAAATTGACCATATGATTGGTCATAATGTAAACTATTATTCATATGTCTTTTTTATTTTAGGCTGATTATTTTTATTTATTTATTTTTGAATTTGGTTTATTTTGATTTTTTCTAGGTTTATTGAAATATAGTAGACAATGAGCTGCCTGTATTTACATTGTACAATTCAATTAGTTTTTTTCTTCCATTATAGTTGGCATACAATAAGATACCAGTTTCAGTTGTACAGCCTAGTGATAAGAGTTCCACATAACTCGCAAAGCAGTCGCCCCACTAAATCTAGTACCTCACTTCCCCTTACATATTTATTACATTATTAACCATCTTCCCTATGCTACACTCTACATCTCCATGCCTATTCTGCAACTATCCATTTGTACCTCTTAATCCCTTTGCCTGTTTTTCCATTCTGCCAATCACCTTTCCATCTAGTAGTCCTCAATGACTTTATTACTGCTTTTGTTGCTGTTGTCGTTTATTTTGTTTTTTAGATTCCATATGTACATGAAATCATGCGATATTTGTCTTTCTCTATCCTACCCATTTCATTCAGCGCAAAACACTCTATGTCCATCAAGACAATACCTTTTCCATCCACTTCCTTTTAGTTTGTGTGTGTCTTTTAATCTGAAGTGGGTCTCTTGTAAGCAGCATATGTAGGGGGCTTGTTTTCTTATCCATGCAGCCACTTTATCCTTTGGTTGGAGCACTTAATTCTTCTCCATTTGAGGTACTTGCTGATAGGAATGTAGTTATTACCATTCGTTATTCCTGTTTTTGATACATGATTTTTTCTTCTTAAAGAAGTCAGTCTAACATTTCCTGTAATACTGGCTTGG
>NW_011889116.1:3400922-3405625 GCF_000151845.1 Pteropus vampyrus
TTTTTGTCTGGGAAGCTCTTTATCTGTCTTTTTACTCTAAATGATAGCTTTGCTGGATAAATTATTCTTGATTGTAGATCCTGGGTTTTTGCCACATCAAATATTTGGTGCCAAGTCCTTCTGTCCTGCATAGTTTCTTTTGAGAAATCAGCTGCCTGTCTTATGGGTGCTCTCCTGTAGTTAACTGTTTTTCTCTTGCTGTTTTTAAGATTCTCTCTTTGTACTTAAACTTTGGCATTTTAATTATGATGTGTTTTGGTGTGGGCCTCTTTGGGTTCCTCTTTCTTGGGACTCTCTGAGCTTCCTGGGATTGTATGTCTATTTCTTTCATCAGGTGAGGGTAGTTTTCCAACATTATTTCTTCAAAAAGCTCTTCAACTTCTTGTTTTTCTTCAGGTACCCCTATGACACGAATGTTGTTACATTTAATTTTGTCCCATAGGCTCCTTAAATTATTATCATATTCTTGGCTTTTTTTTTTCTTGCCATTCTGATTGAGTGTCCTTGGCTTCCTCATCCTCTATATCAGTGATTTGATCCTCTTTTTTATCCACTCTGTTTATTCCATCTAATATACTCTTCATCCCATATAATGTGGTCTTCATTTCTGACTGGTTTCCTTTATAATTTCCATTTCCATTTTTATGTTTATCTCTTTGTTAAAGTTCTCACTGAGTTCATCTACACTTCTCCTAAGTTCATTGAAAATCTTTATAACCAGTGTTTTGAACTCTGCATCTGTTAGATTGCTTGGCTTCATTATTTCTGGAACTCTATTCTGTTCTCTCATATGGTTTCTGCTTCTTTGTTTTCCCATTTAGGCTGTCTTTTTGTGTCTGTTTCTATGTACTAAGCAAAAATCCTAAGTCTCCCAGTCTTATTACCATGGCTTTGTGTAGTAGGTGTCCAGTGGCACAGTCCTGAGAGGGGTTCAACTGCAGGCCAAACTGTGCCCCTCTGGAGCCACCTGCTAAAATTCAGAAAGCAATCTACACATGCTGTGCTTATAGCTGCTTCAAGAAACCACACCAGAAACTGAGGCCAGCTACCACTAGTGTGAATCTTGTTGCTGCTCAGCAAGGAACACATGACTTGCCAAGGACACACATAGATGTGGCTTGGGTGAGACCACAAGTTTGGCACGAGGATGGGGAGCACGGCACAGGGAATGCAGTTAGCATTAATATGATGGCTAAGTTGGGGGCCAGGGGAGGGAGGGAGCAATTGGGGGAATTGTTTTATGAACAATATAGATGTCTAACCAATGTACTGTATACTTGAAACTAATTAAAATAAATAAATTTATTTTAAAAAATCATGTTCCAGTAATTAAATTATTTAAATACATCTATTTTCAGCAACATATAATCTGAAAAATATTTCCCCAAATAGTTATTTAATGCTTCATAATAGTAGCTTAAGGCAGCTAATGCATCCATTTTGCAATAAGAATGCTGATGAGGATAAATGCTGAATGTCTCTTTGCTATGATCTCCTGAATAATCCAAGTGATTTACTAGCACTTCCTCCCTTTGACTGTGGTTTAGGGGCACTCTCAATTTTTTCTTTATAATATCCAGCCTGAATACTATGCAATTCCTTGCTTACTTCAGGGTGTTGTATTTTTTCCTCCAATTCATGTTAATATACTTAAATTAGGTTAAAATAAACTCTTAAAGGGCTAAAAAACATTCTCTTGTCTTAACATAATTTAGAACATTTCTACTTTTGTCTATTATGTGTAAATTTCATAATATAACCTTACTTCCAAGTTCTTTGAAAAATATTCCTTGCAATTCCCATGTACTAAGAATATTCATGACCTGTTAACATTTTTGTCTTTTCCATTCAAGTAGTCTTCTACTATTCTTAGTATATTAGATTTTATTGTTAGTTCCAAATACTAAAATAGACCACAGTGGCTATATATTATTTTTTGTCTTTTAATGTACATTTTTCTATGTTGCTTTATTTCATTTGTATATTTTTTCATATTTTTATATTTACCCAGTATTCCATTGAATGAATATATCATCATTACCTAACTATTTCCATTATGGTTGTTTAGATTATTTTCATTTTTTCTATTATAAACAATATTTATAATAATAGTACACAATATTTACTGAGAGGTTTCTTTACTACAGACTCTGCCTTAAATGATTTTTGCATGTGATTTAAGTTCCAAAAAATTGTAATGTTAGCTGTTTTAACAAACAAATACCAAAAGTTTGATGGCTCAATAAAAAATTTTCTTCTAGAGATGAGAAAATATTGTGTAGATGATAGAGGCTTGGTTCATCCCTCGTGCGACCAAATCAAAGTTGTGACAGAAACATGAAACAAACAGCAAGCAAATTCATCTGAGATCTAGATGAACAGAAGCACTAAAACTAGGGAGAGAAATAATTAATCAATCCGCAATGGTAGAAGTTAGGAGGAGACGAGAATGCGAGGCTGCCCTGTCCAGAGAGGCTAAGTGGCACAGAGTCTGTGACAGCAGCAGCTGGCAGCTGCAGATGCTTCTTAAAGAGGCCGTGTCCATTACCAGACTTTTGCGGTGACAGACTCGCTTGCTCTGAACACCAGAGCCAGGATGGTTTTATGGGGGCACCAGAAACTTACAGGGGTGGAGGGACTAGTTGTTAGAGTGAGGGCCAGAGGCAGGCTGTCTCCCAGGCAGAATTGCCTGTGGTATCCCTTATTCCTTTTTTGAACCCTCTTCCACTCCCAGTGTGCAAACGCAGCACCGCCATAACTGAGATATCATCAAATTAGATAACAGAGGTCACTTTCCCCAGAGAATTCCCTGAAACTTTGCATCCCTCAACTCAAGGCCCTACCCATGCCACATCCAGTTGTGCTCTCCACGAGTCTGGTGCTCCTTGCTGAGCAGCACCAAGACTCACACTGGAGGCAGCCTCAGTTTCTGGTGTGGTTTCTTGAGGTAACTATAAGCACAGCATCTGTGAATTGCTTGCTGAATCTTCATAGGTAGAACCGGAAGGTCACAGGCTGGGACTAAACTTGGCCTGCAGCTGAATCTCTTTCAGGACTGTGCCTCTGGACACCTACTACACAAAGGCATGCTAATAAGACCAGAAGACTTAGGAGCTTTCTTTAGTACATAGAAACAGACATAGAAATGCAGCCAAAATGGGAAGTCAAAGAAGAAGAACCCTTATGAAAGAACAGCACAGAGCTCCAGGAAAAATGGAGTCAAGTAATCTCACAGATGCAGAGTTCAAAACACTGGTTATAAAGATGTTCAATGAACTTAGGGGTAGTGTAGATGAACTCAGTGAGAACTTTAACAAAAATATTAAAGGAAACACATAAAAAAGGAAATGGAAATTATAAAGAGAACCAGTCAAAATTGAAGAACACATTATTCGAGATAAAGAGTATATTAGAGAAAATCAAGAGAGTGAATAAATAAGAAGATTGAATTACTGATATAGAGGATAGGGAAGCCAAGGACACTCAATCAGAACAGCAAAAAAAGGAGTCAAGAATATGATAATAATTTAAGGAGGCTATGGGACAAAATTAAATGTAACAATATCTGTCATAGGGGTCCCTTAGGAGAAGAAGGAGAACAAGAAACTGAAAACCTATTTGAGGAAATAATGATGGAAAACTTTCATAACCTGGTGAAGAAAGTAGACATAAACCCCCAGTATTCTCAGAGAGTCCAAAAAACCAGGAAACCAAAGAGGCCCACACCAAAACATATCATCATTAAAAAGCCAAAGGTTAAAGATAAAAAGCCAAAGGTTAAAGATAAAAAGAGAATCTTAAAAGAAGCAAGAGAAAAGCAATTAGTTACCTATAAGGGAACACTCATAAGACTGGCAGTTGATTTCTCAAAAGAAATTATACAGGACAGAAGGGCTTGGCACAAAATATTCGATGTGATGAAACCCAGGATCTACAACCAAGAATATTTTATCCAGCGAAGCTATCATTTAGAGTCACAGGATAGAGAGAGAGCTCCTCAGACCAAAAAAAAAAAAAATGCTAAAAGAATTTATGAACACCAAGCTAGTATTGCAGGAAATGTTGGAGGGACTTCTTTAAGAAGAAAAAACATGTATCAAAAACATAAAGAATGATAATAACGATATATCTATCAATATGTATCTCAAATGGAAAAGAATTAAGTGTTCCAACTCAAAGATAGGGTAGCTGAATGGATGAGAAAAGAAGACTCTTATACATGCCTCCTACAAGGGACTCACTTTAGATTAAAAGACTCACACAGACTAAAAGGAAGGAGATGGAAAAATATATTGCCTTGATATATCTAGAGGATATTATGCTGAATGAAATAAGTCAGAAATAGGAAGACAAATATTGCATGGTTTCACGTACATATGAAATCTAAATAACAAAATAAATAACAGTGACAACAAAAATAGAAATAAACTCATAGATAAGTGGCACTCATAGTAGAGAGCTACTAGATAGGAAGGGTGTTGGGGGACAATGAAAAGGGCAAAGGTATTAAGAAGTGCACATGAGTAGTTACAAAATAGACATGTAAATATAAAATGTAGCATAAGAAAAATTGTTAATAATGTAGTAATAAATATGTAAGGGGGAAAAGGGGTACTAGATTCAGTGGGGTGATCATTTTGTGAGTTATATAGATCTCTAATCATTATGCTGTACAACTGAAACTAATATTAATATATTAGTTA
>NW_011889116.1:3405944-3415851 GCF_000151845.1 Pteropus vampyrus
CAAAGCTAAATACAAATTGGCAGTTACAAAACAGTCATGGGATGTAAAGTATAATTGAAAAATTTTTTAAATAAAAAATAACTAATGCTTAAAAATATATATATATATGTTTCTTCTTAGATCACATAAATCCTAAATAAATATTTCTGATCAGCAAGTGACTATGTTACAAGTGGTGCTTCAGAACACAATCCCAGACCATCCCATCAGAGATGGAAGAATCTAAACAAATTTGTATTACTTTTTATGAATTTGTAAGTTTTTTAAAGATTATTTTTTTAGATGAATGACCCAAAAGTGGAATTACTGGGGTAAAGATTATGGACATTTTAATAATATTTGATTTTCAAAATGCTGATCATTCTAGCAAAATAAGAATATGAAAATTTCATGCTCTTCGCCTGGATTTGGTACTTTCTATACTTAAATATACTTACAAATTGTATAGATGAATAGTATCTATTTTTAAATTTGCAGTGTTTTGGTTTCTAGTGGAGATGAACATTTTTCATAGGGTCTTAATATTTAACTTTTATTAATCTATTCCCATATAAATATTGCAATTTTATTTTTTAATTGATCGTTACACAATATTAAATGAATGATTGCTCTGGATTTTAGATACAAAATGTTTTCTTTTTTCACACAAGAAGACAAGTTTCACAGTAGCAAGAGCTCTCTTTTGAATATATATTTAAGTTGTAGAACAAGGGTAGGTCCTTAAAAAATATAACTTAATGAATTTATACCCAAAAAGCCTAATTGATCATCTCATATTTTCCATATACAAGAATTCCAAAGATGGCCAAAACCTCTGCAGTTTAGTAGAAACAAACTAAAAACATAATAAAATGTTATAGAGTTCATGGTAGATCAGCTGTTTTTGCTGAGATGAAGATTTCACATGCCCTGCTAGTTCCATTTCCCAAATTCCAACATGGAGTATCTATAAGGCGAAACATGGAATAAGAGAAAGACAAAAGTAGAAAAACCTCTGGGAAGAGTGAAGATGCTTTTGAACTGATGTGTCTGGATGTAAGGGAATGACGTGGCTGTAATCTGGAGAAGAAAGTTGTTCAAGTTGCTGTGAGAAGATAAATCAGACAAGTTACACCTGCCCATCCATACAGGTACAATCAAAAAAGCCCTACTATGTTGAAAACTTGGGGTAAACAGAAATTGATTAGTTTTAGGCCTGACTCCTCCATATATCCATTTCTAAATCCCCAAGGCTGATGGATTAAAATCCAGAGCAGTTTTAAAACTTTAGTATATGTTAGAATCACCTTGAGCTTGGTTTGTGAGAGCTATGGAACCTATCAGCAACAAAGAGATCACACTTTTAAACTTACTGTTAAACTTAAGCACCAATTTTTGGACTCAGACCAAAGGAAAAAATAATGTATCATTACAAAATATTCTCCCAACTATTCAAAAATCCAAAAATACTTTTACTTCCCAGCTCTCAAATCAATTTGTCAATGATTTCATTAAAACTGGGTTTGTATTAAGTGCTTTAAAACAAGTCTCTCTCCACCTAGGGGTGATTCTGAATTCCTCTGTTCTGCTGACTAAATTCATTCAATACTGATGTTTTACTTTGTCTTTCTCTGCCAAATCTGGACATACTTTGGACTACACTACTGTATAGTTTGAATTAAATAATCTCTGAGTTCTTTTCTACATCTGACATCATGATTATGTGATTCTATCTCCATTTTTATTTTAACTGAGATAGTTAAGTAGTGCCTTAAACCATATTTTAAATTCAGGAGTCCTTCTATCTTATATTTATAAAGCACTTTTCTATGAGCTCAGATACCATTATATTCGGCAGCATATTAGCTCACTATATTTTCTTAGTCCTTCACTTATCTGGCACAGTACTGAGACATCAAATAGGTATAAAATTCACTACTTGTTATAAACAAATTAGAGTCATAACATTGTCTATAGACTTATGCATATTATCTCGCATCATCATAATAACAATTCCCTGAAAGAAATGACATAAGTTCACAGATTATATCTAAAATAGACATTCTAAATCCTTTATAATCTTGTCTCTTCACATTATACTGTTGAGGAATTTGAGACCTAGGGAAGGGATATCATTTGCTAAAGGTCTTAAAGTTAATTAGTGTCAGATCTGGGACTGACACTTCCAAACAAGTACTCTTTTCCTTTATCATACTCCCTCTTATATATGTAGGAAATATAAGGAACAGAAGATTATCTTTGTTGTTGGATTTTAAACTGCATCTATGTAGGGTCCAGTTTTCTTCATACAGATTTAAACTCATTTTAATAAAGAAATCATGTAAATGATAAATATACACAAAAGAAAGTATTTATAAATCACATTATTATTGGACTAGATCAATGCTTTTCATAGCATATATCAGCCCATTAGTAGATTTTGGAATCAATTGAATAAGGTAGAAGAAAATTTTCCTAATAAAAAAAAATGTATTTACTTAGAAGCATTCAGAATGTCAACAAAATAGGTGCATTTTTTTTTTTTTTGCAATCAGAGTGGTATTCAGTTAACAGAACAATTATTTCGTATGAATTGCATCAGAGACAACTGAAGATGAAACATTACCATCTCCATATGTAACTAATTTATGCTGTGCACCACCAAGAACCTGCTTTAAAATGCCATGCCAATTTACAATCCCTAAAACGTACCAGGCAAGCTTAGGGGATATTGAAACACCACCAGGACAGGGCTTTCTAAAGACATATACGATAGTGCGTTAACTAAACAAAAAAGACTGAGAATCTTTGGAAACATGACAGAGCGAGAGATACCCCCAGATATCTCCCCTTGAAACAACAATAAGCTGAACTTCTAAAACTCAACAACAACAAAAAACACACAAACTGCACACCAGCACATCTGAGAATGGGATCTGTGCATAAGAGCTACCACAGGTCAGAACCCTGGGTGTCAGGTGGTGGACAGGGGGAAATAAAGAAGCTGTCTCTCATAGCTGCTGGAGTTACCTGTAGGAGGAGGGGTAAGAGAGAAGGAACGGCAAGTTCCCTGAACTACTCTACCTGAGAAAGCTGTGAGCTCCCCCCGCCCCGCCCCAGCTGGCCGGCAGCAGAGTCCAGTCATCAGGGCAGAAGGCAGAGAAGCGGGACGGCAGAAAAATGACAGTTGATTTTTACCAGCCGCGGTTGCAAAACCAAGGCTGAGTCGCAGCTCCCAAACCTCAACCCAGAGGGCCCCTACCTCCATAACCTCTGAGACTAATCACTGCAGAGATTGAGGGGAATCTGTGTAAATACTGTGAGACTGCTGCTAACACTGACAGGGACTGAAACTGAGAGTAGCAAGCGTGATAAAATATCTATCAGAAAATAAAAAGGCATTATTAAGACTTTATATAAAGCAGGGATCCAAGAGGTTTAGACGCCACCTACTGGAAACCAAAAGAAAAGAGCCTTCTTAGCAACAAGATAAAGAGAAATCTTTATATAACAGTTCTTTCTGGAAAAACAGCAGAATAAATTTCCATTAATGCTCAGGCAGAGAAATAGTCCATTAAACACCATGAACAATCAAGATGACAAGGCATCTCAGAAAGAAAGAGAAGAATCTCTAGAAAATAAGCTTACAAACATAGAAATATACAATTTAAATGACAGAGAATTCAGGATGATACTTCTGAAACAACTAGGTGAGTTCCAAGATGAGTCATATCGACAATTTCAGGAATTGAGCAGAGCAAGGAGATTGAAACCTTCAAGAAGAACAGAATAGATATTCAGGAGATAAAAATAAAAAAATAAAAAATAAAAAAAAATAAACTGCAAGAGTTGAAAAATGAAATAGCAAGCTTGGGAAATAGAGTCGACCAAATGAAGGAAAGAATCAGTGATATCGAAGACAGAAATCTATAAATAAATCGAAAGGAAGAAGAGAGAAACCGAAGAAGAAAAATAATGAAAGAGAAATTCAAGAACTAGCTGATTCATCAGGAGAGGAAACGTAAGAATAATGGGCATTATTGAAGGTGAGGAAAAGGAACAGGAATTAGAAAGCATTTTCAGATGAATAGTTGATGAGAATTTCCCAAATCTATGGAATGAGCTGGAGCTTGAAATTCAAGAAGTCAACAGAACACCCAATTATCTCAACTCAAAAAGACCTTCACCAAGACACATTGTATGAAAATTATCAAAAATCAACGACAAAGACAGAATTCTCAGGGTAGCCAGGGAGAAGAAAACAGTAACTTATAAAGGAAAACCCATTAGATTTCTTCAGATTTCTCATTGCAAAAGTCACAAGCCAAAAAGGAATGAAATTAAATATTTAAACTATTAAATAAAAGGAACTACCAGCCTACAATTATGTAACAAGCTAAGCTCTTCTTTAGATATGCAGGAGAAATAAAGACCTTTCCAGACATACAAAAATTGAACAAAAATTGAGGGAATTCTCCACTATGAGGCCTGCACTATAGGAAATAATGAAAGAGTTCAGTTTACCTGAAATAAAATGACCAAAAATATACATAATTAAGAGTAAAGTGACTATCAGTCAAATAGAAGCAGAGGAGTGAAACCCTTACTAAGAAGAGGGCATTATAAGCTTAAATGATAATAAGAGAGTTGTTGTAACAAGATAGTAATGAACACTCAGCATACACAGAGACATATTGAGATAACAATGACTAAAAGGGGAAGATTCAAAGATCCAAATTTGCAAAGGGAATGGAGATGAGGCACACACAGAAGAAAATGGGTGACTGTTTATATATAACAATCTTTTACATATTCATAATGGTAACCACACACCAAAGATTCAGAACTGAAGTATATAACATAAAAGAAGAAGGACCAGACAGAAAAACCCATAAAAACCAACCAAATAAAGAAAACAGAAACACAAGGAAAAGAAAGCAATAGAAACACTGAGCTACCAGAAATGAAAAGATAAAATGGCTATAAGAAGACCTCATATTTCAATAATCACCCTAAATATAAATGGACTGAACTCACCAATAAAAAGGCACAGAGTTGCAGAACACATCAAAAGACAAAACCCAATCATATGCTGCCTCCAGGAGGCACATCTCAGCTCCAAAGACAAATATAGACTCAAAGTGAAATGGTGGAAAATGATATTTCAAGCAAATGACACTCAGAGAAAAGTGGAGTAGCAGTACTAATATCAGATGAAATAGACTTCAAATTAAAAAAGGTAAAGATACGGAGGGACATTTCATAATGATAAAGAGAATCATGGACCAAGAAGACATAACACTTATTAATATCTATGTTCCCAATCAGGAGCTCTGAAATATGTAAAGCAATGACTGATAGATCTAAAGGGAGAAATACAACAAAACACTATAGTAGTAGCGGACCTAAATATCCTACTGTCAGATATGGACAGATCATCCAAACATAAAATCAATAAGGAAATAACATCCTTAAATGACACATTAGACCAACTGCACATAATTGACATTTACAGAGCCTTCCATTCCAAAAGAGCTGCTTATACATTCTTCTCTAGTGCACATGAAACATTCTCAAATATTGACTCTACACTGGCATACAGAGATAGCCTCAATAAATATAAGAGGGTTGAAATCATACCAATCATATTCTCTGATCATAATGCTTTGAAACTAGAAATCAACTGCAAAAAGAAATCAGGAAAAACCACAAATACATGGCGATTACACACCATGCTACTGAAGAATAACTTTGTCAGAGAATAAATGAAAAGAGAGATCAAGAGATACATAATAACAAGTAATAATGATAGTACAATATATCAAAACTTTGGGACATGGCAAAAGAGGACATAAGAGGGAACTTCATATCATTACAGGCCTATTTCCAAAAACAAGAACAAGCCCCCAAAACAACCTAACGCTTCATCTTAAAAAAACTAGAAAAAGAAGCCCACATGAAGCCTAAAGTCAACAGAAGGAAGGAAATAATCAAAATTAGTACAGAAATAAATGAAAGTGAAAAAAAATAAAAAAACAATAGAAAAAATAAATACAACAAAGAGTTGGTTCTTTGACAAGGTTAATAAAATTGACAACCTCCTGGCTAGACTCACTAAAGAAAAAGAGAAAGGACACACATAATCAAAATCAGGATGAAAGAGGGGAAATTACGACTGATATCTCAGCGATACAAAGGATCATACAAAAATACTATTAAAAATATATATAACACCAAATTTAATAACCTAGAAGAAATGGACAAGTACTTAGAAAAATACAACCTTCCTAGACTGAATCAAGATCTGGAAAATCTAAATAGACTGATCAGTAGTATCGAAATGGATACAATCATCAAAAATCTACCAAAAAGTAAAAGTTCAGGACCAGATGGCCTCACCAGTAAATTCTACCAAACATTCAAATAAGATTTAATATCTATTCTCTTCAAACTCTTCCAAAAAAATCGAAGAGAGGAAATACTTCCCAACTCATTTTATGATGCCAATGTTACTCCGATACCAAAACCTGGTAAAGAATATACAAAAAAAGAAAACTGCAACTCAATATCTCTCATGAACACAAATGGAAAAATCCTAAATAATATACAAGCGAACTGAATATAGCAACATATTAAAAACATTATACACCATGAACTAGTGGGCTTCATCCCAGAGGCATAGGAATGGTTCAAATACATAAATTGATTAATGTGATATAGTGCATAAAGAAATTAAAAAATAAGAATCTTGTGTTCATATCAATAGATGCAAAAAAAAAAGCCTTCGACAAGATACAGCATCCATTTATGATCAAAATACTTAACAAAATCAGTATAGAGGGAAAGTACCCTAACATAATAAAGGCCATTTATGAAAAACCCTCAGCCAAAATTATACATAATGGTGAAAAACAAAAATCTTCCTGCTAAGATCAGGAACAAGGCAAGGCTGTCCACTATCGCCGCTGTTATTCAATATAATATTGGAGGTCCTAGCTAGTGCAATCAGGCAAAAGAACAATATAAAAGGCATTCGAATCATGCAGATGACATGATTCTCTATACAGAAAACCCTAAATCCTCCACAATAACAGTAGTACAAACAATAACCAAATACAGTAACGACTCTGTATACAAAATCAATGTTCAAAAATCCATAGCGTTCCTATATTTTAATAATAAAGTGTCAGAAAAAGAAGTGAAAAAATAATTCCTTTTGCAATTGCAAAAAAAAGAATAAAATAGCTAGGAATAAATTTAATGAAACATGTGAAGGACCAATATAATGAAAACTACAAGACCCTATAAAAAGAAATTGAAGAAGATACAAAGAAATGGAAAGATATTCTGTGTTCTTGGATTGGAAGAAACAACATATTTAAAATAACCATATTACGTAAAGCATTATACAGTTTTAATGCAATCCCCACAAAAATCCCATCGGCGTTTTTTTGTTGTTGTTGTTTGTTTTTTTTTTTAAATAAAGCAAAACATCATCAGATTTACATGGAAGCACAAAAGACCCCAAATCACCAAAGCCATCCTGAGAAATAAGAATGAAGCTGGAGGCATTACTCGGCCTGAATTAAAACTATATCACAAAGTGACAGTCATCAAAATAGCATGGTATTGGCAGCAAAACAGACACGCAGACCAGTGGAACAGAATCGAGAGTCCAGAAGTATACCATTTTTATATGAGCAAATAATATTCAACAAAAAAGTGAAAAACATACAGTGGAGAAAGGAAAGCCTCTTCAATGAATAGTGCTGGAAAAACTGGAAAGCCACCTGGAAAAGAATGAAACTAGACTGTTGTCTATCACCACACAGCAAAATTAACTCAAAATGGATTAAGGACTTGAATATAAGATCTGCAATAATAAAATGCATAGAGGGAAGCATAGGAACTAAACTCAAGGACCTTGGACTTATGAATGTGACCTCAAAATTAAGGCAAGTAAAAGCTAACAGTATGGAGGTTCCTCAAAAAACTAAGAATTGATCTACCATATGATCCAGCAATCCCTCTACTGGGTATTTATTTACTCAAAGACTTGAAAACCCATATCCAAAAAGATATTTACACACCGATGTTCATAGCAGCATTATTCACAGTAGCCAGGGTGTGGAAGCAACCGAAGTGTCCTATGATAGATGATTGGCTAAAGAAGCGGTGGTACATATTTACAATGGAATATTTCTCAGCCATAAGAAGAGATGAAATACTTCCATTTGCAACAACATAGATAAACCTGGAGATAAACATGCTCAGCAAAATAAGCCAGATAGAGAAAGTTGAAAATTACATGATATCTCTCATATTTGGGATATAAATCTAAAAGCAGCAAATAAATAGGACAATCAAACAGAGAATCATGGACATGGACTATAGACTAGTGGTTACCAGAGGGTATGGGGTGGGGGAGGAAGGGGTAACTAGATGGTCAAGGGTGTCAAGTACAGGGGGTTAATGGTAGGGTGAAGTTGGTAAAGGGGATCCAATGTTTGGTGGCCATAGGAAACTGGACTTTTGCTGGTAAACACACAATAGAATTATAATGCACAACTGAAAATTATATAATTTTATTAACTAATGGTACCCCAATAAATTTAAATTTTAAAAAGTTATAAAAGATTGTACAGTTTAAAAACAAAACTACACTAGAACCAACTTGTTTATCGCCATCTTCTTTATCTTCATATTCTTTATCTTCTGCATCTTTCTTCTTTTTCTTCTTTTTTTTTCAGCCTTGGTAACTCCCTTTGTTGTTGTTGTTGTTGTTGTTGTTGTTGTTGTTGCATCAGGCTTTCCTTTAGCTTACTTGCAGTACTATCTTTTTTGTATTTTTCCATCGGCTTATGGCCTTCTCTTCATAAGGCTGCTTGTCATCTGCAGCAGCATTATTCCATGTTTCTCCCAGCTTCTTTGCAACATCACAAATGGATAAGCTGAGAACCTGTCTTTGATTTTTGGGCAATACTCAGAAGAAAACAAGAAGAATGCTGAAGGAGTCCTCGGGTGCATCGAGATCTCTAAACTTCGTTTTTGTTTTCCTTTTTAGGAGGGATGTAAGTTTCATTTCTCTTTCATAGTAAGTATAGTTCACCTTTTCCATGTCTCAAATTTTCCTTTCTCTTTAGCAGAAATGGCCTTCCATCTCTCTGAGCACTTCTTGGAAAACTCTGAGACATTGACTGAAGCATCTGAGTGCTCCTCCTGGCAAGATTGTACAAATAATGCATATGATGACATTTTACTTCTCTGCTTCTTAAAATCTCCTTTTCCCATATTTAATTACTTTTCCTCAGTAAGCACAGACTTTCCCAGTGCCTGTTCGGCTTGTACTTGCTCTGGTGTTCTCTATGATCAATGTACTGCAATCACTGTCCACAAGAAGTATTTTAATAGAATAGGATAGAATAGAAAATATCAAAAAGACACACATTTAGTAAATGCTTTATGAAACTTTTGTTTCAGATATATATATACATATATATCTGCCTCTGTTCTTTGGGTGTTGATTCTTCCTAGCAGCTGGGAAGGCATCTTGCTTTCATTACTCTTTCCTTGAAACTTGTCAAGTGAAGCAGAGCTGCCTATTAGAGCAGTGGTGATGTCACTCTGTATTCTTGCAAGAGCCCCTAGTCTGAGTTTGAGAGGTGGGAGGTGACTAAATATTATTTGAATACTTATAACCATGCCTCCTTCAACAGAGGCTAGATCAAAAGCTTCCACTCTGGTGACAACTACAGTATGAAAGTTTTTTATTAGCTCTCATATCAATTCCTTCTCTTTTGCTGTATAAAATTAAAGAATCTCTAGGTCCTTTTGATGTCATGTAGTCCAGTGATTTTCAAATACTTTTTATCTGAGGCATGGTGAGCAATACAGTTTACATTACAACAGTACACACATGTGTAAATAT
>NW_011889116.1:3415901-3452841 GCF_000151845.1 Pteropus vampyrus
ATATTTACACATGTGTGTACTGTTGTAATGTAAACTGTATTGCTCACCATGCCTCAGATAAAAAGTATTTGAAAATCACTGGACTACATGACATCAAAAGGACCTAGAGATTCTTTAATTTTATACAGCAAAAGAGAAGGAATTGATATGAGAGCTAATAAAAAACTTTCATACTGTAGTTGTCACCAGAGTGGAAGCTTTTGATCTAGCCTCTGTTGAAGGAGGCATGGTTATAAGTATTCAAATAATATTTAGTCACCTCCCACCTCTCAAACTCAGACTAGGGGCTCTTGCAAGAATACAGAGTGACATCACCACTGCTCTAATAGGCAGCTCTGCTTCACTTGACAAGTTTCAAGGAAAGAGTAATGAAAGCAAGATGCCTTCCCAGCTGCTAGGAAGAATCAACACCCAAAGAAGAGAGGCAAAAATTATGCCGAGCAAGGAGGCACAGCTTTTTGGTGATGGCAAAGAATGTTAGAGGTGAGCCACTTAGCAGAGAGCTGAAATCCCCTGGAGCACAAAAAAGCCCTGAGGGAAAAAGACAGAGGTGCCATCTACTTGTTTCAACCCTGATTTATGGAAACATTTTCAGTTTTTCCCCTCTAAATATATGTGTGATTTTTGCCCTAGTCCCCCCATTTTAACTGCAACATTTCTGCACAAGACTAGAAATATGGAGAAAAATAAAATAAAATAAAGCAAACATACCGGGCAGATACTTAAGATTCAGTTGCAGGAGTTTTTAACAGATGTAAAATTGATAAACTAATTTTGAGTGATTTTAGCCGTAGGTGCTCACAACTTTTCCATTAATCATGCAGAGATCTCTTGTCTGAGAGACTTTCAGAAAATTGCAACTGGCATCAGAAATTACTGAATTCAAATAGCCCATCTTGATATTAAATATTATTCTCCATATCATCCTTTATCTACAATTCCATGGGAGGGATGGAGTTGGTACTGTGTCTACGAAAATTGCATCCTAATCCTAGCTTGCAGCAAGTGGAAAGGCAATTCCTTTCATACCAAAAAATGAAGATGGATATTAGGGTCAACTGCAAATTCAAGGAGAAGCAAATATAAAGATAGAGATCATAATAAGCCAGACCTTTAGCCAGGAAATGACCTGAGTTAATTTAACTGAACTCTCTGTACTGTTAGGGAGAAGGGCAGAAGTTAGCAATGAGGAAAAACCCTTGATTGAATCAACCCAAGGCAATCTCAGTCATTTCTATATGTCAAATGGTCCTCCCAACTGTGCTTCTTATTGTTCATTGCCAGCTTCTCTGGATTGCTCTCTACTTCATGGGCCTTATTCTTTTTTTTTTTCAGGTTTCATTAATAAATGACGGGAAACAGACTGTTTCAAAGTCATGGAATATCCATCTTCATGTAAAATTTTTGAGCTAGGAAATATTTCTTCTACTGATTAAGTGACTTCTTAGTCACTTTGGAAAATGCACGTTTTCAGAAGCATCAAAGGACATTTACTATTTTTCCTAGTGCGAGTTTACTTATTCTCTCTCCTATTAACACAATACTTAGGAAGATATGTGTTAATTTTATGAACTAATTCCAGGTGAGCAAAAAAAAAAAAAAATTGGACATACTTCACAATATATATTCCAAAGGTTTCATTTAAACATTCTATATCATACCTTAACAAGTTTCTTTATAGCTTAATTTTAACACAATATAGAATATATACCACTATGCCAAGATATAAATTGTAAAATGTATCTCTCCTACCAAAATCTTAAAATTCACGTTCCAGTGTTCCCTGTATTTCCTTCACCATTGTCGGCAGAGATCCTCTCCCTTTCCTCCTAAATCCTTCAAGGTACCTGGTATTCTTGGCTTATTGGAACTCAGTCTGATAAAGATCCACTCCAATAGCATAAATATCTGGACTTAACAGAAAATTTTCTCCATGTTCCAGAGATTTTTGTTAATTTTAACAAGATAGCTAAATATATATTTTATGGTAGTTAAACTTGTGATGATTTTGGACAGAGATAAAACCAAGGAATGATAGGTGATAGGTGATTAAAACACTCCCAGATATCCATCAGTGCATCCTCAAGCTGTCTCAAATTTGTTTACAAACTAAGTAAAAATATGCACATTCTATATTAATGCAGCTGTTAGATAAGTCATTTAGTCTACCTTCCAACCATAAGGGCTTTCTCTTAAGACCTTTCTATATAGTAAGTCTGAAAAGACCATTTATTTAGGCAGGAACTTTCTAGGTTCTCAGTATTGCAAGTTTTCTCTAATGGAGAAGGACATCAGAATAGATGGGATGGAGGCTGGGAACCTTACTTCATAGGGCTCTTCAGACACTTTCATTCAATTCATACATAATCCAGTGCTAAAGGGCTTAGCAAGAGTATACATAATTGAGATAAGTGTTACATCCTGACCATCCAATTGGGTAGGCAAGATGAGATTATGTAAATATCTGCATATATATTGTAAGGATCTTTCCCACAAACATTTTTGTCTTTTTGTCTGTAAGGATAAGATCTCTGGAGGGTGGATAGTAATGAGCTTGATATAATGGTGATTAATCTACTTTATTTTTTTTTATTTTACTTGGTAAGGTAAATCTGTTATTTTAAGTATGTAATCAAACTAAATTCTTATAATAAACCTTTGCTAAATTAGAAATGTATCGATTTACTATATGGAATTTGGGATTGCTTAATTAAAAGATTTTCATTCCTGAAATGAGATCTAGAAAATACTCTCTTGAGATCCGAGTGCAGTATATAGTCTGAAGGATAAATAAGACTGGAAAGGTTATTATACTTCACATTAATTCAATATACATTTGCAAATGGCATTTTAGGAGCAAGTTACTGTACAAACTATCACAAAACTTTCTGTTACAAACTTAACATTTGCCATCAGTTGCAAAGTTAACTTCAAAAAGGGGTGAAGTTAAAATATGTTGTTATACAAAACATGATCCCAAGAAAATAATATAATTTCTTCAGATGTATCAAAACAAATGACATTTACTTCAAACTAGTAGTATCAAAGGTAATTTACTTATTACAACAGCATAGCTACTACACACAAATATATTTGTAAAGTTTGCTTTTTAAATATATATTTTTTTATTTTCAATTATTGTTGGAATACATTATATTATTTTCAGGTGTACAACATAGTGATTACACATTTATATAACTTATGAGGTGATCCCATAGATAAATCTAGTATCCATTTGACCCTATACATAGTTTTTGCAATATTATTGTCTATATTTCTTATGCAATACCTTACATCCTCATGACTATTTTGTAACTATATTTTGTATTTCTACAAATTTGTATTTCTAAATCTCTTCTCTTTTATCACTCAGCCCCTGAAACCCCTCCCATTTGGCAACTATCAAAATGTTCTCTGTATCTATGAGTTTATTCCTATTTTGTTTGTTTACTTTGCTCTTTAGATGCCATATGTAAGTGAAATCATGGCTTTGTCTTTTCTTTTTTGACTTACTCCTCTCAGCACAATATACTCTTGGTCCATCTATGTTGTTGTGAATGGCAAAATTTTACTCTTTTTAAATTTTTTTACGGTTAAATAATATTCCATTGTATATGTGCCACCTCTTCTTTATCCATTTATCCACCGTTGGACACCAGGATGCCTCTTGACTACTATAAATAATACTGCAATCAACATGTAGATGCACATGTCTCTTCAAAGCAGTACTTGGTTTACTTTGGAAAAATACTCCAAAGTAAAATTACTGGGTCTTTTTTTGTCTCTTATTATAGTCTTTGTTTTAAAGTCTATTTTGTCTGGTATAAGCATTGCTATGCCAGATTTTTTTTTCATTAACATTTTCATGAAATATCTTTTTCCTTCTGTACTTTCAGTCTGTGTGTGTGTCTTCCAATCTGAAGCGAGTCTCTTGTAGGTAAATATATGCAAGGGATTGTTTTCTTATCCATTCAGACATGCTATCTTTTGATTGAAGCATTTACTCATTTTTCATTTGAAGTAATTGTTAATAGATATGTACTTATTGCCATTTTATTATTTATATTTTCTCTCTCTTTTTTTTTTGTTCTTCTTCTTAAAGAAGTCCCTTTCATATTACTTATAATACTAGTTTGGTGGTGATAAACTCCTTTAGCTTTTCTCTTGTCTGAGAATCTCTTTATCTGTCTTTCAATTCCAAATCTTAGCTTTGGTGAGTAGAATAATCTTGAATGTAGGTTCTTACTTTTTACTCCTTTGAATATTTCCTGCCAATCCCTTCTGGCCTGCAAAAGTTCTGCTGAGAAATCATCTGACAATCTTATGGGAGCTCCCTTGTAAGTAACTAGATGTTTTGATCTTGCTGCTTTTAAGATTCTTTGTCTTTAACATTTGGCATCTTAATTATGATGTGTCTTGCTGTGGGCCTCTTTGAGTTCTTCTTGTTTGGGACAATCTACACTTCCTGCACTTGGGTGTCTATTTTATTTTCCAAGTTAGGACAGTTTCTGTCATTGTTTGTTCAAATAGGTTTTCAATTCCTTGCAATTCCTCTTCTCCTTCCAATACTCTTATGATGCAAATGTTGGTAGGCTTGATGTTGTCCAAGAAGCCCCTTAAATTATTCTCATTCTTAGGTTTCTTTTTTCTTGTGGCTGTTTCAATTGGGAATTTTCTGCTATTTATCTTCTCAATTGAAAATTTGATCCTCTGGTTCATGTAATCTACTGTTGATCCCCTCTAATGTATTACTCACTTCAGTCATTGTAGTCTACATTTCTGACTGATTCTTTTTTTATGTTTTCTGTTTCTATTTTTATTCTTTCTATCTCTTTATTAAAGTCCTCACTGAGTTCATCTACTTTTCTGCTAAGGTCATTGAGCATTTTTATAATCACTATTTTGAACTCTGTATTTGGTAGGTTGTTTGTTTCCTCTCTTGTTTACTTCATTTTCTAGAGCTTTGTTCTGTTCTTTTATTTGAGACATGTTTCTTTCTCTTCTTATTAGCTGCTTAACTGCTTCCCTGTGTTTGGCTCTATGTATTAGGTAGGGCTGCTATGTCTCCTGGTCTTAGTAGAGTGACCTTATGTAGTAGCTGTCCTGTGGGGCCCAATGGTGCAATCTTCTCTGGTTGCCTGAGCCAAATGTTCCAGGTGTGTCCCTTGTATGGGTTGTTTGTACCCTCCTGTTGTAATTGAGCCTTAGCTGCTGGTTGCATGTCAGTGAGAGAGATCAACACTCAGGCTAATTGGTTTGAGAACTGGCCAGTGAGGGTCTGATCCTATGGAGCAGGATTCACTTTAGCAAGACTCTGGTGCCTGCACAATCTGCCCTTTAGATGTGTAGTCCTTGGATGCAGCCCTGAGTGGTGCTCTAGCTCTGGATGTGCCTCCCTAAGAGCCTCCAAGAAGGAGCCTGGCCACAGGCCAAGTTCAGCCACAGCCTGTGCACTGCCCAGGGCCACTTGGCAAGAGTCACCAAGCAATCTAAAGATGGTCACCACCTGTGCTGGGCTTAAATGTGCCTCAAGAGGCCAAGTTGCAAACTGAGTTCTGCTGCCACTAATGCCAGGTTTGGAGCTGCACAGCAAGAGTTAGAGATATTTCGAGGCCAGATGCTGCTTGCTTAGGTTATATGAACCTTTGGGAAATTTTAGGAAAGTCTCCAGCATGAGGTAAGACAGGCTATTTGTATGGGGAAAAAAAAAAAAACATTGGAAGCAGCTTGGGTAGGCCAAGTTGGGTGGGTCAGGGTCTCAGATAATCACCAGGGCAGGACAATCAGAGTTAGACAGGTTTATGGATACTCACATATGGCAGCCGCCTATGTTTGCATGCTGGGAAGGGGAAGAGCTCAACAAAAATCAATGGTTTTTGCTAGCACTTCTGTCTGGTAGAAAACTGCTATTCCAATCCACATCTCGAAACCAGATTATTCAGTTCCTCACCAGATGTTCCTGGTACTTTTAGAGCAGATGCTTCAGTGCTGGAGCTCAGAGTGTGTGAATCCATCAGTGAGTAAATCTGCATGCGGGCCACTTAAGAGGAATGTTGGTGACTGCCACAGCCCTTAGTCTCACTCAACCAGAATTTCCACTGATTTTCATAGCCAGAAGTTATGGGGACTTCTCTTTCTAGCACTGTAACTCTGGGCTGGGGAGCCTGGTTTGGGGCTGGGACCCCTTGCTCCTCAGGGGAGACCTCCACAGCTGAGATTTATCTTCTGATTCTCAACCACCAAACACAGTTATGGGACTGGCTGGTTTCATGTCCCTGCTCCTTTTACCAGTCTTTGGTGGTCTCTTATGTACATCCCCCTTTGTAGGACTTTTGTTCACCCAGACCTCAGGTGACTCTCGATGATGGCTGTTCTTAGTTTAGTTGTAATTTTGATGTGGTTGTGTGAGGAGGCAAGCACAGTCTACCTACTACATCATATTGACCAGAAATTGTAAAGCTTTCTTGATTTTTTAGACATTTTAATCTCACTTTACATATCCTCAATTATAATAAATATTTACCCTTGGAAGATGGATTACATTGTTAGTAAAAAAAAAAAAATACATAGTCATAGAACACCATAATCAGGTAATGGAAATAGATGATCAATCTGAATAACATTAGTTTTGGTCAAATATATTTCAAAAAATATATAGTTTTTGAGCCAGAGAATTACCATGTTGAAGAATCCAATCACAAGACTACAAATTCTTACACAAAAGGGTGGATAGGACATTCTACATCATTAAAATATTTGATGAAAAATTGCCATTGATGGCACACTAAAACAAGTTTTTTTTTTTAGGTTTGCTTATGTTTCAGCCATGAAAAATTCCTTGAATATTTTAAGAATGGACTACTCTAGAAACTGCTGCATTATTTGCATGTCATACTTAAAACATGATGTTGCATAATCTATTTTCTCACCAAATTCGTCAATTTTGCCTAGCTTCACTAAAATTAGTAAAACTTGTATCAAATGTTAAATCTCTGTTTTCTATGCATTTCTTTTAATATGTTTTCTTTTCTATACAGAGATTTTCATAATGTTCCAAGCTTTTCTTTGTTTCTTTTTCTTTTTCTTTTTTTTATGGTGAGATTCATCTGCTTCTTCATATGATTGTAACTCTCTGGCCATCTTTCTCACAATTAATTTTCTTCAGAAATAAGCTAAAACTTGATGTCTTATCAAGGCCATTTCCTTCAGTTTCTTTAAACATGTAGATCATGTTCTTCTCAAATATAGATCATGTTCTATGCTCAAAGATATTCAATACTGTGTTTAAAATAAGACTCCTATTGATGCAAGTTTTAGAAACTCAACCAAAACTAGCTTTAAATGAGATTATTAGCTCATTAATTCAAAGAAGAATTGAACAACCAAGCTGTGGAAATGACAGGAGAGTAACTTTGTCTCAGGAGCAACTGGAACAGAAATCCAAATGTTGTCACTCAGAACTATTTGTCTCTGAATATGTTTCATTGTCTTTCACCACAAATCAGCTCTTGCTATATGACACTATTTGCAGTTGCCAATAGCTTCTAAGGATTTAACTTATAGTTTTACCATAAAAGAGACATTGTTCTCTTGGATTATAAATTCAAAACCTCTATAGAAGAAAATAATTAGGCAAGCTTGCAGTCAAATACTAATGCCTTGATCTTTTACCTGTGGCCTAGAGAATAAAGGCTAACGAGAACATAAAAAATAAAAGTCTTTGGTAACAAGCTGGCTGGAGTAGGGGTTGGACTAGTTTCCAAAATAAGGGTTGAGGAATACTGGACAGGACAATAATAGTTAAGTTTTAAAAGTTAAAACAGGTTTCTGGTCAAGATGGTGGAGTAGGTAAATGCTGTGCTTGCCTCCTCTCACAGCCACATCAAAATTACAACTAAACAACAGACCATCATTATTGAGAGTTGCCTGAAGTCTAGATGAACAGAAATCCTAAAAATAGGAACATCCAAAAGAAGCCACCTAGAGACTGATAGGAGGAACAGAAATGCAAAATGGGCTAGCCCAACACCCACATGTGGTAGTTGAGAATCGGGAGAAATATCTGCTGTGGAGGACCCCTGGAAGAGTAAAGGGTGCCAGATCCACACCAGGCTCCCCAGTCCAGGGATTCAGTACCAGGAAGAGAAGTCCCCATAACTTTGGCTGTGTAAACCAGCAGAGATTGTGGCGGAGTGAGGCTAAGGACTGAGGGAGTTGCAAACTTTCCTCTTAAGGAGTCCATACTTGGAATTACTCACAGATAAACTTACTTGCTCTGGGTTCCAGCTCTGGAACAGCAACTCAAATAGTGCCAAGGATATATGGAAAGTAACCAATTTGTCTGGCTTCAGAACGAGGGCTGAAGGGGAAGCTTTCTTCCAGACAGAAGTGTTGACAGAATTTAATTTCCTTTGTTGAACCCTCCCATGACAGGCTTTCATACCCAGGCAGGTGCCATATCTAAGCTAACAGCTAACACTTGTCACCCTGCCTTGGTGATTTCCCGAGATCCTGCCCATTCGAAAGTACAGGCCCACCTAAGATGCTTCCAGTGGCTTTCCATACAAACAGCCTATATTAGATTATGCTGTGGACTCTCATAAAATCTCTCAAAGATTCACAAAACCCAAAAAAGCAGCATCCGGCCTCAGCATGATCTATAACTCTTGACAAACATCCCCAAGCCCAGCACTAGTGGCAGCAGGGATCAGTTTGCAATGTGACCTCTCAAAGCACTTCCAAGCCTAGTATGATAGGCAACCATCTGCAGATCGCTTGGTTGCTCATGCCAGATGGCCCCAGGCAGGACACAAGCTGCAACTGAACTCGGCCTGCAGCAGGGCCCCTCCCAAAAGGTTCCAGCCTTTTAGCCTACTGGCTGGCTTTGGTCTGTGCCAGAGCATCACCAGGGGTTATATCTAAGGGTGACACACTCAAAGCGCAGAGAGGGCAGGCACCAGAGCCCTGATTAAGCAAATTGTGCTTTGTAGGGTTCACTCTTACACAATAGCTCCTCCACAGGTCAAAGCCAGTCACCATAAACAATCAGCTTTAGAGTCAATCCTTCTCTTTGATGAGGATACCACAACCAAAACTCATCTACAATGGGAGGGGACATACAACCCATACAAGGGACATAACTGGAGGACTTGGTTCAGGTGACCAGGGAAGACTCTGCCAATAGGACCCACAGCACATCTACTTCATAAGGCTACTCTATTAACACTGGGAAACATAGTAGCCCTGCCTGATACATAGAAACAAACACAAGTAGGCAGACAAAATGGGAAAGCAAAGAAACATGTCCCAAATGAAAGAACAGAACAACACTCTGGAAAATGAACTAAACAAAATGGAGACAAGTAATCTACCACATGCAGAGCTCAAAACACTGGTTATCAGGATACTCAATGCACTTTAGGGAAGAGTAGATAAACTCAGTGATAATTTTAACAAAAAGATAGAAATCATAAATGTGGAGATAAAAAAGAAACATAAAAATAATTAGTCAGAAATGAAGAGTACAATATCTGAAATGAGGAATACCTTAGGTAGAATTAACAATAGATAGATGAAACAGATGTTCAATTCAGTAATTTAGAAGGTAAGGTAGCAGAAAACACCCAATCAAAACAATGGCAAGAAAAAAAGGACTCCCCCAAATGAAGATGGTTTAAGGGGCCTGTGGGACAACATTCACATCATAAGGATACTAGAAGAGAGAGAGCAAACAATTGAAAACCTATTTAATGAAATAATGACTGAAAACTTTCTTAACCTGGCAAAAGAAATAGATATACAAGCCCAGGAGGCTCAGAGAGTCCTAAACAAAGTGTTCCACACCAAGATACATCATAATTAAATGGCAAAGCTTAAAGATAAAGAGGGAATCTTAAAAGCAGAAGAGAAAAGCATTTAGTTACTTACAAGGGAGCTTCCATAAGACTGTCAACTGATTTCTCAACAGAACCTTTGCAGGCCAGAAGGGATTGGCAGGAAATATTCAAAGTGGAATAAAGCAATGATGCATGACCAAGATTACTCACACAGCAAAGCTAATATTTAGATTCGAAGGACAGATAAAGAGCTTTCCAGACAAGAAAAGCTAAAGGAGGTCATCACCTCCAAGCCAATATTACGAGAAATGTTGGAGAGACTTCTTTAAGAAAAAGAAAAGAGGAAAAATAGATCAAAGTTGTGAATAATAAAATAGCAATAATCATATCTATCAACAATTACTTTAAATGTAAATGATTAAATGCTCCAATCAAAAAATAAGGTGGCCGAATGGATAAGAAAACAAAACCCTTACATATGCTGCCTACAAAAGACTCACTTCAGATTGAAAGACACACACACACTGGAAATAAAGGGATGAATAATTATGGTTTATAAAAATGAAAACAAACAGACAAACAAAAAGCTGTTGTAGCAATACTTATACCAGATAAAGTAGACTTTAAACAGAGGTTATAACAAGAGACCAAAAAAGACCCAATTATTTCACTTCTGTATATTTATATGAAGAACCCCAATATTTAACTTTTTTAATAAATAGATTTATTTATAATAGAAACCATATTCCTAAAATGACAACTACATGAAAATAAGGGGAAAGGAATAAATGAATGAGAGAATAGCTTTTAATTTTACAATATGTTTCATAATAGAATTCTATTAAATTATTATCTTCTCCAATACATTTGAAAATATTTTTTTAGGAAAAATGAACATTATATAAGCATATCGACTTTATATAATGAGGTATATCAGTGTACATTAAGTAAGAAATCAAAAATTACAGTGTTATTGCTTTATAAGTTAAAAATTACAATACACCTAATATGTTATTATTATGATGATGTTAGATCTCATCTATGAAAGCAAGAAGATGAGAAAATAAATAGATTGGAAACATGTTCAGTGCCAACATGTGCTATGACCACTTCTAATTTAATTCTCAGAAGAATTCTATAAAATATATACTACTGTACTAATTTTATAGATAAGAAAACAAATACTAAAAAAGGTAATTTTCCCAAGTTTAAGAATCTAGAAAATGGAAGATCTGGGATTTAAATTAGAAATTTCTAATTCAATGCCCATAGGATTTCCACTGTATCAATTTCTCAGATGCAGAAACCAAAGATAAGGTGTGGACAATACTACTTAAAATTAATAACGGTAGTAACACAATACTATATTTATAAATTTGATTTAGAATTTCCAAGGGCTTATGAATCTATAATCTCACATAGGGTCCATTTGCCTAGGTATGAGGAACAAAAGGTCCTCATTCCCCTTTAAAAATAACCAATCCAAATGAGACTTCTATTCTTCTATTAACCCTACCCCATGCAAAACTGTTCATTTCTCAATAATGGGATCACCCGTTTACCAAGTTTCTCAAGCCAAAACCATGTTTTTAATCTTTGATAATTATAAGTTCTTCACCCATATAAATTCCTAAAGCCTTATAAATGTCGGTTGAATCTGTTTTTTATTTGTATTTCCACTGACACAACATTAGTCCTAGGTATTTATCACCACTTTTCAAGACTGTTTCAACAATCTCCTTAGAGGTCTTCCAGGTTCACTCATCCCTCCAAAATATTCCTGCCTCAGTATAGAGAATGATTTGCTTTTAATTTTAATGATTTTGATAAATTCCTTAGAAGAATGTCTTGAAAAAGCAAGAGGTTACAGTCAAGATGGCAGAGTAGGTAAATACTGTGCTTGCCTCCTTCCATGACTGCATTAAAATTACAACTAAATTATAGAACAATAAACCAGGAGAACCATCTAAAAACTAGTTGAACATAACTCCTATAACTAAGAATATGAACAAGAGGCAACACTGAAACTGTTGAAAGGGTGGAGATGCAAAATGGGCTGGCCCAGCACCTGTGTGTGGTGGTCAAGCATCAGGAGGGATATCTCAGCCATGGAGGCCTCCTGGAGGAGCAAGGGGTCCCAGCCTCACAGTGGGCCTCCCCAACTCAGGGTTCCAGTACTTGGAAGAGGACAAAATCTGACAGTGAAAATCAGTGGGGATTCTGACCCAAAAGGTGAGATGGAAGGATGCTGGAAACCCAAATGCCCCTTAAATGGCCTGCACACAGTCTTACTCACAAGAAATCACCCTTGGCCTCCGGAGAAAGGACAGCAGCTTGGGAGGTGCCAGAGACATATAGGGAGAGACTGAGTTGAGTGGCTTTAGGGTGAGGGCTGGAGGTACAGCCACCATTATTCCAGTGTTGAGACTTCATTCTGTGCAGCCAACAGGTAGGCACCATCTTGTCTGTGTTGAGTCTTCTCCCAAATGGCCAAATCCAAAATAGCATTGGCCTGGTGAAGTTTGCTACTTCCACCCTGGTGACTCCCTCGGAACCCCAACTCACCTAACTCCTGAATTGTAGGAGGCATTTTCTTGGCTGGGCTACAAGCCCAACCCAACCCTCTTGGCATAAGGCCCTTTTAGCAGCAATCAACAGGCCTTGGCTCATGTACCTCCTGAGACAATTCTGGTGGCGGGCAACCAGCCATGGCCTGAGCTGCAGTATTTCATGAACAAATCTTGGGGGTCTGTGGACTCAAAGCAGGTGGCAGCTAGCCAGTGTGATCTGAGACATTTTTGAGTGGCCACAGGCTCAGCAATCATCTACAATCTGAATTTTCATTAACCTGAGAATTCCACTTACTCCACTCTTGTGACTTCCTTGGACCTCGCCTCACCAAACTCGTTTACCACCCAAGAAGTCTTCAGCAGCTGAGCCTTATGGGAAGCTAGCAGGAAGCCTCAAGCCTTTGGATGTCCTGGACTTTTTACTATGCAACCCTAAGCTGGCCTCAATTCACAGTGTCAACTCTCCCACATGTTTCCAGGTCCAGCATAGACAGCAACCAACCACAAGTCATTTTATAACTACTACCATGTAGCCCCAAGCCAGTCACAAGCAGTGGCTGACCTTGGCCTGCACAGGAACCCCTCACAAAGGGCCTCAGGAGCAACACACACAGAGGCTGGCATCAGACAACAGAGCATAACCTGGTTATCCTCCAAGAGGTGCACAGAAAGGTTGGTCTCAACAGGCACACAAACCTTCTGGGGTTAATCCCACTTGGTGGAGCCAGTCCCCACACAGCATTTTATACCCTCTGGGTGTGGCCCATCCTTACAGCCAGTCAGATGGAGACTCAATATCACCCTCTGATGTGCTAACAGCAATCAAGGCTTAACTACAACAGGAGAGCATATACAAACCACATAAAAGACATTCTTGAAACACCCTATGCAGGTGAACAGGGAGAATGTACCACTGGGCTGCCACGTCCAGTAAGTGGTAAATCCTGCCATGTCCAACGTGGCTCTGGATAATGTACCTGAGTGGGAATGGTGGGAGATTAAGAAAAGAAAGAAGATAGAAAGCTGAGATCAGGAGGACCATCGTCCACTGATGGTAAAGCAATGGCGTGATTTTATTTTTGCAAGCTGCTTTTATACAAGAGCATACAATTGCTAACTAAAATAAGATTATCGCCACCCAACCTACACATCCTGCTATAATCTTTTTCATTTCTGTCTGCTTGAGGCTATGAGCAAACTCCCTGCCTCGGAGCAACACCACATTGTCCTCTGATCAGTTCGCACTTCTCCTTTCCTAGAGGTGAGGCAACCCTTGGTTGATCTCACAGATTGCAAGGACCTTGTCGATTTGCAATCCGCTCTCCACACTGGGCCATATAGGGCACTTACTACATAAGGCCACATGGCCAAGAATGGAGTACATAACAAATAAAACTGACATATAGACAAGAACACAGAGAGGCAGCCCAAATGAGAAAACAAAACAAAACAAAACAAAAAAAACATATCCCAATGAAATAACAGGAGAAAAAAGCCAGAAAAGGAAGTAAATGAAATGGTATCAAGCAACCTACCAGATACAGCATTAAAAATACAGGTTAGAAGGATACTCAATGAACTTAGGGGAAAAAATAGATAACTTCAGTGAGAACTTCAACAAAGAGATAATAAGTATAAAAAGGACATAAAAACCATAAAAAACACCAGTCGGTAATGAAGTAAACAAAAGCTGAATTGAAGAATACATTAGAAAGAAACAACAGTAGATCAGATAAAGCAAAGGATCGAAATAGCAATTTGGATGATAAGGTAGCAGAAAACACAAATTCAATACAGCAAAAAGAAAAAAGAATCAATAATTGAGAAGTTTATGGGATCTCTGGGATAATATTAAGTGTAACAACACCGATATCATGGGGATACCAGAAGGAGAAATGAAAGAGCAAGGATTGAGAATTTATTTGAAAAAAATAATGACTGAAAACCTGCCTGACCTGGTGAATAAAATAGAAATACAAGCTCAGTAAGCACAGAGTTCTAAAGAAGATGAACACAAACAGGCCCAAACTAAGACCCATGATAAATAAAATGGCAAAGGTTGAAGACAAAGAGAGAATCTTAAAAGCAGCAAGAAAAAGGCAGCTAGTTACTTACAAGGGAGCTTCCATAAGACTGTCAGCCGATTTCTCAACAGAAACTTTGCAGGTCAGAAGGGATTGGCACGAAATATTCAGAGATGTAAAGAAATACCCTACAACTAAAACTACAATATCCAGCAATGCTATCAATTAAAATTGAATGTGAGATAAAGAGCTTCCAAGACAGAAAAAGCTAAAATAATAAAAATAAATAAATACCATCAAGCTAGAATTACAAGAAATGTTAAAGGGACTTCTTTAGAAAGAAGGAGGAAAACAAATATAAATAGTAAAATAGCAATAACTATGAACCTATCAGTAATATCATTAAATGTAAGTGATTTAAATGCTCCAATCAAAAGACATAGTGTACCTGAATGGATAAGAAAACAAGACCCATACATATACTTTCTACAAGAGACCCACTGAAGATCAAAAGATACAAACAGAGTAAAAGTAAAAGGTTTGAAACATATATTTCATGAGAATGGGAGTGAAAACAAAACTTGAGGTAGCCATACTTATATCAGACAAAATAGACTTTAAAACAAAGGCTATAATAAGAGACAAATAAGGACATTGCATAATGATAAAAGGATAAATTCAACAGCAGGACACAACCCTAGTAAACATTTATGCACCCAACATAGGAACACCTAAATATATAAAGTAAATATTGATCGATATAAAGGAAGAGATTGACAGTAATACACTCATTGTAGGAGAATTTAATACTCCATAGACACCAATGTACAGATCTTCCAAACTGAAAATGAATGAGGAAATAGTGTCCTTAAGTAACACACTAGACCAGACATCATAGAAATATGAAGGATTGCAAGAAAATGTTATCAACAATTATATGCCAACAAATTTAACAACCTGAAAATAAAAATGAATTCACTTCTAGAAATATACCATCTCCCAGGACTGAATAAAAAAAAAAAAGTAGATCCAAATAAACTGATTACTACTATTGAAATAGAATCAGTAATCAAAACAATTTCCAACAATTGAAAGTCTTGGACTGGATAGATTCACAGGTAAATTTTACCAAATATTCAAAGAAGAAATAACAACTATTCTTAAACTATTCCTAAAAATTCAAGAGGAGGGAAGGCTCCCAAGCTCATTTTATGAGGCCACCATTACCATGATTCTTAAACCAGAAAAGGTATTGTTTATTTGAGATATGTGTTTGTTTCTTAAGTAAGCCTGTATTGCTATGAATTTCCCTCTTAAGACTGCTTTTGTTGTATCCTATAGACATTGGATCATTGTGTTTTCATTTTCTTTGTCTCAGAGTATCTTTTGATTTCTTTATTGATCTCATTGGTAACCTATTCATTGTTTAGTAGTATGTTATTTAGCCTCCATAAATTTGTGTGTTTTCAGTTTTTTTCCCCTTGTAGTTAATTTCTAGTTTCATACTATAGTGTTTGAAAAAGACACTTGGTATGATTTCAAACTTTTTAAAATTGACTGAGACTTGTTTTGTGTCCTAACATGGTTTATCTTGGGAAATTTTCCATGTATACTTGAAGAGAACATAGATTCTGCTACTTTGGTATGAAATGCTCAAAAAATATCAATTAGATCTATGCAGTCCAGTGTGTCATTTAAAGCCACTGTTTCCTTATTGGTGTTAAAGTCCCCAACTATGACTGTATTACTGTCAATCTCTCCTTTATGTCAGTATATTTACTTTAAATGTTTAGGTACTCCTATGTTGGATGCATAAATGTTTACTAGGGTTATACCATTTTGTTGAATTGATCCTGTTTTCATTACAAAATGTCCTTCTTTGTCACTTATAGCCTTTGCTTTAGAATGTATTTTGTCTGATATAAATACTGTTACTCCAGCTTTTATGTTGTTTTCATTTGTGTGAAATATCTTTTTCCATTTCTTTACTTTTACTCTGTGTGCATTTTGATCTGACCTGAATCTCTTGTAGGCAACATATGTAAAGATCTTATTTTCTTATCCATTCAGTTACCCTTTGTCTTTTAATTGCAGCATTAAATCTGTTCACATTTAAAGTGATTATTGATAGGTATATACTTATTGTCATTTTATTATTTACCTTGATTTTTTTTTATTCTTACAGAATTCCCTTTAACATTTTTTGTAATACTGATTCCGTGGTGATAAATTCCCTTAGTTTTTGTTGTTGTTGTTGTTGTCGTCGTCATCGTCGTCGTCGTCGTTGTTGTTGTTGTTTTGCTTTGTTTTGTTTTACCTGGGAAGCTCTTTATCTCTCCTTCAACTTCTTTAAATAATAGCCTTGCCGAGTAGAGTAGTCTTAGTTGTAGGTCCTTTTTTTTTCATCACTTTGAAAATTTTTTTGCTAATCCCTCTTGGCCTGAAAAGTTTTTATTGAGAATTCAACTGAAAGTCTTATAGGAGGTCCCTTGTAGGTAACTATTTTTTTTCTGCATTTAAGGTTCTCTCTTTGTCATTAACAATTAGCATTTCAATTATGATGTATCTTGGTGTGGGCATCTTTGGCTTCATCTTTTTTGGTACTCTCTGTGTTCCTGGACTTGTATGTCTATTTTCTTCACCAGGTTATGGAAGTTTTCCAGCATAATTTCTTTAAATAGGTTCATAATCCCTTGTTCTCTTTCTTCTCCCCTTGGTACCCCTATAATGCAAATGCTCTTACTCTTGATGTTGTCTCAGTGACCCCTTAAGCTATGTTCATTTTTTTATTCTTTTTTTCTTGTTGCTTTTGCAGTTGGGTGTTTTCTGCTACCTTGTCTTCCAAATTGCAGATTCGATTCTGTGTTTTATCTAATCTGCTGTTGATTACTTCTAGTGCATTCTTCATTTCAGTTTTTTTTTTTTTCATTTCTGACTGGTTCTTTCTGTATGATGTTAATGTCTTCTTTATGCTTATTATTTCTTTGTTAAGGTTATCACTAAATTCTTTGAGCATCATTGTAACTAGTGTTTTGAACTCTGTATCTCATAGGTTGGTTTACTCCATTTCATTCAATTATTTTTTGAGTATTATCTTGTTCCAGTAACCTGGGTTTCCAGCCTCCTTCCGTCTTACTTGGATGGATGGAATGCCCACTGATTTTCACAGCCAGATATTGTGGGGACTCTTCTTTCCATCACTGGAACTGTGAACTGGGGAGCCTGATGTTGGCCTGGGACCTCTCTCCTCAGGCGGAGGGGGTGACTTCACAGCCAAGATATCCCTTTCGATGCCCAACTGCCACACATGGGTGTTAGGCCAGCACGTTTCAGGTCTCTGCCCTTTCTAGCAGTCTTTACGTGGCCTTTTCTTTTTATCTTAAGCTATAGAAGTTCTGTTCAGTTAGTTTTAAGATGGTTCTCCATGTTGATTGTTCTATAATGTAGTTATAATTTTAATGTGGTCATGGGAGGAGGCAAGCACAGCATTTCCCCACTCCACAATCTTAACTGGAATCCCCTCTGGCCCATTTTTTAATGGGTTGTTTGTGTTTTTATTGTTAAGTTTTTAGAGTTCTTTGTATATTTTGGATATTAGTCCTTTATCAAATGTGTCATTTGCAAAAAATTTTCTTGTCTGTGGCTATCTTCTCATACTCTTTACACTGTCTTTTGCAGAGTAGACATTTTTAATTTTAAGAAAATTCAGCTTATCAATTATTTATTTAATGGATTGTGCCTTTGATTTTGAATACAAAAAGTCATCACCATACTCAAAATCATCAAGGTTTTTTTTCCCAATGTTATCTTAAGGAGTTTTATGACAATGTGCTTTACATTTAGGTCAGCGATCCATTTCAAGTTAATTTTTGTGTAGGGTGTAAGGTCTGTATCTACATTTATTTTTTTATGTAGATATCCACTTGTTTTAGCAGCATTTATTTAAAACTAATAAAATATGTTTATGCAAATATACATTAAATTAGGATAACATTTTGAGTAGTTGAATGAAAACATGAGTTTAAGGAGGAATTTCCTACACACAAAGAAACTTTGAGGAAAAAAGTTTGCATATTTTTAAAATAGAAAATAACAGATAAAAAATTTCTATGGCATTTAGATTTCATTAAATGAATTCAAAAGCATGATATAAAAGTTTTATTTTAAAATATCGATGATTTCAAGAAGTCTTGAAATAATAGCTACTGCAAACTGTTTACACTTAATTAAAATTTTAGCTATCAAAACTGTGTTTTCTTTGAGTAGTGGTCAATATTCCTCAAAGTACTTTGTTTCATAATTTCCAGGAAAAAAAAGTAATTCAAGTATTGCTTAGTTATAAATTTGAGGCTTAAAGCTAATAACAAACATATTGCAAGTATCATATGGTTATAGAGATTTATCTTGCTTTCACATATGTAGTTTCAGTGAGAACATCTCTTTGTTTTCTTACCATTAGCACATGAAGTCCATCAAATCTTATTCTATTGGCTTGAAATGACTGATATGCTATAAAAAAGCCAACTCAGAAACACTAAGATACATACTTGTTTCTTATTCTATTTCACTAAATGAGGGAGGTGTAGAATAAACTATACCAAACTCAAGGTTATACCTGACTTAATCTGTATCTCGTAATTTTTTCTTCATCATTGTTATATTGTTTTCACATCAGTTAAACTGATTATATAATTCAACCCTCTCAAACTAAATATTGGAAAACGAGAGAGAGAGAGAGAGAGAGAGAGAGAGAGAGAGAGAGAGAGAGAGAGAGAGAAAAGAGAAGAGAAGAGAAGAGAAGAGAAGAGAAGAGAAGAGAAGAGAAGAGAAGAGAAGAGAAGAGAAGAGAAGAGAAGAGAAGAGAGGAGAGGAGAAGAGTGGAGAGGAGAGGAGAGTGGGAGTGAGAAAAAGACACTTGCTCAAGGTATATAAGCGACTACTTTACCAACTTTCTATTATGTATCAGGCACTGTCTTATTGTGGTAGGCTGAAAAAATTAAACCCCAATGACACATTCACTTCTTAATCCTTAGAAACTGTAAATATTGTCTTACATGCAAAATAGAGTGCATTACCTTATATGGCAAAATATATGATTAAGTTCATCATTTTGTGAGGTGGCACTTACCTTGTATTATCTGGCATGCATTTTTGAAATAGCATGTATTCTTAAAAAAAAAAGGCAGAGAAAGTTTTGAGACAGACAAGAACGCAAAGGAAAAGATAATGTTAAGAGACTGGAATTAAGCAATCACAAGTCAAGGAACACCAAAGAATGCTGGCCAGTCACCACAGACAGGAAGAGACAAGGAAGGATTCTTCCCCAAAGTGTGATGAGATAGTGTGGTATTACAGACATCTTAATTTCAAATTTCTGGCCTCCAAAACTATGAGCAACTAAATGTAAGTTGTTTAGGATGTTGAAACTATGGTAATTTGTCACAAAAGCTTTAGGAGACTAATACACCTACATATAAAATGATGAATACGAGTGTTGATTTCATGAAGTTTAGTCTTGTAATAAATAAACTTAGTGGCACTAGAGCAAGTTAAGCTAAAATACTTGTTAATAACATGAATACTTTTCAAAAGAAAATTACCATGAGATTTATATATTTTGTCCCATTTTATGGATATATACATAAACCATTGCTAATTGGAGGTGATTTATTTTTATTTGCCTCAATATCAAGAATATATTACTTCTAATATAATTTTTTTTTGCTTTTCAATGTATATTCCTGGATGTCTGGGTTGACAAAGAGTGTATATAAGAAATATTTGACATGAGGCTTATTATTTCTGATAACTTCAATGTTGATTAAACCTACAAAAAGTTTTTCTTTCAGTAGTTAACACAAAATATATGGCTTGTGATTAATTTATATTTCATTTGTAATTAGTAACTAGCAAGTAAAATAAATTAAGTACCTGATAAACATGCACAATTAAATTTTCAAATCATTGTATTTATGTTCAAAAGAAGAGGCAGTTTTATAAATGTGTAATCAAGGATGTAAAATTGTAAAGGCAATAGAATTGAGTAAATTTGTTTGTGGAAACAAATCCACACATTCTTAAGGCCTCCTACCTCCATGTGGTGCATGCATTGTTCTGATAATGTTGCTCTTGGGAAATCATCACACAAAAATGAATCTGGAGATTTTCTTCTCTTGCCGTCTTCCTTTATTACTCCTCTGAGGAATTAGTGACTATAAAATAAAGATTTGCACCAGCACAGATAACAGATACCAAATTCCTACCCCACCTGTTTAAAATATATGAGATAAGATGTTTCTTAACAAATTGGCACACAGTTATACCATAAAGCTTGTGGTTATTACTAGATTCATGAGCTTTTTCAGAATGGACAGGCAATATGTTCATAAAAGTTATGGCATTAGGCATGGCCCAAAAAGAATAGGGTTTAGTTCCTGTAACAAGAATATAAACAAGTCTGTGATTGACAAAATTAGAGAAGCAGATGAAGTTTTTCTTCACCGTTAATCAACAAACATATATTAGGTTCTGACTATGTGGCCACTGCTGTTCTAAGGACTGTAGATACAGCAGTGAGGTCAAAAGACAATTCTTAACTTTATAGTGACTTACATTCTAGTGAATTGAAAAAGAAAATAAGTAAAATAAGGTAAAAGAATGGAGAGTATCAGAGGGGCAAGTGATTTGCAATTTTAAATAAAGTGGTTGGGTAGACTTTGTGGGGAATGAGACTTTGAGAATGAACTGAAAAATATGAGGGAGTAAGCCCCATAGATATTGGCAGAATGAGTGCACAAAGCAGAGGGAGCAAAAAGTGCAAAGACCCTCAGGTAGAGGCATGTCTTTATGTTCGAAGAACAGATAAGGAGTCAGTATTGCTGGAGGCAAATTAATGATAGGGTAATAGTGGGAGGTAAGGTTAGAGAATCAATGAGATCTTTACTTGGAGATAGGGGACATTCTTATAGTGTGGGTTCTTATAAGGACCATTGAAAAGACTCTAAATTTTACTCTGAGTGACTTAGAAAGTCATTGGAGAAACTGAGCAGAAAAGTGACGTGATTTAAAATATATTAAAAATGATTACTCTGATGGCTTTGATGAGTGAATTAAAATAAGAACAGAAGAAAGGAAGTCTTTTATACAGCTATTGGATTAATCCAAATTAAGAATGACAGTAGTCTGAACCAGAGTGCCCTTAGTGACCATTGTGAATCTGAGGCAAACATAGATATACTGGGACACAGTGGGTGAGTGTAGGTATGTCAAGGGCGAGTCTATTAGGGCTAGTGTGACAATGTATCCTAGATACTCAGACAGTCCCTTTTAAGATCTGTTTTCTAGGTGTAATTATATATAGAGTGCCCTATTTCCCTCTCAGAAGTGCCCTGGATTGGGTGATAAATTATATAGTCATCCTAGTTAGAGCTTAAGAAATGTGGAATTATATTTGACTGAAATCTAGGACTTGGCCTTAGATATTTTTGTATGGTGAGCTAGAGGTGGTTTATCTTTATTTGCCTCAGTATCAAGCATATATTACTTGTAATAATTTTTTGGCTTTTCATCTGAATAAATAATATATATTCATTTTCTAAATTATGAAAAATAATAAAATAAAGTGCTATAATCTTATTCTCAGTGTAAATCACTGATAAATATGTATATCACAAGTAAATCACTGATTATACACACACACACACACACACACACACACATACATACCAGATTTACTTGCATATATACTTCTTTTAGAATACTATGTCCTAGATTTACTTGCATATATACTTCTTTTAGAATACTATGTCCTAATAAGTGAGATATTCATATGTCTTGTTATTTTAGAATAGAATCTAACATTTATTGAGTGGTTACTTTGTAACAGGGAATATTCCAAGCATTAAATATATATTATTAGTTCATGTAATCCTCATAATCTGTTTATTCATCAGGTATTATTATTAACCTATTTTACTGAGGAAGCTGAAGCACTGAGTGATTTACTAAACTTGTCGGACATTACACATATTGTAAATAGTGAGTTAAGATTCAAACACATAGTTATGGTATAAGCCATATGTTCTTAACAGTTGTGCTATAATGGCTCTCTAGTGTCACAAGGTAGAGGAAACAATCACCCTCATCCAATTGGTAACGAATTTTGTGTGCTTGTATGTATCTTCCCCACTACAATGTTTTTCCCTATAATCACACAAGTAATCACATTTCTAACCTCATTAAAAGATGCTGACTTTTGGTTAATTTGTTTAAATAAGCAAACAATCTCCCCTCCAGTTGTAACCATCCCCAATCTCATTCCTTTCTCTGTAATATTACAAACATCCAGTAAAGATTACTAAGTTTTAGGCTTTTTATTCTTTGTGTGAATATTTAATCATCTTATATTTATTGTTCTTCAACATTCTTTCCAAAGAACAATATATCATGGAGAGCTTTCTAGGCCAATAGACATAGATATAAATTTTTCTCTTTAAATTTTAGAATGACCATACCATAATTTAGTCATCCAATCCCTTACGGAATGGAAATATTTATAGTTCATTATGATTAAAACAATGATGCAGTATGAATCTTACATACATTTTATTTAGGTAAGATAGATTCTTAATAGTAGAAATTTTATATCACAAAATGTTTATTTTAACACTAATATGCAAAATAAATTGCCTTACCAAAAGATTATAGCAATTCATACGTGTAGCCACCTGCTTGATACTGCACATTTCCTCAGAACTTGTTAAAACTAGGTATCAGACTTTTATATTATTTTCCAATTCCAATGGTAAAAGTGGTACTGTAATATTACATTTGCAATTAGCTGAAGTTTATTTGTTGGTGGGTTGGCTATAATTTTTCTAATACTTATTGTCTGGTTGATTAGCATACTACATTTGCATATGCCAATCTGTAATCCTGATTTCATATACCTTCACTCATTTGTCAATTATTAGTAGATAAGAGAGAGGAAGGTTACTTATGAGAAAGAGAAACTCTATAGAAGGCCATACCTGTAATCCTAGACAAAAATGTTTGGAAAACAAAAGAGAATGGAGAAAAGAAAAAAATATAAAAGAGGGATCCAAGAGACAGGATATATAAAAATTATTGAAGAACTATTGATCTGGCTATGGGATATAACATGGAAAATAATGGTAAACCAAATGAGAGAATTTAGAGTGGCCAAAGAAAATTTCACTGAGCTGTTTCCTTAACTTGCAAGTCAGTGTATGCCATTGTTGTATATAGGTGAATAAAATTTGTTCATTTCTTTTCAATAGGAATAATTAAGAAGTAAGAAACTAAATTGCAATCTCATTATTTAAGATTTTAAGAGGAGTCAAGATGGTGGATTAAGTAGATGCTGTGCTTGCCCCTTTTCATGACCATGTCAAAATTACAACTAAACTATAGAACAATCATTATTAGAAATTACCTGAAGTCTAGATGAACATAAGGCATATAATTAAAGACATACAGAAGAAGCCACATTGAGACTAATAGGAGGAGAAGATATGCAGAACAGGCTGGCCCCATACCTGTGTGTGGTGGTTAAAAATTGGAAGAAATATCTTGGCTGTGGAGTACCCCCAGAGGGGTGAGGAGTACCAGCCCCATACTGGGCTTGCCAGCTTAGGTTTCAGTGCTAAGAAGAGAAGACCTCATGAAATCTAGATGTAAAAATCAGCAGAGATTGTGGCTAAAAAACAAGAATGGTTTCAGGAGTCCCAGGCATTCCTCTTAAAGGGTCAGTGCATGGACTTACCCATTGACAAAAATCGCTCTGAGCTCTACCACTGGGGCAGCAACTCAAAAGGCACCAGAAACATTTGGAGAGTGACTGAATTGTCTAACTTCAGGGCGAGGGCTGGAGACGCAGCTTTCTGCCAGACAGAAGTGCTGACAGAATCCATTTTTTTTGTTGTTGTTGAGCCCTCCCCGACTGCAGCATGCAGACACAGGCAGCCACCATCACCGAGTCTCCATAAACTTGTCTAACACTGATCACCCTGCCTAAGTGATTCCCTAAGACTCCATCCCACCCAACTTGCCCACCCAAGCCACTTCCAGTGACTTTTCCATACAAATGGCCTGTCTTGGCTTATTCTCAATGAGCCATGAATATCTCTCAAAGAATCAGAAAACCTAAACAAGCAGCATTTAGCCTCAGTGTGTCCTTCACCTCTTGCTGAACAGCCTCAAACCTTGCACTAGTGAAAACTAGCCAGAGTTCACATCTTGGCTTCCTGAGGCACATCCAAGTCCAGAGTGGGTAGAAGTCATTGGTAGATTATTGGTTGTTCTATCTAGGTTGTCCCAAGCAAGGCACAGACTGTGGCTGAATGTGGTTTGTGGTAAGGCCCCTCCCTGGGGGTCTTGACTTGCATACCCAGTGGCCAGCTTTGGTCTGAGCAAGAACACCACCCAGAACCGCGTTTGAGGACAACATACCCAAAGAGCAGACTGGGAAAGCATAATAGCCCTGCTAAAGTAAATCCTACTCCATAGGGTCAACCCCTACACAATAGCTCCTCCACTGTTGTCACCGGCCAGTCCTTACAACCAATTAGCCAGAGGGTCAGTCCATCTCATTGATGTCCAAACAGCAACCAAGACTCAACTACAACAGGAAGGGACACACAACCCATACAATTGACACACCCGGAGTACCCGGCTCAGGTTACTTCGCAAGATTGTTCAACTGGGTCCCACAGGACACCTACTACGTAAAGCCACTCTACTAAGAATGGGATATTTAGGAGACCTACCTAGTACACAGAAACAAACACAAGGAGACAGTAGAAATAGACAAAGAAACATGTCCCAAACGAAAGAACATAACACAGCTCCAGAAAAAAAAATAAATAAATAAATAAACGAAATAAAGACAAGCAACCTACTGGATGCAGAGTTCAAAACATTAGTTGTAAGGATGCTCAATGAACTTAAGAGTAGATGAACTCAGTGAGAACATTAACAAAGATATAGAAAAAATTAAAATGAAGACAGAAAACATAAAAAAGTCAGAAATAAAAAATACAATAACTAAATTAAAGAATACCTTCGGAGGAATCAAGAATAGATTAGATGAAGCAGAGGATCAAATTAGTGATTTAGAAGATAAGGTAGCAGACAACAGCCAATCAGAAGAGCAACAAGAAAAAAAAAAGAATCTAAAATAATGAGAATAGTTTGAGGGGCCTCTGGGACAACATCAATGTACCAACATTCTCATCATAAGGATACCAGAAAGAGAAGAGAGACAGAGCAAGAAATTAAAAACCTATTAAAAAAATAATAATGGAAAACTTCCCTAACCCAGTCAAGGAAATAGACAAATCCAGGGAGCTCAGAGAGTCTCAAACAAGATAAACCCAAATAGGCCCACACTAAGACACATCATAATTAAAATGCCAAAGGTTAAAAACAAAGAGAAAATCTAAAAGTAACAAGACAAAAGCAACTAGTTATCTACAAGGGAGCTCTCATAGATTGTCAGCTGATTTCTCAACAGAAACTTTGCAAACCAGAGGGATTGGCATGAAATATTCAAAATGATGAAAAGCCAGAATCTATAACCAAGATTATTCTACCCAGAAAAACTATCATTTAGAATTGAAGGATAGATTAAGAGTTTCTCAGATGAGAAAAAGTTAAAGGAGTTTATTATCACTAAGCTAGTATTACAGGAAATGTTGGAGGGACTTTTTTAAGGAGAAGAAAAATAAATGATAAAAATATGAATAATAAAATGGCAATAACTACATCTAACTACATCTATCAACAATTACTTCAAATGTAAAAGGATTAAATACTCCAATCAAAAGATAGGGTGACTAAACAGATTTAAAAAAAAAAAGCCTTGTATATGCTGCCTATAAGAGATTCACTTCAGATGAAAAAACACACATATTGAAAGTAAAGGGGTGGAAAAAATATTTTGTGAAAATGGAAACAAATAAACAAATAAAAAGCTGGAGTAGCAATACTTATATCAGACAAAACAAACTTTAAAACAAAGGCTTTAACAAGAGACAAGAAAGGACCCTGTAATCCCACTTCTGGAGAAGCCTAAAACGTTACTTTGAAGGGACATGTAATTCAATACGTTCATTGCAGTATTATTTACAATAGTCAATATATGGAGGCAACCTCGGGTATCCATCAATGGATGAATGGATAAAGAAGAGGTGGTATATTATACAATAGAATATTACTCAGCCATAAAAAGAATGAAATCTTTCAACGATATGGAAGGACCTAGAGGATATTGTGCTGAGTTGAATAAGTCAGACAGAGAATGTCAAATACCATAAGATCTCACTTATACGTGGAATCTATAGAAAAAAATAAACAAACAAAATAGAAACAATCTCATAGATACTGAGAATATTTTGATGGTTGCCAGATGGGAGTGGGGTTAAAAGGTGCATAAAAAAGGATAAGAGATTTAAAAGTACAAATTGGTAGTTACAAAATAGTTATGGAGATTTGAAGTATAGCAGAAGGAATATAGTTAATAATATTTTAATAACTATGTATGGTGTTAGATGAGTACTAAATTTATCAGAGTGAACACTTGTATTTTATATAAATGTCTAATCACAGTGTTGTAATCCTGAAACTAATATATGGTATACCAATTGTAATTGAAAAATTTAAAAATTATTTAAAAATATTGTTTTGCTAAAAATGATAAAAAAGTAACAATTCAGAAGAATTATAATAATTATTCTATTTAACTATTCTTATTATGGATAGCACTTAAACTTTAGCTGAAGAAGACACAAAGAATCCTCAGAATTTTAAATGTAATTAATGAAAGAACAAACATTATGTTGAATACAAGCAGAGGCTTAAAATTCAGTCCAGTATGTAACATACTCTCAATAATTTTTCATGAACACAGATGTTACATTTTCCTTTACCTCTCCTTAAATCTTTTGTGTATCATTTTTAAAAATCTGTTTTCTAGATGGGAGACCATCTATGAAGACAAAGTGCTGTAGGCATAAAAAGAAATTAAAAAAAAAAAGAGATTGTAAACTGACAAGGTCCTTGCAATCTGTGAGGTCAACCAAGGGTTGTTTCACACCTCCCAAAAAATTTAAACAAACAAACAAATAATATCTGTTTTCTCTGAAAAGTAGCTGGATGAATATAAAATCTTAAAATTGCATGTGCTTCTGCAGTGAACAGAAAACCTCTGGTATGGGCTTTTCTCACAGGTATGTCTAAGCTGACCTCTGCTTTTAGTAGGTAAACTTCCTGAGGAAGAAGCACGTGTTAACTCAAAGGAAGACCCTTCTGTGTGATTTTTAAAATTTATTTTTGAATTTACATCCAGTAAAATGCATTTTTTTTGCTGTACAGTTTTGTATGTTTTGACATATACATAAATTCATCTAAACATTTCTATCATCAGAATACAAAACAGGTTCTTATTCTAAAGTATTCCTTTGTGCAACACTTATCTTTACCCCAACTCCTAGCAACAATCCTTATCCCTATAGATTTGTCTTTTCCAGGAATCATACAATACCTAAATTATTCAGTCTGGATTCTATAGCTTAAGATAATACATTTGAGATTCATCCCAGTTGTGTGTCAATAATTTTATACTTTTTATTACTGAATAGTATTCCATTGCATGGTTGTGCCACACTTTATACATATCTTACTCAAGGGACATTTAGGTTGTTTCCAGTTCTGGGCTATTATGAATAAAGCTACAATAAACAATCATGAAGAGCTTTTTGTATGAATATAACTTTCGTTTCTCTAGGAGAAATATTGAGGTGTCAGATTGTTGGGTCATATGTTAAGTACATATATAATTTTATAACAATATGCCTGTATGTTCTCCAGATTGACTGCACTATTATTTTGTATTCCTACAAGCATATAGGTGATTTCCAGCAGAATTGGGTCCTTGCCAGTACTTATATTGTCAATTTTGTTTGTTTATTTTTAACCATTTCCTATCTAGGATCCAAGGCTTTCAGATGTCTTATCTCAAATATTCCTCTCATCCTTCTGATAACATGTAATAGCACAGTAGAAACGGGCTTTTAAACGTATGATGTGACTGATCGCTAAAAGAAAATCAAAGAATTTGCTCCAGAAAATCTCTTTCAAGATAAAACATTTAGAAAGAAAAGCATAATAAAAAGATGAAAATAATGGAATCAATGCATTAGTAAGATGACAGATTGAGTGCAGCTGTCTAATTCTAATTGTCCCTTTCCTCACTCTACTGACCATTAGAATTATGAGTGAGATAATATTTCCTGCAGTAATTATTAGTATTTATGTTTCTACTACTGTCAACAAATACTTCATTAAGAAAATAGAATAAAATAAGTTATAATTATTTCAGAAATAAATAAGCAGAATTATTATTTGCACAAAATATGGTTTTCTATCTGAAAAACCCAATAGATTCAAATGTAAATCAATTAGAGAAAAACAAGATTTCCATATAGGAAAAACTATTTGAAAAAAATTTCAAAATCATTAGTTTCCTGTATTCTGATAGTAATCAAATGGAAAATATTGTAGAACAAAATGATAACCCACAGTAACAGCAAAAAGTTAAAACAAAACAACAAAATCATATAGCCATTATAAAAAATGATAAAACTATATCTTAAAACTTATATAATCTTTTTTAATTAATTAAATTATTTTTATGGTGACATTGGTAATGAAATTCACTACGTATCATCTGTACACTTTAACAGTAATGTATATGTATATATTTACATTATGTGTTAACCTCCCATAGTTAGATTTCTTTCTGTCACCACATATTTGACCCCCTTTACCCTGTCTACCTTTCCCTTCCCTTACCTCTCCTACCCTATGTTAATCACTAGTCTATTGCCTATATCCATGAGTGTCTGTTTGTCCTGTTCATTTTTCGCTTTTAGGTTTATATCCCACATATAAGTGATATCATGTGATTTTCAACGTTTTCTGTCTGGCTTATTTCACTTAGCATGATTATCTCAAAGTCCATCCATGTTGTCTCAAATGACAGTATTTCATCTCTTCTTATGGCTGAGTAATGTTCCCTTGTATACATGTACCACTGTTTCTTTAGTCAATCATCTATTGTAAGACACTTCGGTTGCTTCCATGCCTGGCCACTGTGAATAATACTGCTATGAATATTGGTATGCTAATATATTTTGAGTATATGGGTTTTCAAGTCTTTGGGGTAAATACCCAGTAATGGGATTGCTGGATTATATGGTAGATCAATTGTTAGTTTTTTGAGGACCCTCCATACTGTTTTCCATAGTGGCTATACCAATTTGCAGTCCCACCAGCAGTGTGTAAGCCTTAATATTTCTCCGCATGCTCTTCAGCATTTGTTATTACATGTTCTGTTGCTTATAGCTATTCTAACAGATGTGAGATGGTATCTCATTGTGGTTTTGATTTACATTTCCCTAATAGCTAGCAATGTTGAGTATGTTTTCAAATATTTGTTGGCCATTTGTATGCCCTCTAGGGAAAAGTGCCTGTTCATGTCCTCTGTTCATTTTTTGATTGGATAGTTTGATTTTTTCGTTGTTATTGAGTCATATGAGTTCTTTGTATATTTTGAATATTAGGCCCTTATCGGAGGTGTTGTTTGCAAATATATTTTCCCATTCAGATGGTTGTCTCTTTACTTTGTTGATGGTGTCTTTGCTGTGCAGAAGCTTTTTAATTTGATATAGTCCCATTCATTTATTTTTGGTTTTACTTCTTTTGCCTTTGAGGTCTAATTCATAAAATCTTCTTTAAGTCCCAGGTCCTTGAGTTTAGTTCCTATGTTTTCTTCTATGCATTTTATTGTTTGTATTTCTTAATCCCTTTGTCATCTTTCTCTGTCCCACCACCCACTCTCCCATCTAGTAGCCCTCAAAATAGTCTCTGTTTCTATGAATTTATTTCCATTTTTGTTGTTGTTGTTTATTTTGTTCTTTAGACACCAAATGTAATCTAAATCACTTGAAATCATGTGATAGTGTCTTTCTCCATCTGACTAACTTCATTAAGCACAATACCCTCTAGATCTATCAAGGTAATACTTTTTTCCATCCCGTTCCTTTTAGTCAGTGTGTGTGTTTTAATCTGAAGTGAGTCTCTTGTAGGAAGTATATATAGGGGTCTTGTTTTCTTATCAATTCAGCCACCCTATCCTTTGGTTGGAGTACTTAATTATTTTCCATTTAAGGAAGTTGTTGATAGAAATGCAGTTATTACCATATTTTATTTATGTTTTTGATACATGTTTTTTTCTTCTTAAAAACATCCTTCCAACATTTTCTGTAATACTGGCTTAATTTTTATGAATTTCTTTAGCTTATTTTTGTTTGGGAAAATCTTTATCTGTCCTTCGACTCTAAACGATAGCTTTGCTAGATAAAATATTCTTAGTTGTAGATCCTGGGTTTTCACCACATTGAATATTTTGTGCCAAGCTCTTCTGCTCTGCGTAGTTTCTTTTGAGAAATCACCTGCTAGTCTTATGGGTGCTCCCTTGTAAATACCTAACTACTTTTCTCTTGCTGCTTTTAAGATTATTTTTGTCTTTAACCTTTGGTATTTAATGATGATGTGTTTGGTGTGGGCGTCTTTGGGTTCCACTTTCTTCAGACTCTCGGAGCTTCCTGGTGCTGTATGTCTAATTCCTTCACCAGGTTAAGGAAGTTTATCATCATTATTTCTTCAAATCGCTCTTCAACTTCTTGTTTTCCTTCAGGTACCCCCATGACTCAGTTGTTTTTATATTCAATTGTGTCCCATAGGCTCCTGCAATTATTATTATAGTCTTGGTTTCATTTTCCTTGCTATTCTGATTGAGTGTCCTTGTCTTCCTCATCCTCATATATCAGTGGTTCTATCTCCTTCTTTATTGACTCTGTATATTTCATTGAATATATTCTTCATCACTGATAATGTGTTCTTCATTTCTGACTGGATCCCTTTGATAATTTCTATTTTATGTTTATCTCTTTGTTAAAGTTCTCACTGAGTTCATCTATACTTCTCCTAAGTTCATTGAGCATTTTTATAACTAATGTTTTGAACTCTGCATCTGTTAGATTGCTTAACATCATTATTCCTGGACTTCTGTTCCGTTCTCTCATGGTTTTTGCTTCTTTGTCTTCCCATTTTGGCTGCATTTCTGTGTCTGTTTCTATGTACTAAGCAAAGATCCTAAGTCTCCTGGTCTAACTAGTTTAGCTTTGTGTAATAGGTTTTTAGAGGCGCAGTCCTCAGAGGGGTTCAGCAGCAGGCCAAGTTTAACCTCAGCCTGTGCCCCTCCAGGGCCACCTGTTAAGATTCAGCAAGCAATTACAGATATTATACTTATAGTTGCATAAAGAACCACAGCAGTAAACGAGATCAGCTGTCACCAGGGTGAGTCTAGGCGCTGCTAAGCAAGCAGTACAGAACTCATCGAGGACACACCTGGATGTGGCTTGGGTGGGGCCACAGGTTGGAGGAGGTGAGTTTCTGGGTATCCTCTGGGCATTGCGACCTCTTTTATCCAGTTTGGTGACATCTCAGCTATGGCAGCACTGTGTCCACATACTGTGACGTGGGAAGTCTCAACAGAAACACTGCCGGCATGTCTGCCTGGGAGAGAGCCTTGCCTCTGGCCCTCACTTTGACAACTCCATGTCCCCTCTAAGTCCATGGTGTCCCCCCTAACCCCTGTGCAACCTACCTGGAGCTGGTTCTCAGAGTGGGCAGGTCTATCACCGCAAATGTCTGTTTGCAGACACGGCCTCTTTAACAGTCTGCAGCTGCTGGCTGCAGCAGTCTCCATGCCCCTCAGCTATTCAGGACCAGGCAGCCTCGCATTTTTATCCCCTCCTACCTTCTACTGTTGCAGGTTGATTTATTATTTTTCTCTCTAGTTTTGGTATTTCTGTTCATCTAGATCCTAGTGACTTTCCTTGCTGTTTGTTCTGTGTTTCTGTCACAACTTTGATTTGGTCACAAGGGAGACGAACAAAGCCTCTATCATCTACGCCATTTTTTCCTATCTCAAAAATCTTTTTTTAATGTATTTGAGTTGCTAGTGTTTTGTTTAGGAAATTTTCATCTTTATTCATCAGACACATTTGTCTATAGTTTGTGTGTGTGTGTGTGTGCGTGTGTGTGTGTGTGTGTGTGTGTGTGTGTGTGATCCTTGCCCGGTTTTTGGATCATGCTAATATTAACCTCATAAAATGAGTTAAGAAGTATTGCCTCTTTTTCAAGTTTTTGGAAGAGTTTAAGAAGGATAGGTATTCAATCATCTTTGAATGTTTGTTAGAATTCACTAGTGAAACCATCTGGTCTTGGACTTTATCTTTTTGGGTGGATTTTTGATGATTGTTTCAATTTCCTTACTGTCGATCAGTCTATTTAGATTTTCCGGTTCTCCGTGGCTACAATACCCATTTTTTTTTTAACAGTGGAACTTGGCCTCTTCTACTTTCAATCTTAGATCTAATTCCCTACAATATATTTCATAGACTTTGCTGGTAGTTTCTGTTATCTGGCAGTGAGCTCTTTTGAATGAAGTACTAAAAGATGGCTCTTGAGGCTGCCCGGTCAACTAATTTAATTATATTTCAGGTATTTTACTATGGGCTGAGGATAACAGAATTAATGGAGAACAAAGATACTAATATAAAAATCCAGACAATAATGAGATTGAATTAAATCATTGGAAATGGAATATTTTTAAAGATACCAATTCAAGGGATAAGATGGAATTAAAAATGAGAGCATTTAACGATGGGTCGGATATTGAAATTGAAAGAAAATAGTCCGTGATAACTTCCAAGTTTCTTTACTGAGTGATTGGGTGGATGGTTATAGTAATACCAACTGAGTTAAAAAACTCAAGGAACACACAGACTGGAGATTAAAATGAGTGAGTGAGGTTGGTATATAATTACTTTCATGTGCCTATAAGACAACTTGGTAGAGAGGCGTAATTCCTACTATTACATCTCTCCGTCATAGCTCATATTGTTCTATTATTGCCAAGACTTATTTCTGCTATTTTGTTTTTTTTTTTCTTTTTACATAAATCTTTTTTTTTAATTAAGTTTATTGGGATATCATTGGTTAATACAATTATATAATTTTCAGGTGCACATTATGATTTGAAATCTATATATTCTATTTTGTGATTACCACCCAAAGTCCAGTTTCCTTCAGCTACCATACATTTGATCCCCTTTAAGCACTTCACTCTACCCCTACTCCCTTATATTTGAGACCCTTTACTTTTTCTACCTCCTCCTTCCTCCCCCACACCCTATCCTCTGGCAACCACTAGTCCATTGTACATATCCCTGAGTTTTTGTTTGTCTTGTTCATTTGTTGCTTTTAGGTTTATATCCCACATATAAATGATATCATGTGATTTTCAACTTTTTCTGTCTGGCTTATTTCACTTAGCATGATTATCTCGAGGTCCATCTAGATTGTCGCAAATGGCAATACTTCACCTCTTCTTATGTCTGAGTAATATTCCATTGTATATATGTACCACCGCTTCTTTAGCTGATTATCTATCGTAGGACACTTCGGTTGCTTCCATGCCTGGCCCTGTGAATGATGCTGCTATGAACATCAGTGTGCAAATATCTTTTTGGATATGAGTTTTCAAGTCTTTGAGGTAAATACTCAGTAGAGGGTTTGCTAGATCATATAGTAGATCAATTCTTAGTTTTTTGAGGAAACACCATACTGTTTTCCATAGTGGCTGTACCAATTTGCAGTCCCACCAGCAGTGTATGAGGGTTCATTTTCCTCCACATCTTCTCTAGCATTTGTTATTACTTGTCCTGTTAATTATAGCTATTCTAATAGGTGTGAGATGGTATCATTATGGTTTTGATTTGCACTTCCCTAGTAGCTAGCAATGTTGAGTATCTTTTCGTATATTTATTGGCCGCTTGTATGTCCTCTAGGGTGAAATGTCTGTTCAGGTGTTCTCCTCATTTTTTGATTGGGTCATTGTTTTTCTTCTGTTTTTGTTGTTGTTGTTGTTGTTGTTGTTGTTCATTTTGTTTTTTCCCAATTCGGATGGTTGTCTCTCTACCTGTTGACGATTTCTTTTGCTGAACAGATTTTTAGTTTGATGTAGTCCTATTCATTTATTTTAGATTTTATTTCTCTTGTGTTTGAGGACAAATTCATAAAAACCTCTTTAAGTCCAAGGTCCTTGAGTTCCATTCCTGTGTTTTCTATTATGCATGTTATTGTTTTAGGGATTATATTCAGGTCCTAAAACCATTTTGAGTTAATTTTGATGTGCGGTGATAGACAACAGTCTAATTTCATTCTTTTCCAGGTGGCTTTCCAGTTTTCCCAGCACCAATGACTAAAGAGGCTTTTCTTTCTCCACTGTATGTTTTTGGCTTTTTTGTCAAAATTATTTGTCCATATAAATATGGATTTACTTCTGGACTCTCAATTCTGTTCCACTGGTCCATGTGTATATTTTTCTGCCAATAACATGCCGTTTTGATTTCTGTTGCTTTGTAGTATAATTTTAATCAGGCAGAGTGATGCCTCCAGCCTCATTCTTATTTCTCAGGATGGCTTTGGCAATTCGTCATCTTTTGTGCTTCCATACAAATCTAATAATCGTTTGTTCTATTTCTTTAAAAAATGCAGATTGGACATTGATGGAGATTTCATTAAATGTGTATAATGCGTTAGATAATATGGTCACTTTAACTATGTTGATTCTTCCAATCCATGAACACGGAATATCTTTCCATTTCTTTGTATTTTCTTTGAATTGTTTTAATAGAGTCTTGCAGTTTTCATTATACAGATCCTTCACATGTTTTGTTATATTTATTACAAGGTATTTTATTCTTTTTGTTTCAATTGCAAAAGGAATTATTTTTTCCACTTCTTTTTCTGAAACTTCATAGAGTATAGGAATCCTAATGACTTTTGAACTTTGATTTTGTAACCAGAAACTTTACTGTATTTCCTTATTGTTTCTAGTAGTGTTCTTGTGGAGTCTTTAGGGTTTTCTATATAGAGAATCATGTCATCTGCAAATGGTGACAGTTTGACTTCTTCATTTCCTATTTGGATGCCTTTTATATCTTTCTCTTGCCTGAATGCCCTCGCTAGGACCTCCAATGTTATATTGAATAACAGTAGTAATAGTGAACAGCTTTGCCTTGTTCCTGATCTTAAAGGGAAGGTTTTTATTTTTTCAACATTAAGTATAATGTTGGCTGATGGTTTGTCATAGATGGCCTTTATTAAGTTAAGGTGCTTTCCTTCTATACAGATTCTGTTAAGTGTTTTGATTATAAATGGATGCTATATCTTGTTGAAGGCATTTTCTGCATCTATTGATATAATCATATGATTCTTATATTTTAATTTGTTTATGTAGCGTATCACATTAATCGATTTGCTTATGTTGAACCATTACTATGTCTTTGGTATGAAGTCCACTCAATCGTGGTGTATAATCTTTTTAATATGTTGCTGTATTCGGTTCGCTAGTATCTTATTTAGGATATTTGAATCTGCATTCATGAGAGATATTCGTCTGTAGTTTCATTTTTGTGTTATCTTTACCAGGTTCTGGTATGAGAGTAATATTGGCCTCATAAAATGAGATGGGAAATATTGCCTCCTCTTCAATTTTTTGAAAGAGTTTGAAGAGCATAGGTATTAATCTTTTTTGAATGTTTGGTAGAATTCACTGGTGAAGCCATCTGGTCCTAGACTTTTACTTTTTGATAGGTTTGTAATGATTGTTTTAATTTCCATACTGCTGATCGGTCTATTTAGATTTTCTAGATCTTCTTGATTCGGTCTACGAAGATCGTTTTTAATAAGTACTGATCCATTTCTTCTAGGTTATTAAATTTAGTGTTATATATTTTTTTCATAGTATTCTTGCATGATCCTTTGTATTTCTGCGATGTCAGTCGTAATTTCCCTGATTTTGTTTATTTGTCACCCTTTTCTTTTTTCTTTAGTGAGACTAGCCAGGAGTTTGTCAATTTTATTAACTTTCTCAAAGAACCAGCATTTTGTTGGATTTATTTTACTATTGTTTTTGTTTTGTTTTCAATTTCATTTATTCCTGTTCTAAAATTGATTATTTCTTTCCTTCTGCTGACTTTAGGCCTCATTTGTTCTTCCATTTCTAGTTTTTTAAGATGAAACATTCGGTTGTGTATTTGGGCTCATTCTTATTTTTGGAGAAATGCTTGTAATGATGTGAACTTGCCTCTTATGACCATTTTTGCCATGTTCTAAAAGTTGTGATATATTGTACTATCATTATCATTTCTTTCTATGTATCTCTTGATCTCTCTTTTTATTTCTTCTCTGACCCAATTATTCCTCAGTAGCATGTTGTTTAATCTCCATGTATTTGTGGTGCTTCCTGATTCCTTTTTGCAGTAATCTCTTGTTTGAAACCATTATGATAATATAT